>NC_073309.1:27644156-27986147 GCF_027595985.1 Sorex araneus | reverse complement strand
CACTGTGCTATTGCTCCAGCCTATAAAATATATTAATGGAATAAAAGACAACTTCATTCTTTACTGGTGTCCTTGAGAGATGACAAGGAATTACATTCATGCACTTATAAACTGTAAATTCTGCTCTTAATTTACCTTTTATTATCTCACTTTTGAACTCTGTATGCCAAAGCCATTTCTTTCCCTCCAATATCCCAGTCATCTGTCAAACTTCCACTTTCTCTCTCTCTCTCTCTCTCTCTCTTCTTTCTCCTGTCCCCTCATCGCATCCTCTTTCCCTCTTTTCTCCCTCCCCTAGGCTCGCTGCTGCTTTCAGCTCACCTCATGTGCACTCTCTTCTGAGGGAAATCTAGAGGTGGTTTCACCAATTCTTTGTCTCACTTTTAATCACAACCATCACAAAAGGCTCAGGCATTGGGAAAGCTTAGAAGGCCAACAACTGAAGCAGGCAGTGAATTAATGTGCATTACTACTTGTTACCCCTATCACATGGATATCATGCTAGATTATTCTGAATATCCATGAGATTATATCCGAAACTCTGTAACTCTGGGAAGGCTATCTATTTTACTTTCCCTTGTGTGATGATTTGGCAGAAGGCTGTTTACCAAAATATTATGTGCTTTATTTTATCTTGAGATTATGTATTTCAGTTTTGGAAAATACTGACAGGGAGGCGAAACATTTCCTCTAGCCTCATATGTTCTTGTAGTGAGGCCTGGAAATTAAACTGGGAGAAGAAAGATTAACAGGAGAAAAAGCTTATGTAGCCATGCAAGGCCCATATACTGGGAGATGAGTAATTTAAAGTGGTGGCTGGAATTTTGAGTCTTTCACCAAAATTAGTAGAAGACAGGCCGAAGGAAGAAAAGGCTCCCATGACAAGAACAAATGGGTCATTTTATTTTATAAGAGACAATTGGATTTTTAGGAGGACAAATGAGAGTAAACTTCTGATAATGTTTTTCTATGCAAGTACAAATCCATTTGTCTCCTTCAGGGCCATTAAAAATTCCTCCAGGGAAGGTTTGGGTAGTTTTTGTTTTCATTCTTCTTTCTAGGAGCAGGTACATCATAATGAGGGAATTTATGATAGAGTTATTTCCCAGGAGTCGCTGCTTCAGTCAGATAAGGGAATGTCTTGGAAGGTATCTTCATGTAACTATTGAATTTCAAATATTCTGCTGGAAATAATATTTCAGTTAGATCTGGGATACTTAGTGGATCCCCTTAACCACATCAAGAGATAAAAATGTATCTCAACTTAGTCTCTTAAAAAGATCATTATGTGAATCACAAAGCCAAAGATACAGGAAGGCCCAAATTATGAACATGATTGTTACATTAGTACATAAAAGTATTCACTTCCAGCCCATTGGGGGAGAACACACTGACAGAACAATTGGAATTGAAGTTGACTCAGATAGGCCTGCACCTGAACAGACAGTGAGTTGAGAATTCTCTTGTTCTGAAAGAAAGAAAAATTGAGCACAAGTCTTTCTGAGACTAGAAGACCAGGAAGGACTCTGCTTTTACAGAACCTATCCATCTTGTAAGGCATCTGTTGCCCCTCTTAAGGACTTCTTAGCCTTTTTCACGAGAACATTTTTTTTTCACTTATACAGGTTATTTGGCACTTTACCTTGAATGCTTCGATTTCCTAAAGATGGGTATCCATTTTCTCATTTAAATGGCAAACTCCTGGGGGAAAGAACAGGCCACATTCTTTTGGTGTCTGCAGCTGCACTTACTCTTAACATTACTCTTAATATTACTTATACATCCTATTGCTAGGATGGATTTTAAGGTAGTGTCAAATAGATGTTGAGCAGCTACAATTGCCTCCTTGATGGTGTCTTCCTGTTTTTGTCATCAAAGGGATATGGAGATTGTTCATTTATGAATTTCCAACACTATAAATACTTTTTATATGTAGCTCCAATAGTCATGTTCAAGATCTAAAATATTTCTTGTTTTTGTCTACTGCCTCTGGAAATTTTGCTGCCAAGGTTGGAAAATGTGCTAATAAGTTTGCAATTTCTTAAACACAAAAGCCATCGAAACAGAACTTTGAACTAACTAAAAAAAATACACACACACACACACACACACACATATATATATATATATATATATATCTTTTACTTACTCCCAACGTAGACTTTTCTGTTGTTCTGGTTTAATCTGTAAAGTTTTTTTTCCAGATAACTGAAATTTTTTTCTTCTTTCTTGGCTTAGCACATTGTGTTTATTTATTCTTTTTTTTTTTTTTTTGCTTTTTGGGTCACATCCGGCGATGCACAGGGGTTACTCCTGGCTCTGCACTCAGGTATTACTCCTGGTGGTGCTCAGGGTACCATATGGCATGCTGGGATTTGAACTCAGTTTGGCCACATGCAAAGAAAACTCCCTACCCGCTGTGCTATCACTCCAGCCCCATGTTTATTTATTCTTAACATTTGGGGAGAGGAAAGGAATTGCAAAATTTATAATTAACCAAAATTTTCATGGATATCCTTCAGTTAAATTCAAGAGCACTAATCAAATAATAAATACCCTATTACCCATCATTTGGAGAAAAAAATTATACATGTCAATGGAAATATTATTGGAAGAGCCACCCTCTGTGATTGGACTGAAATCAATTGTGTTCAGATTTGAATTTTCCACTCCTGGACCAGCATAGCTCAAAGGCATTCTTAGCTAGTTGTGCCACCTCAAATTTTGTGTCTATATTTTCTAGAGTATTTGCACATGCATTAAAAAGTTTATGTCTTTCATAGATTGGCCAATGTCCCAGTTTTCCAGGACATTCCCAATTTCAGCAATAAAACTCTTGCATTCTAGGTAACTTTTTGTCCATGCAAACTGAAGCAATTGCTTAATTAAAGGGACGTTATTATGCTGAGCATGCCCATTTTACAGATTAGCCAAATACAGTACACAAAATTTGTAAATCCCCTTTGTCATCAAGGTCACAGAATGCCCTATTTGAATTCAGTTCTCTACCAAAATCTGCACTATTAAGCTTTCTGTGGGCTCAGAGTTTTTCAGAACAGAGTATTTTGTTGTTGTTGCTAATTGTTTTTGTTTTGAACTACACCCAGTGATTCTGGGGATCATTCCCAGCTCAGGGCCGCTCCCTGCAGTCTTTGGGGGGCTGGGGGGCTGCCGGTGCAATGTTAGGTATAGAACCTGGGTCTCTGGATGCAAGGCCTTTGCTCAGCATACAGGGACATCATTCCATCCCTGGGATAGAGATTTTCATTTGCTTACCTCTGGATCTCTGTCCCTGAGATTTTTTTACTGACACTGAAGATGCTCCTTACAGAGGTATATGAGTTAACCAAAAGCACTGTAGCACTGTAGTCCTGTTGTTCATCGATTTGCCAGAGCAGGCACCAGTAATGTCTTCGTTGTGAGACCAATTATTGTTACTGTTTTTGGCATATTTATTAAGCTACGGGTAGCTTGCCAGGTTCTGCTGTGCGGGCGGGATACTCTCGGTAGCTTGCTGGGTTTTCTGAGAGGGACAGAGGAATCGAACCTGGGTCGGCTGCCTGCAAGGCAAACGCCCTACCTGCTGTGCTATCACTCCAACCCAAGAATAAATAAATAAATAAATAGAAATTTAAAAAGCTGTGTTTCTCTCAGTTCAGTTTCTTGCATCATAAAAAAGTTAACCAAAAGATTGGAGAAAATTGCCATTTCATCAGATTTGTTGTCAGTCTTTTCCAGATTTTTAATTCTCTGTGCTAAATATATTCTCTCCTGACATCTTTGTCTGCAGAATTATCTTATTTTATACCCATTTCTCCAACTCTACCACAGAAGTTATGATTCAGTTCTTCCTTCCCTAGCCTTCATTCTTCCCCACCATTATTTCCTCTCTAATCTACAAGTAATCCTAGGCTCACCTTCCTAACGGTCCTCCTCTTCATTAGATCACTTGCCAAATCATGAATTTACAAGGGCTCTCAAAATGCTTGCTGAACTGAAGTGTCTTTCTAGTCACCCAATTTCCCCCCCTCCACACAACTTTTCTATCTTACTTTCCACACTTTCTGAATTAAGATTTCCTCTTAGACCAAGATTTTCTCCCTCAATTCAGGATTCCTGTAACCACTTCTGACTGTGGCAAGTCTGTGGAACATCTAGGAGATATTTAAAAATAGATAGGGGACTTAAAAAATAAGAGAAGCTTACTGATTCCATAAACCTAGGGACATTGGTTGGTTACCGAATATTAGATCCGTATTTCATTAGAGTAAAAGATATCACCCAAAGAGCTAACAGAGATGTGGCCCTGGACCTAATTGTTTTCAACAGATGCAAAAATTATTTTAAAATTCAATTACCTGTTATTGTTTTGAGCTAAAGTCTTCCCTATAAATACCAGATTTTTCAGCCTC
This sequence comes from Sorex araneus, assembly GCF_027595985.1. Classification (NCBI taxonomy): domain Eukaryota; kingdom Metazoa; phylum Chordata; class Mammalia; order Eulipotyphla; family Soricidae; genus Sorex; species Sorex araneus. The sequence goes on along the minus strand of NC_073309.1, from coordinate 27,981,735 downwards.
TCTTGAAAAGGCCTAGATTCGGACACCTGCAGCCAATTTTCCCACTTGTCTACAGAACCAGTAGGTATGGATCGCTCTAGAAATGAAGCATGCACTAATTCCACCCCTGTGACATTTTGTTTACTTGACTTTGCAGGCGTTTTAATTGTGACCCTTCGTGTAAAGAAAGTGGTCAATAACAGAAATCAGAACAGAAAGGAAAGAAATAGAAAGAGAGATTGGGAAAGAAGAAAAGCAGGAGGAAGCCAAGACCCAGAAGGCTTGAGACACAGGCATCACAGCAATAGGAAGTCAGTCACTTTGCAGGTGTCTGGACAATAATACCCTCTCACAGTCTCTCATACCATGAAGGAAATCTGAAGGAAGTCCATGTCGCGAAAGAAGAAAATGAGACTAGTTGGAACTGGAATGAAATGCCCCCAAAGAAGAAAGTGTACACTTTCAATAAAACCCCATTAAAGAAGAAAAACACTGAGACATAAGGTTAAGCACTGAATAGATTTGAAATGCACCCACTGGCTCTAGCAGCAGAATGAAATATTATCTTTTTGTGCCTCCACAAAGGGAATGCTTCATGTATGTCAGTCATAGTTTGTATAACAGTCCAAACCACTAACAGTACTCTCTGTCCTTTCTTCTATTCTGAATTGTTCTGTATCAAAACTGAGGCTCTCGGGGCCGGAGTGATAGCACAGTGGGTAGAGCGTTAGCCTTGCATGCGGTCGACCCGGGTTTGATCCTCGGCATCCCATATGGTCCCCCATGCACCGCCAGGAATAATTCCTGAGTGCAAAGCCAGGAGTAACCCCTGAGCATCGCTGGGTGTGACCCAAAAAGCAAAAAAAAAAAAGACAAAAAACCTGAGGCCTCACTCAAATTTTTCTCTCTGCCTTACATTGGCCTTCTGTGACCACTTCCAGAAACAAAACGTTTTAGATGAGTCTAAAACTCAGATGTGTTGGGGGCCGGAGCGACAGTACAGCGGGTAGGGCGTTTGCCTTGCATGCGGCCGATCTGGGTTCGATCCCCCGCATCCCATATGGTCCTCCAAGCACCACCAAAAATAATTCCTGAGCGCAGATCCAGGAGTAACTCCTGAGCATCGCTGGGTGTGACCCAAAGCAAAAATAAATAAAATAAAATAAAATAAAATAAAACTCAGATGTGGTATATGAAATACAGTGGTGTCCTCCAAAATACTCTTACCCACATCCTCTAGAGCATAGTGGACATGTCCCTTTCAGAGATAATGATTCAGAGCATTGTGACTGCTACAATTCTACCCCCACTTATTAAAATAACATTTCAAGAAGCCCATAACTCAAAATATCAACTTTCCATGGTGCTACAGGCTATTCACAAGTTTGGAACAAAATTCAAGAGGGCAGATAATTTAGACTATGGAATACATAGGTGCACCAGGTGTTGATCTAGATCAACCAAGAGTTAAGACATAAAATAAATCCTGCGTTAAGGTAAAACAGAAGGGCAACTGGGATCTTCAACTTATGTTCTCAGCACTAGACCTTCATTAAATAAGTATATGAAATGATGGATTAGAGGGTAGAATGGCAAATGGAATATACTGCCTTCTGTTAAAGAGATAAACAGAGCTTTCCTTGCCTTTTTCTCTCTTCTAAGTTTTATAGTCGGCTATTTTGACAGTCTACAACAAGCTTCCTGATTACATAAGAGGGATAATTTTGATAAACAGGTAAATATTATTTGATATTTCTGATGTGTTTGCCTAAAATCTGGACTCACTGATGAGCTCTCATGCATTGGTGGGAGGTATAGGCTATTGTAATCTACATGTAATAGGCATTATGAGATTTAAGAAAAATAGCTCAGGCTGCAGTTGAGTCAGTTTAGGACAGATCATTATAAAATTCCATTATCACCGCTACAAGTTGGACTATTTGTCATCACAGAAGAGATGACAAGCTCAGAAATACTACATTTGTTATTATCAGATGATAAATGATATTCCATTAAAGCTGCAATATATCATCAGCAAAGCTGCAAAGAAGATATCAAACCTATCAGGACTTGACTTATAATTTAATTTTCAAAAGCTGTCAACTAAAATTCCAAAGGCTAAGCATTTTCATTTTTAAAGTTCATCTTATTTATTTTCCTCATCTGTTAGTCTAATTTCAGTGATATGGCAAAAATAACTGATTATGTGCAATGTATAATTCTCTTCTTTTGATTAGGTAATATATCAGGTGTCACTTAGGTATTAAAAATTAAATGACAGATAATAAAACAAGAGAGTCCTATAAAACACACCTTATTTTGATTTACTCATGTTTTGAAATATAACAGTAAAGGACAGGTCAATATTTGTTAAAGAGACACATACCACAAAAAAAGCATATTTACCCATTATTGAGCATTCTTTCATGCTATTTATAGGGAACCTGAACATGCTTTACTATTTCATGTTTAAAAAATCTTTTCACAGATAAACAACTACTCTTTCACTCAATTCTATAAATCATAATCACATATTCTTTCTATATACTCAAGTGCTTCTGTTTTCTCTGTTATTATCATCGTTACCAACATTAAGCACTCAAGGCTGACTGGGAAAATAACTCTTATCAGTTTCTCTTGCTGCAAGCATAAAGACACAATCTTTCAATTTATGTGTATCTAGTTCATGATCACAAACTTGCAAACATATATCAGAAAATGTTTGTTAACAGCCAGATAATAACTCTATGCACACAGTCAGCAAATTGGAGAGCTGGAAGGCAATACCTAAATCATTTTACAAGCTCAGAGCAGGGAAAAATCTTACCCAAAGTTATAAAGCAAGTGGGAGTAGAAGCAATGATTTTCAATACCTCTTCTAAGTTTTATCTAACACTAGGATTATTGACGCTGCTATGAGAAATGTGATTCTTATTACTGGCATATGGCCAAAAATCAACTATATACGTCCCCCCAAGCACTACCAGGAGTGATCACAGAGCCAAGAGTATAAGCCCTGAGCACTGCTGGGTGTGTATCTCAATCAAAAACAATAGCAACAAACCAGGATGGACACAGAATGGGTATATAGCTGAGTGGTTGGGTACAAGGATGTTTGGGAAAAAAATGGATGTATACATGAACTAAAATTGCCTAGTTCTCTAATTTCCAATATGGGAAAACTGAATAAGGTGATATGCTTTTAATGATTTAACTAACAATCTCTAAATCTTACACAGATATCTCAGGCATCTGAAAAAGACAGAGGGTTCTCTGCCATGCTGTGAATTGATGCTAGAGATGTCCCACAGTTTGGGACAGTGATCAGCCCAATTTAGTCAGACACATCCATTGCCCTGTAAGTGACTAGGGATGCCAAGGACATGAAAAGTGATAACTAGTAATAACTGAGAAGGGTGACTGGGAAAAAGTTTATAATCGAAATGAATTCAAGTCAGAGGATCTTTTTCTCTTTGAACTTTTAATTGTACAGTACATATATCATAAGATTTAACTAGCTAGAAGGTAGCATTTACTACATTTTTGATGGCCTACAATCATTACTATTGCCTATTTCCAAATATTTCCATCATCTTGAACAGAAACTTTATACCCATTGAGCAGCAAGTACAATATCCTCTATCCTCCTGACCTGAGGAACTCTAATCTACTTTCTGTCTCTGTGAATTTACCTAGTCTAGATATTTCTTATAAGAGGAACCATATCGTAGTTGTCCACTCATGCAAATGACTGTATTTTAAGCTCAAAAGTGACCTTCTGTGTTTTCTAGGCTTTGGGGTTCACACCTAGTGATGTTCAGGGGTACTTCTGGCTCTGCACTCAGGAATTACCCCTTGTAGTGCTTGTGGGATCATATTGGATGCTGGGGATTGAACCCAGGATTTGCCATATGCACGGCAAATGCCCTACTGTACTGTACTATCAGTACCCACTATACTATGACTCTGGCCCCTGGTATATATATTTTACCAATATGAAATGCAGTATATAAAATGAGAATAGAAAGTAAATTGTCCCAAACTTGTCAAGTTACTTCTCCTTCCCATATTACTCTAACTACTTATAGGTGAATGGTTACTTCCCCTGGGTTTCTTAGGTAGAACACTTTAGATAACATCTAGAATAGACTGGAATCAGACCTCTTTAAGTTGTGATGCTGAGGAAGTTATTTTACTTTCATAGGCCTCCATCTCTGCATTTATAACTTGGCATTGATAAGAACGCACTTTCTTAGAACTGGGAGCACAAAAAAACAAAAAGAAGTAATTGTTCTAAAAAAATGCTTAACACAGCACTACATAAACAGAATTTTTAAAGGTAGCTGTATTTTATACGAGGGTTGGCTTTTAAAAATATTTTAAAATTAATTTTAGTTTTTGAGTCACATCTAACTATGTTTAAGATTTAATCCTGGTTCTTCACTCAGGAACCACTACTGATGGGGTTCTAGGGACCATATAGAGTACGAGGGATCAAACCCAGGTCACCACATTATCCCTCCATGCCCTATAAACTGATTTTTAAAGTTCATTTTCCACTAGCACATACAACTCCATCTTTATCTTTTCTTAGATGCTGCATAATATTCAATAACTGTAGTCTGGTTTCCAATTACTTTCTTCTGATATTTTTATTTAATGTTATAAAATTAATGGTGCTTGCTATTCTGGATTCAGCATAGCTCCAGGTGGGTTAATACAATCCCAGGATTCTAATAATGGTAACAAGGACAAAATGAATTGTTTAATGGATCCCAAATGTGTCTCATACATTGTGTCAGTGGGTTTATATCTCCTATTTCTATTCTCATTCCACTCCGTGCCTCTGCTGGAAATGATCATGGTGGTAGATGCATGATAATCTCTGGGTGGATGGTGAGTGCCTCCAAGCTGGTGGGAGTACTTGACATTCTGGGGAGTTTCCCCACCAAGCAGAGACTTTTCAGGACATGGACCAGTCATGATGTCCCCAGCTAGACTTGTGCTTACTTTTACTTATTAAAATTTGTTTCAAGGAGTAAAGAACTAAAGAAAGGAAAATGGCTACTGAAATTCTTGGACAAATATTTGGCTTTGCATAAGACTTAATCAGGTGTTACAATTTCTAGAAAGGCTATCTTATATTTGGTGTTTCATAGGTTTTGTCTTGATTCATAGAACCTATTACTTAAAACAGATCATCCCTGTAAACATTTGGAAGTTCAAACATTAAAATGTCTGAATTAAAACCCAATTCAGAAACAGCTCCGATGAGAAAACTGAGACCGAGATAAATTGAGAGAACGTACATATGGAGCAGTCTTTACTAGATGTCATTAGAGTAATTTGTAAAAGAAAAGGGGTTAGTGATCAATAAAGATTTGAGAGGGGGCTGGAGTGATAGCATAGTGGGTAGGGTGTCTGCCTTGCACGCGGCCGACCCGGGTTCGATTCCCAGCATCCCATATGGTCCCCCGAGCACCGCCAGGAGTAATTCCTGAGTGCATGAGCCAGGAGTAACCCCTGTGCATCACCGGGTGTGACCCCCCAAAAAAAGATTTGAGAAACTTATTTTTTATAATATTTGTTTTTGCATTGAATAATTTTCCAGTAACTTCAATTATAATTTCAAAAGGAGGAAGTTAATACAAAGAATTCCTCAGACATGGTCAAACCCTGTCACTTGAGATTTTCACTGTGGAACATCTCTAGGACCAAAATTACTCACATTCATTTGTGTGTGTGTGTGTGTGTGTGTGTGTGTGCCTCTTCTCATGTTTGCTTTCCTTTAAGATGCTCTCCTATGGGCATTTATTCATTTGCTTTTGTTTGGGGTCACACCCAGTGTTGCTCAGGGGCTACTCTGGCTCAGTGATCAGGAATGATCTCTGAAAGCCCAATGCGCTATCCACTGTGCCACGGAGTCACCTAGAAATGATCTCTGAAGGTGTTCATGAAACCATATATGGTACCAGGGACATGAACTAGGGCCATCTCACATGAAAGACAAGTACCATAACCCCACTGAATTATCTCTTCAGTCTCCCAATAGGACCTATTGACTGAACAAAAAGCTCCCCTGATATCCATGCAGAAAAAAAATTCAGGTTGTTATTCAGTCCACTCTCATCCTAGCCAATGCCAAACCCTCTATTACAGTAAGGACAGTGTGTTCATGAGAATTCTATTTGGCTAAAGGCTAAAGTTTTCATTTATGAGGGCTGTTTATTTCGGAGATTGATTATGTGAAGTCTTGATCAATCTTATTTCTCAGTCATCATTACATCATACACATATACCAAGTACATTATTATAATACAGTCCAACCTCTGCCTAACAATGGAATTCTTCCAATGGCCCATAATATCAGGGAAGGGAGTTAGTTGATGGCAAAATGAATAGAAAACTGCTGAAGTTTTCCATTGAGTTTGAGATAATGTGACTCTAATATGGCAAAAAATAAATACAAAATCATGATTTGGGGTTGAATTAACATAAGGACATATGCAGAGCTTAAATAACTCTCTGAGTCACTCGCAAGTATACAGTACAGGGCACATTGAGAGCCTGCCTACTTTATGCTGGTGAGACCTCTAATTCAGAACCCTGCAATTAGCTGTGAGTCCTATAGTCTAAGAAGTCAAGTGAGAATCTTTAAAGTATGAAGAGTAAAGTGAGGACGATTAAAATGAGATCAGAGCTATTTATTAGATTGTCACAGTAGTTGTCTTAGTTTTTTTTTTTTTGGAAGGAAGGAAGGAAGGAAGGAAGGAAGGAAGGAAGGAAGGAAGGAAGGAAGGAAGGAAGGAAGGAAGGAAATAAGGAAGGAAGGAAGGAAGGAAGGAAGGAAGGAAGGAAATAAGGAAGGAAGGAAGGAAGGAAGGAAGGAAGGAAGGAAGGAAATAAGGAAGGAAGGAAGGAAGGAAGGAAGGAAGGAAGGAAGGAAGGAAGGAAGGAAGGAAGGAAGGAAGGAAGGAAGGAAGGAAGGAAGGAAGGAAGGAAGGAAGGAAGGAAGGAAGGGCCTTCCCAAGCAATGTTCAGGGTGTCTAGGACCACTTCCAGGGATTCTCAGACAAACAGGCCAATGGTTCAATGTGAGGATAGAAGATACGGTGCTGCTCAGGCCCTGTGATGCCAGCAAGCATCAGGCCATTCCCAGCCGTGTTTGAGGTCCTCCAGGTATACTCAGCAATATTGGGGGGTGGTGCATGAAATGTTGGGAATTGAACCCAGGTTGGTCATACACATGACATGCACCCTAACTCTTTGCTCTCTCTGGGACCCTGACCTTAGTTCTAAGCATCATGCCTTAGGTGGAAGGAATAGGTTTTGTTAGATCATGATCTAAGATATTATAATGTTAGATTAGAAATATAAGATATTAGAATAAGCTGTCTCAAATTCCTGTTAACCTTAAGAATATTCAGAGGCTAGATGGATCCTTAAGAATTACATTTTAAAGCAGAATGAAGCACCAAGCCAGGATAGAACCAGGCCACCAGCATGTTTGGAGTCCCATGTAAAATTTTTTTCCAGCGCCTCTATTTAGGGCAGACACACTGTAAAACTATGAACCAGGCTGTGTTGTGTCAGGATGAGACTTTGTATCTGCTTCCCCAGGGTTTCATGTGCCCTGGATTGGATACTATCTCTCGGGTCTATCTCAGCGCTGAGATCCTTTTACCATTCTGTTATCAATAACATACAACTGAGACCTGAAGGAAGCCCCTCCCAACCACCTTTGAGTTTGTGCCCTGTGAACTGGGGGGCCTGCAGTCTTCCCTGATTCTAATATGCCATGATTTTATAGATGCAAATGAATCTTCGGGGGGGGGATTTAGGAAATACTAAAGCTATTTTGGCTCGTGGGATCCTTTATTGAAAGGACGTTTTATTTCTAGGTGAGTTTCATCACCTTTGTTGCCACTGTTGCTTCTGTTCACTCTGGCTCTTTCTAGCCCTCAGTTCCCCCAAGTATCAGCTCTGCCTGGCAGGGTCCTGTCCATCCCCAGGTTCATCCAGAATCTGATTTACAGCCAGTGCCCAAGCATGGTAGTTATCCTCACCCAACCTCAGTTAGCTGGAATTATCGGGGGGAAGTACATTTCCAAGAGAAGCCCAACCATGGAGAAGTAAGATCTGTCAGAGAAGATGCCTCGGTTCATAGCACCATGGGTCCCTCCAAAAGGTTCCTCAGAGGTTTCTCAGTGAGGCTGAGCCTATTTATACACAGCTAAGTGGCTTTGCTAAAATCTCCTTGATTGGTCTCTCTAGTTTCCCTCTTAGGCATCATTATTCTCTCCAAGTGAATTTGGAAATCATCCTCCCTTGTGCCCAAAACCTTACCTAGGGGGCCACATTTGGACACTCATGGGATTCCATGTCTGCCATTTTGAATGTGGCTGGGATGCAGCCCCAACATGAAGTCCCCTTTTATTGGACTCAGAACAGAAAACAATAGCCGGGCCCAAGTGGAAGTTGCTGTAAAAACCATTGCCCTGAGCATCATGCTCACCCCACCCCCCCAACCTCATGCATTCATCTCTGTCTTCTTTTTCAAATTTGATTTTAAATATTTACAGCATCATACATCTTCCCCACCCGATATTACTAATGAACTGTTATTGTCTGCAAAACCTACCAGATGAGTGATGGCCAACTTAAAAAGAGCATCAATGTTTTATTCGTAAAATAGAAAGCTAGACACAGAAAATGCTTATGCGTTTTTAGGCCTTTCATCACTATTATTATTGCCCCTCGAGTAGAAAGCAGACACTTCTAATTAGCGAAATCAAACAGCACTGGAGGTTCCACATCGCACCATTCAAAATTGTGTAAATATGAACATGTTTATATCTGTGTAAAACAATAAGTAGAGCAAATTTCAAGAAAATGTAACTTGTTAGGAAACAGTGGAGCATTAAATGTCTCCTTGGGATAGAAGGAACTGTTTCTATACTGGCCTGTCCTGCTAGAGAGAAGTCTCTGTCTCTTTCCCAGATATGTCAATTTGTTCTTTTCGTTCAAATTTTTCTTTTTTCTAAGAAAAATTAGAGGCCCTGGTAGACAATTATTCAGCCTCCCAGATTTGACTTCCTCGCCATGCCACATATGCCCGGCCTTCACTCTCTTCCTACTTGCTAACAACTATGACCCCATTTTGAGGCACCAAGAGGCTTCTAGGCTTCCCAAATTTGAGACAGTAGCGGGTACTTAATGGGGTCTAGACTCTAGGAAGCAGAGAGATCAGAGTGCACACCTCAGCTGGTCTTTTCACCCTGTTTGGACCTCGTTTTCTTTCTCATATAGCTGGAGATTAGTTTGCTTGCTTACTTTGTAAATCCTAATTTGAGTGGTTCTTCTAGGCCCAGCAGGCATAAAGGAAACTTTTCCCTTACTAGTGAACTCCCTGGTTATGGAGAGAAATGTATTCATTTATCATTGTTTAGCCCTTGCCAAATGAATCTCTTCATGCCAGGTAGTTCAGTCTATTTGAGATCATAGCATCCAAGTAAGTCAGCAAACTCTTACACTAAGGATTTAAGACTTTCATCAGCAATAATTACCTTCTGGGTCATGGAGAGCCTGGGAGCTATCCTCAAAGCAGCAGCCAGCAAATCCTCTACAAATGCCTGTCAGTCCAGCTGGAATTCAGGGCGGTGGAGACCACACTGGCTGAAGAATTAAGCACTACTAGACCTGAGGTCAAGCACTGGGGCTTTCTTTCCAGTCTCATCACCCAGTATATGGCCTGAGGATAAAATGGATAACTCAGGAATGATACGACTTTACATTTTCTTCTTCTTCTTCTTCTTTTTTTTGAATCACAGTGAGATACACAGCTACAAAGTTGTTCATGACTGGATTTCAGTCAAGTAATGTTCCAACACCTGTCCTTTCACCAGTGTCCATTTTCCAACACCAATGCCCACAGTTTCCCTCCTGCCTGCCTCTGTAATAGGCACTTGTCTGGCTCTGGCTCTGGCTCTGGCTCAGGCTCTGTCTTTCTCTGTCTCTGCTTCTGTCTCTCTGTCTCTGTCTCTCTGTCTCTCTCCATCTCTGTCTGTCTCTGTCTCTCCTTTTGGGCACTATCATTTGCAATACAGATAATAAAAGGTTAGCTGGAAATGATCACACAGGACAAGAACTGAGTGTTAAAAGTAGGTGAGGGGATATAGCAGCTAACCTTTCTGCTGTAATTTTCTGAAGCAAAAGGCCTAGTTCTTTCCAGAGGGAAGGTCCTCAGCTAGGCCTTGGGCAGATTAAAGCAGGGCACATGGCATTCTGGGAAAAGAGCAGCACTCTTCTGGGGTGGAATAGAAAAAAGGAGTTGTATTCTGAGGGTAACTGTGTTCTTTTCTGATTGATAGTTTCCCAGTTGATAATAAGGGAGCCATCAAATTTTGCTGTTAGGGCGACCAAATAATTTAGTGCCTCCAGGAGTTATGAGTAAGTTCCAACACTGACACTTTTTACAATCACTGGGCAGATAGACCCTTGAGTTCATCAGACCAAATCACTTATCTCTGTCCTTAAAATAACCACACAGTGTCTGTAACATATGCATAAATAAATATCTCTTGACTGACCGAATGGGAGGGGGATATGGAGAGAAGGATAGATGAACTGGCAAATTGTAGTCAGAGAGTAATGAGTATTAAAGAATTATGTGCCTAGGAGTATATGTCCAGTGGCAACAGCCTGGAATCATTATCATGAACAAGGCTGATGATAGTAAAGCCTGCAATATTTTGCTTCTGAGAAGGCACCAGCTCTGATAAAGATCCATCAACTAGGATGAATAGGAGCTGCAACACCCTCTGTAATCCACGGGCCATTGAAATACCAGCAGTCAGATGCAGAAGCAGATTCTGAGTGGGGGTGAGGGGCACCATAGACATTGTTGACTATTGCTTCTCAGTCCCAAATCACATCCTTTTGCTCTCTTGTTCTTATAGCTGCGGAAAAAATTCACCTGCATTGGACTTCAAGGCCAGATGGAGGTCAGAGAACCTAGACACATACAAAGATGAAAAACTGAAACAACAGGTACTAAAGGGAAATGATGAAGAAGATGAAACTTAAGGGGATGTCCTAGCTTCTCTCTACTCTCATAACTTCCCTGTTCTATCTGGATTTTCAGGAGGCCTCACTACCCTCTTCTTTTTAATACCCTTCTTACAAGATTTTGGCCAATCAATTTCCATTTAGAACAAGGATGCTTAGTTATCACTGGTCACAACTCTGTTCTCCCTTCATGTCTCTCTAATAATCTCAATTATTAGAGATCAAAGTGTCTCTAATTAGAAAGTTATCAATATCCTTCTATTCTAGGGAAGAAAAGAGTAAGTTTCATGCAGAAATGTACATTTTTTCCCCATAAACTGCACACATCCAGTCAGATACCTTCCCCAGAAATATTTTGTCTGAGCCAAAACCCAGATAGACAGACAGATAGATAGATAGATAGATAGATAGATAGATAGATAATATATGAAGAGATAGATAGGTAGATAGATAGATCTCCTTTCCATTCCATTCTCAGGGAGCTGGAAAAATGATGTTCACACTATAAGGACCTTGATTGGGTATAGAGAATTAAGAAGGGGATGTTTCGTATAGTTTCTATTCCTATTCACGGTACATGTAATGCCCTGACACATGGATCACAGACATTTCTGGGACTCATGAGGGAAGCAGGTTAAAAAGGAAATTGAAGTCCTCAGACAGGTGCTCCCACCAGTTTCCCCTCTAACCATATAGACATTTTGCCACAGCCCCTTTGCAGTTTAGTTCTCATGGGTCTCTGATTACAAATCACAAAGGAAATTTTAACTGGGTGGCAGGGCACATACAGTTAATTGAGTCATTTGTTCCGGGGACGTCAGCCTTTGCTGCTATTTCTATTCTGAACACTGACTCATACTGTTAATTTAAACTGTGTGTGTAACCGTGGAGATTTCATTACCTTTGGCATTCTTTCTTGTCCTAGAAAATCTAATTTCAGGAGAGGGGAAGGTAAAAGAAATATTTCTACTCTCCCCCACCCAAAGTCTTTGCACATGCACAGGTTAGCATCAGTGTAAGAAACGCCAGCTGGTCACATTTTCTACCTTGCTACTGAAGGAAAGATGGTGATGAGGATTAAACTCAAGGTATTGCACATGCTAGGTATGGGCTCTCCCTATAGAGTTACTCTCCCAGCCCATGTTAGCCTTTTCTAAGTATATTCTATAAGATGCCAGTCTACTCCTTCACCAGCTTATTTCATAACTATTAACATCATTGGTACCACATAGCTTGACTAGATGCTTGAGAAATATAGGTGTTTAAGAGAATAATTCTGTTAAGAGACACTGAAGATTTGGACATGAATTCTGGTTTTCCATCACTTACTAGTGATGCGAATTTGAACAAATTACTTCACTCCTTTTATTTCCATTTGTTTATCCACAAAATGTGGTATTTTGCATATGCTATCTCATGGCAAAATGGTTAACTGCTTTTTTTTAGTTGTAGGGTTTCTGATTGTAATTATTATTTTTTAGAAATCTATTTATTAATTTTATTTTTAAGTCATACCTGGCAGTGCTCAGGAGTTACTGCTGGCTCCCCAGGCAGTGCTCTGGACCATATGGGATGCTGGGACTCGAACCCAATCAGCCACGTGCTAGGTAAGTGCCCTATGCATCGTACTATCTTTAAGGCCCCGACTATAATTATTAATGTCTATTTTGAGGGAGCAATTAAAACTAAACCTGGTATGTATTTTGTGTTTTGTTGTTATCCTAATGCCAATGAACAAAAATCCAACACAACCCCCCCCCCCCCCCCCCGTCTATCCAATCCCCAATGTCACCCTGAGGATAGTTCTAGCTATTCTGCAGTTTGGGATGCCTGGTGTTGCAACAATGTGTGACCTTCCATGCAGATCGAATGTGAGCTTTGCAGCTGAAGTGTGTAATCCCTGGTAAGTGCTGTGGCCAAGTGTGCAGTATACACAACCAGATATTCAACTCCACGGAATCACCACAACTCAGCATGTGTAATGCCCAAGGTATCACAGCAACCAAAAAAAGGCCAGAGAGGGAGATAAATGTGCCTCTTTTAAAAAGTTGTTGTTTGAGTTTGTGACTTTTTAAAATTTATCTGGTTTTGTTTCAGAACCACACCTGGCAATAACCAGGGCTTACCACTGACTCTGCACTCAGGAAGCATCCCTGGTGAGACCCTTGGGAACACAGGTGGTGCAGAGGATTGAACTAAGTTTGGTCCCATGCAAGGCAAGTATCTTATTCACAATATTATCCCTCCAGTCCCTCAGTCTGTTTTGTCTGGTTGGTTTTTTTTTTCTTTTTGGGTCACACCTGGCAATGCACAGGGGTTACTCCTGGCTCTGCACTCAGGAATTAACCCTGACGGTCCTCATGGGACCATATGGGGTGCTGGGAATCGAACCTAGGTCAGCCGCGTGCAAGGCAAACGCCCTACCCGCTGTGCTATTGCTCCAACCCCTGTCTGTTTTTCTTTCTTTCTTTTTTTTTTTTGAGAAGGATTTATAATATAGTTCAAGGAGAAGGAGATTTGGTGTTTTCTTAAGATTAGGTGGGAAATGGACTTGACATTATCCTAAGAACAAAGGAAAGGCTCTAAAGGACCTGCAAGCAAAGATATGGACTTACTGTGGAGGGAAATGCCGAAGTCACAGCACAGGGTAGTAGGAATGCAAAGACAGGGGGAAGTTCATCACAACATTCTGCCCAGAGTTCACAAAAAGGCTGTTGTGGTAAAGGCAGCAGAGGTGGTCAGTAATCGAGATGTATGAGATCTTTTTAATAGGCCATAAGTGATGAGACGGATGGTGATGAATGGACTGTGGGTAAGGGGGGCGGGGCTCCAGTTTGCTGGCCTTTTCCACTATTTCTGAGGGGTCCACTTGCTGAAATAAATCTGATTACAATAGCATATAAAAACCAGGACACCAAGAGGAGTTTCTAATGTTCAGGAATGGTTTTCAGTAAAATATTTATGCAGCATTCATTCATCAGCAAAAAACAAACAAGTGTAATTTCACAGTATCTGAGAAGAAAATGTATTTTTCAAACAACTCTAACAGAAGCAAAGGAATAATTTCCCTTAGAAGAAAAAAATTCTCTGCCTTCACCTGAAAAAGATCTAGAAAAAATTATTTTCATGTCATTTTTTGGAGGCAGGGAAGTTTTCTTCTTGATGTAATACAGTCGTAGTTCTGACTTATTTGTGTGCATTTAGGGGGTAGATTCCCCAGACATGTTTAGGGACCCGGAGGCCAGGCTCAGCAATACTACGCCATCAGGACAACACCTGGCAGTGTTCACGTTCATATAGAACAAGGGATTGAATTCAGGCTTCCAGCATGCAAAGCATTTGCTCTACCCACTTTGAATCATCTTCCTGGCTGTGCTATCTTGTTTATTTCATATTAAGAAAAAAAACACATGTTGGTCCTGAAAGGCGCACTGGTTTAAGGCCCTTTTTTGGCTTTCAGCCAAACTACAGCTCCGTCCTCGGCACCACATGGGGTACCTGAGTATAGAGCCAGTATCATTCCTGAGTACTGCCAGGGGTGGCCTGATCCACAGTCCACCCCTCCCCCTTAACAAACACAAATAAATATAAAAAAATCAATTTAAAAATATTGTTTTTATGATTTATAGGGAGTAGTAGAAACCAAGTTTATATTTGAACCCCACTTTCCTACTTACTAATATGTTGATCTTGAACAAGTTATTGAACCTCTTAAATCACAATTCACTCAACCCTATAATCAAAGTATTAATAAGCAAATCTCAGATAGTTATGAGAATTAAATGCAATAATTCAAGTAAGGAATTTTGTACAGTCCTTGGAGCATAGTTAAGACTCATTCCTTATTAATATCTTCCTAGAGGGATCATTTAACAGGTATAATGATAGGGGTTTGCTGAAGAAGGTTTGGGACCTGGTAAAAGCCATCTACTCTTCTGGATGCTGATTCTGTTTCAATATATTATATTATCTAAGCACTGTAGCACTGTCGTTCTGCTGTTCATTGATTTGCTCAAGCGGGCACCAGTAACGTCTCCATTGTGAGACCTATTGTACTGTTTTAGCATATCAAATATGCCATGGGTGGGATACTCTTGGTAGCTTGCCGGGCTCTCTAAGAGGGAGGAGGAATCCAACCTGGATCGGCAAATGTCCTACCCACTGTGCTATTGCTCCAGCCCTAAAATATATATAAAAAAAACAAACACAGAAGTTAATTGTGATTATAGGTTCTGCTTTAACAGCTTCATCTAGGGCTAAAACAGATTGGGCAATAATGTCCAAACCAGAAAACTCAATGAATTCTGTTGGACCATGTTCCTCCCTGCCCCCATCATCTTGTAGAGCCTAAAGTCAATGGTAGTCAGAAATAGAGGAAGAGAAAATAAAGAGAAAGAGATTATCCAGTTTTGGCTTAAGACACTTGCCTTTCCCACAGCAACTGGAGAAAAAGCCTTATGTGGTGGATTTCTGCCACCGGAAGATTGTGTCCCAAATACTGCCCCCTCCCCCTCACAAAAGAGTCTGAATTCACATATAGTTCACAGCATGAACAGGCCAGATCTCATGGCTGAGCTAGTAACCACTATAAATTTAAAAGTTTTCTTGATTCCTGGGGAATGGTGCTAAAACATGAATACACTAGGCATTCGTGTTGATGACAACATGGTGTTATCAGTATTACTGTTGTTTGCTACGGACATTCATAATTAAGTTCAAGTAGAAGTTAGCAAAGATCCTATTTTCCTATCCAGTTTCATTCACCTCCCTTAGTGAATTTCTACTCAGATACCCTCTTCTACACAACAATAATGAATCCTTGATTCTTGGGCACAAGCCCCAATTAATGGAACCCATTTTTTTTCATTTCAGTCATTTATTTAAACTTGACCCTCTTGAGAACTGCTTTACCTTTACATGTAGTAATATGCTTTTGTAGTCTGAGTCTATATCTTTTTAAAATTTTTTCTTAGAGAATCACTGTGAGGTACAGTTACAAACCTATGAACTTTTGTGTTTGCATTTCAGTCATACAGTGATCGTTTACCCATCCGTCCACCAGTGCCCATTCACCTCCACCAATGTTCCCAGTATCCCTCTCGCCATCCTCACCCCATCCCCCACCACCCCACCCTGCTTCTGCTGCAGGGTATTCCCTTCCGTTCTCTCCTTTTGGGTGTTGTAGTTTGCATAGAGGTATTGAGTGGCCTTCATGTTCGGTCTAGAGTCTACTTTCAGTTCGCATCTTCCAACCCGAATGAAACCCATTAAGCCACAAGGTGGATTAGGGAGATAGCTCAGTAGTCAGGGACAAATGTTTTGTTCACATAAGGACCGAATTCAAACCTTGGCACTAGAGAACCCTCTTCCCCTCCCAAGCACTTCCTGGGAAATCCTCAAAGGACACTGAGCCTTGCATTGCAAGATGCAGAAAAGCTCTGGCTGAATAGGCCAAGCATCACTGGGGCTGGTCCACCGGCCCCATGACCACTGCTTGGGAGACCCTCCTCAAACTATGCTGTCTGGTATTAGGCACTTAGAAATTATTTTTATAGCCACAACAATGCAGCAGTATGGCTCTCATTTTCCAGACAAAGAAACTAGATCAGACAAGAGTAAGTGACCTGTGGCTCTTCTCTAACAGCCAGACAGGTGGAGTTGAGATTAGAATCACTGCATGTATCACTCCTGGGCCTTGGGCCACCTGGGGCTCTGTAGTGACCTCAATTCTAGCTAGTAACGCTGGGCTCGACTGCTTTGGGAATAGATCCCTTCATATGATCTGCCACTATCGATTTTTCAAGATACTTAATGTACTAAAATATTTAAATGTCAGCGAGACCTTGTAAGGTGTTGAAGAATATCTGAGGGGAAACTAAAACTGCCTAAGAGTGTTGTTTTCTCATTGCCAACCTCCGTGTTAGCCCCTTGACTGCAATTAGCTCTTCAAAGCCAATAGAAATAAAGCCCAAAGAATTTCAGTTCTCTTTAGCTTTCCACGAAAGCTTTCCCTCCAGGTGCCTACCCTCAGGTTAATGGCAAGAAAATCTTTAAACCAGCACTTTCGAGGACTTCTCTTCTTGATTTATTATTCGCAAAAAATCAAAACCCTGTAAACTTTCAAAGGGGGGTTTTCTGAAGACAAGTAAACAGATTAATGGAGTTGTATTATTTTTTATTTATTTTTTTTAACAGTTTGGTGTTCAGGTTGAGATCTAAAAAAGATTTTACATCCTCAAGAAATGTGAAGTTGCCCTCCAAGCTGTTATCTGACATTTAACCAATTTTTGAGTCTGGCTGGGCTTATCAGGGATATAACTACAGATTGTTCATTGTCAAAGAAAAGATTTTTGCCCCTAGAACTGTATATGTATATCTCTCTGAGGATTCTCCTAAGATATAGGATCAATGAAAAAGGGCTGCGTGCTCATTCACCCATGTCAGATCATCAGTTCTCTCTAGCTGATTCAGGGTTTCTAGGAAAGTTAAAAATGATAGTAAACTCACAAATAACTTATCACTGCTTGTGGTAAGCTTAAACATGAGTCATAAAATATACTTATGAGGGACCTTGCATGCTGCTGCTCCAAATTCAATCCCTCCAGGTTCAATACCCTCCACACCCCCCATGTGGTTCCCCAAGCCCTGCCAGGAGCACAGAGCTAGGAGCAAGTGCTAAGCACCTTTAGGTGTGGCCCAAATTCAAAAACAAACAAAAAACCCAGTACATATATATGTACATATATAAACAATTTAATTAATACTCCATTCCCAAAGCTCTGTATCATTGTTGCTTCTATTCTTGGTTACTAGAAATGGTGTACAGTATGACTTAATTTCCTACAAAGCGTGGCTCCATAACTGTTTTTATGATCATATCATAATCAATTATTGTTACATTGTGCTCATCTGTCATATAAGTTCTTTACATCACATATATTAGTGTTTTGAAAGGAAACTGAAATTGACAACAATTTTATTTATTTTTAAATGAAAATAATATGATAGTCTCCATATACTTTTTCCAGTGAAATATTGTCAGTAGGATACAGAATCAGGAGACACTAAATCATCAGATGTGATAAATAAATTAAGGGCTATATCACAGATAAATCCTATAGCATAGTCTCTGACCCATGGTAATTGCCAAGACATAGTAAGTCCTTAGTTTTCCTCTTATTTTTGCTATGGGATAAAATATTTTCCAGAAGTGAGCTTGTTTGTTCCAGAGATAGTCACTGTCAAGATGACTTTCTTGTGGCATCCCAGTGGTGTCCTTCTCCAAAGATGTGTGCAGATCTATAAAGGACTAAGTAGCTGCTGCTGAAAGTGGAACCTTTAGAGAGATCCCAGTGTGGGGTTCCATTCTGAAAGTTCTAGCTCTAGAAAGGATAATTATCAAATCTCAATAATGTCTAACACATACTAGGGACTTAAAAACCTTTATTCACTTTAATGATATGAGAATAAAAGAAAAATACTGAACCTAAACTATGAAAGATGAATATAATAGCAATAACTAGATATCATATATGATATTATAAAAAGTCTTAAGTAGACTTCTCATCTTATGTATAACACATTCATATTTGGATTCTAGGACGGTCTCACCATTCTCCATTTAATGGGAATTCCACTGACTTCATGTTTGATTTAACCTTTCAATAGTCTAGCTTGAAAGAGAACTGATCATAAAGAAACTGTGGTACATCTACACAATGGAATACTATGCAACCATCAGGAAGAATAAAGTCATGAATTTTATGTTGAAATGGATGGACGTGGAGAGTATCATGCTGAGTGAAATGAGTCACTGAGAGAGAGGGCCAGACATAGAAGTGATCACACTCATATTGTGGAATAGTTAAAACACAATATGAGAGTAATACTCAAGGTCAGAAACAAGAGCCAGAAGGACTGGTACACAGTTTGAAGCTTGCCACAAGTGGTGATAGAGGAAGGACTACTATAATAAGGATAAGTGGAAATGATCACTCTGAACAAGAACTGAGTGCTGAAATGTAAGTAAAGGGCCAAGAATGATACCTTTTCAGTGCCTTTAGTGTAAACCATAATGTCAATACAGTGAGAGAGAGAGAGAGAGAGAGAGAGAGAGAGAGAGAGAGAGAGAGAGAGAGAGAGAGAACACTTGCTATAGACACAGGCTGTGGGATGTTGCAGGAGGGAAACGGGAACATTTGTGGTGGGAAATGTACATGTGTGAAGGGATGGGTGTTGGAACATTGTTAGACTGAAACCCAACCATGGGCAATTGTAGCTGTATATTTCATGGTGATTCAATTTTAAAAAATCTAGAAATATAAAAATGAAAAATAAGCAAAAAATCATCCAATATTGGAAGATATCACTCAGCTAGGGGCACATCATCTGACCAAATTCAGGTCTTCCTTTTTTTCTTCTTCTTCTTGGGTCTCAGCCAGCGATGCTCAGGGGTTACTCCTGGCTCTGCACTTAGGAATTGCTCCTGGAGGCGCTTAGGGAACTATATGGGATGCTGGGGATCAAACCCGGGTCAGCCGCGTGCAAGGCAAATGCCTTACCCACTGTGCTATCGCTCTAGCCCCTCAGGTCTTCTTTTATCCCCTAGCAAATTCTGGGGATTTGAGGAAAACAAGTAGTTTGAGAGCATTGATAGCTTGGTATAGAAGAGGGAGGTCAGACATCGACTCCTCGTGTTTTTCATTCTTACTGATATCCTCAGAGAAAACATCCTCTCTGGTCTTTGGATAGTATTTCATTCCCATCTTCATTTTCCCTTTGGTCCATTGTTTCTTCAAGTTCGGTAGCTCTCTAGGTACTTTTGAGCTAAGGTCGATAGCACTGTAGCACTGTCACCCCGTTGTTCACTGATTTGCTTGAACAGGCACCAGTAACGTCTCCATTGTGAGACTTGTTGTTACTGTTTTTGGCATATTAAATACGCCACAGATAGCTTGCCAGGCTCTGCTGTGTGGACAGGATACTTTTGGTAGCTTGCCGGGCTCTCTGAGAGGGACTGAGGAATCGAACCTGGGTCGGCTGCATTCAAGGCAAAAGCCCTACCCGCTGTGCTATTGCACCAGTCCTTAGCCCCTGAGCTAAGGTGATTTATTTCTCCCATAGCACAATCACCTACGTAAGCTGATTTCAGGTTCCTTCTATAATTTCATGGATTTTCCCACTAGCTGATTCCCAGTCCCAGGCCCTGAGTCACAGTTTTCACCCAAAGAAACTTTATTTTGTCTCTAGAGAAGCTGACTCAAGATGTTTCTTTCTACTATCTTATCTATACCTTGTCTCTCACTACTAAAAAGGTTTAATTTACAGACTAAAGCATTAGAAAAGACCTAAAAAAGCATTAAAAACTTTTTCTGTTTGCAATTTTTTTATTCCGTTATTCTTGAAGGGCTGGAGCGATAGCACAGTGGTAGGGCATTCGCCTTTCATGCGGCCGACCTTTGTTCGATTTCTCCGGCCCTCTTGGAGAGCCCGGCAAGCTACCAAGAGTATCACGCCCGCATGACAGAGCCTGGCAAGCTACCCATGGTGTATTGGATATGCCAAAAACAGTAACAATAAGTCTCACCATGCGAGACGTTACTGGTACCCACTCGAACAAATCGATGAGCAACGGGGTGACAGTGACAGTTATTCTTGAAAACTCTTTTGGGATTAAAAATATCTTCTTGTATCAGGAAGATGATCCATATTAAACAGGAGGAATCAGGGATTGTCAAATATATATATATCTGATTGTCAAATATATATATATATGTATATATATATAGCTTTTGGGGTCACACCTGGTGATGCTCAGGGGCTTCTTCTGGCTTTGCACTCAGGGATCAATCCTGGTGGTGCTCCGGGGACATATGGGATGCTGGGAATTGAACCCGGGACAGCCACATGCAAGGCAAACGCCCTGCCCACTCTGCTATTGTTCCAGCCCCAGTCAAATTTTCTTTATGCAAGTGACTTCATTAATCCTCTCCACTCTTTCTCTCTGCTTCTTTACAGAATAACTTCACTGCACCTCAGAGAAGAGATGACACTCTTTCCCCACTGGAAACTTGGATGATTCCTTGTCTGACTAATGGACCCTAGAGGGAGTGGTGGCACGTGGCCTGATCTCAAAATTACTTGAAAAATTTGATTCAATTTAATTGGAAATTAAGATTGTAATATGAAGTTCATATGAGACTTTCTGGAGATGCAGAGTTGAAGGCCAGTGCTGATGACCTGATATAATGTCAGGTCATCTCAAAACCGTCAGGCCAGTTGAACCAATAAATCTCTGAAGACAACTGGAGACACCAGACAGAGAAGTCCAGCTGCCCTGAACCCAGTAACAATTGATGACCCACTGAATCATAAGTAAATAGAAATTAGTTCTTTCAAGTCACTGAGTTGTGGAACAATTTTTTAAATGAAGAAATAGATAACTAACACAAATTTTAAAACACCCAGAAAATGAATAGCTAAAATATGTTGATGTTTTATAGTGGAATAGCTATTCCTTAGGCTTTATTTACAGGGATTTCAGTGTCTCCTTCCTATTCACACTTTGAGATACTTTTTTGGGAAAATTTCTAACATTTCAGTTGGAGTTTCCCCAAGGAATCCAGGGGGAAAATCAGATAGTGAAAGTAACCAGGATGGCATTCTAGTCCCTGGATAGATAAAGGGAGTGATCATCAAATCAGTGAAAGTTAAACAAGCTGATGTGCTTTTGTGTGTCTATCATGGCACTGAGATGCCAAAATAATCCCATAAGTTCCCAAATATACAGTTTACCTGGTAGAGTATACAAGGCTACCCAAACCATTTTTCCTTCATTGCCAGAACTGCATCTGATTCTGATTCTGCAGAAATGTCCTGTTAAAACCATGTGTGGACGGTCTGCTGACAACCTATACACTGTCTCTCCTCTCACTTCCTTCCTATTAATGTAGTTCCCAGGAAAGGAGGTATCTGCAGGAAGCAGTTATAATATATTCATTGAAATAACCCCAATAATTTATTATCAGTACAACTCATTGATCCTAAAAATGCTTATGTGATCTATTTGTTAGGATTGGGCTTGCTTGGTGATATTGATCAAGTAGATTTCTTTGTGAAAAGCTACATTGATTAGTTTCCTGACAAGCTCTTAAGGCCACTTGAAAGCTGTCACTGATGAAACTGGCAGTTAGAAGAATAGGGCTCGCCATATTGTCTGTCTGAAGGGAGGCTGAATGGAAGACAGATGAATGCAGCCTAGAGTCTATGCACAGGTAAACACCCAGTGATCCATCTCCTGGCTCCTTTTTCCATAAGGAGATAGTTTTTAATATACAGGCTGTAAAGTATCCCTCCACCACCCTTAAACAGCATTGTGTGAAAAAGTGAATCTAAAGCACAAGGCAAAAAAGAGGCAGTTCTGATCACTTTGAGCAGCCTTGTCCAAGAGCTCTTTTACATGTCTGTTTTTTAGGATGGTTACTGCTAAAAAAACCAAACAAATTAGGATGGGAACAATAAATATATCTTTCTATGCAATAATATAATGTGAAGACCAGAGGGGTTAGAATAATGAGCCTCTCCACCAACTGACAAAAGCACATCATTCACAAGCACAAAAAATACTTGGCAAATTCCCATTCTATACGACAAAAATTAATAGCTTGCATGTTCCAAAGACAATAAATGGTATTTAAATGCCACCTTTTACAAGAGCTAAACAAGAGTCTTTAGAAATGGAAGAGGTGGTAACAAAAGGGTCGCAGTGCTGGTACAAGACTGGAGAAGCTTCATTAGAGAAGGGAGCACCAAGTAAATGATGTTGGGAGGACCCATTAGGGTTGAAAGATGCGTGCCAAAAGTAGGCTATAGACCAAACATAATGGCCACTCATTACCTCTATTTCAAACCACAACAGCCAAAAGGAGAGAGGGAGCAAAAGTGAATGCTCTGCCATAGAGGCGGGGCGGGGTGAAGGGGGCAGGGTGGGGTGGTGGGAAGGATGCTGGCACCATTGGTGGTGGAAAATGGGCACTGGTGGAGGAATGGGTACTCAATCATTGTATGACTGAAACACAAACACGAAAGTTTCTAAGCCTGTAACTATACCTCACAGTGATTCACTAATGTCACTTGTTACTTGTCATTCCATTGATCTTCTATTTGCTTCAGCGGGTGCCAGTAACATCTCCATTTATTCCTGTCATGTGCTAGTGTAGCCCAATGACATCTGCTCACTCCAGGAACACAAAGAACTCCTCAAACCGTTCGTTCAGGGTTTTGACGAAGAAGTCTGACGGTCTCATAGGTGGGCGGCCACAAGGTCTTTTGACGTCTCATGGAATCCAGTCAGTAACAGCTCCAGTCCAGCAGTTGTCTCTAAATCGAATTGCTTGTCTTACCCATCTGGTTTTCGACACCTTGGCAAACAAGACAGTGTCCTGATTCTTGATCGTCGATGGAGGTCGGAACTCTGGATTCCTTTTCTCACTTGAGTGAAATGTGATATTCCAAGCATAGTTCTTTCGATTCCTCTTTGGGATACCCAAATAGTGTTCTCGTCATCCTGTTTTCCTAGGGCCCAGGTCTCTCAGGCATATGTTAGTGCAAGAATAGTGGAGTTGAAAAGATGTGCCCAGAGCCGGAGATTCTTCATTCTCTTAACAACTTCTTTGACGCTCTTGAAGGCGTTCCTCACTGCTCTTTCTCCTGTGCTGTTCTGGCACTAAGTCATTGCTCATGTTGAGTTCTCAACCCAGGTACACATAGCTGCTGGATTCAGAGATGTTCGTTCTGTTGAGAGCAAATGGAATGTCAGAAACTAGTTCGTTTTTCATGAACATTATTTTGGTGAGATTCAGCTGCAGTCCAACCTTTCCACACTCTCGATCGAAGTCGGCCAGCATTTGTATTGCTTGGCTAATGTTTGGTGTTACTAGAACGATGTCATCAGCGAAGCGGAGGTGGTGTAGTTGCCGACCATCTATCTTCACTCCCATTCCTTCTCATTCCAGTCATCGCATGACGTTCTCTAGGGTGGCACTGAAGAGTTTCGGTGAAATGGTATTACTCTCTCTTTACGTTGATGGTCACTTCCTTGTAGAATGGTGAGATCCTGGTGTTGAATCCGTAATACAGCTCCCAGAGGATCCTGATGTAGATTCACTAATAAAAATAGATAAGTTAATTAATTAATTACTTAATAATAAAAAAGACTGGAGCAGCTTTACCTGAAGCCCGGGTTTAAGAACCTATTCCCCTAAATTGGTCTTCAGAAGCCAAGCTTGACTTACTGCTGGAATACCTATGAGCTTATCTGACAAGTCCCAGCAAAACAAATCTCTGAGTTATGTGGGACAGAAACTGATCAGCCTAGTTGTCCCTAGGGTTTATGTGATATGATCACTAATTCAATAAGGTAGTCACTCTTTCAACCCTGTGTGAAAATAGTTTACGTTGCTCATCTACAAGTAATGGATTCAGTCCTGATTCTGTCACTCACTAGCAATGTGACATTGAGCAGGTCAGGCACCTCCATGAGCCTCTGCTTTAGAGATTAAATGAGAGAACATACGTGCAAGTCATTCATTATTTGCAGAAAATAGACAAATGATGGTAAGTAATATTATTTTATGATAGACACCTAGAAAGATCCAGAATTTTCCTATTATTAGGAAAATGTCCTATCCTTAAAGAGTGGTATTATAATAAATCTGGACACTTAAGCTAAAATAGGACAAGGAGAAAACAGACCGAGCAGTTAGGTTAAAACTAAAAATACTGTAGAGATTATTTTGCTGTTATCTAGTGATAACAACAAATATAAATAAATTCAGAGCTAATGAGTTTGTGATTTTGTTTTTATCAAAGCCTTGTCAATTGCCTTAACATAGGTGCTAATGGGAACACATAATCCTTATCCAGTAGACAGGCAAGGAATTTGACCTGAATTTCTATTCTACATGTAGAGTTTTCCCTGATACCAATCAGACTGATATTTACCCTCTATTATAGAAGCATCAGAAGCAGAAAGACCAAAATTCAAACCTTACTTTCCACCTGGACCCTCACAAAAGGGGGAAGTTTTTCCCTCTTCCAAAAATGAGGTAATCAGAGAGAAGAGATCCTTTATAGTGTTTTAAACTTTGAAGACTACAAAGTATTTTTATAACTATTATCAATGACTGAAATCTCCTGTACTTAGTGATTTCTTCAGGGACTTTCCTGTTTCCATTGAGTAGAAGGGAAAGCCAAGTTTAGCAGGTACTTGTGCAAGATCAAATAGATGGTATCAGGCAGCTCCACTCAAACCCAGGCCTTGGATCCTCTAAGTCTAATCAAATTTTTATTTCTAGAGATCAGAGTAATAAACTAAAATCAGAATAAAAATTTTTTTAGACCTCAGCCTGCGATGAATTAATTCATAGATGCATTATCAGGGATGTGCATTACTGAGGAAAAAATTAAGAAAAAGTCATCAGAATCCCAAACTAAGAGCACCAAGATCTTTCCTGTCACTGAAAGAAACTTAACTATTTCATAAAGTCTTTATTATCCTTCTCTTAGTAATATACATATATATGCTTTAGGGTTTTTCTGTTTTGTTTTATTTTGTTCTGAAATCACATATGGAAGTTCTCAAGAACTGCTCCCTGTTTTGGCATCACTCCCAAGCACTGCTTGGGAAATGATGCGGTACCAGGGTTGATTCAGATATCTTAAATACAGAACATGAACTCGACCCACTAGTTCTACGTGCTTTTTGGCTTTTCCTTCACAAATACGGTTTTGATAAATATCCCGTGATAAATATTATTGACAAAAGCCCAAGGGCTTTTATTTCATTAGGATAGATCCCACAAGAGACAAAAATCTATGCCTATCTTACATAAATTACATTTAACTTTGTTCCTTACAATGAAAAAATTCAACTCAGCTGAATAAAAAAAAATATTTTCCACAAAAACTAATAAAATATTGGCTTCACAGAAAAGTTGCCACCTATTACTTGAAACCCCTAATTATATCTTAAGTTACATATAAACCTTCTTCAAAACTAATTGAAAAGTCTGCCTTTGAACTATGTCATCCTTTCAGATAAATTTGTTGAGAGTGAGAGAAAGAGGTAGAGGTGGGGCGGGAAGGAGAAAGTGAAACCCATAAGCCCCTGCACCGTCTACTTTTTATAACTCAAGTGAATGCCAAGTTCCAATCAAATACCATCATTCAGTGTTTCTAAGATGAAATTCTTCAATATTATTTTGATTTTTCAGCCAATGTTCTTGTACTATAAATCAGCCATAGATCTCTGACTATGTTGGTCTGGGCTAGTACTCCTGAGGAGACTGTTTGAAGCACAATCTGTGGCCTTTGATTAGATACAGGTATTTTATTATTTTGAGTGAGGTTTTGAAAGTGAGGGGAAAAGCTAAGTCATTCTAGTTTATACAGTAAAATTTCAGAGGTATAGTTAAGGAGGAGAAAGGAGAAAAAGGAACCAAGCCAAGGCAGTAGCAACTAGAAAAGAAGTGAAAAAAAAATGTTGAATTGAAAAAGATACTAAGATTTTGCTCTAGAGTGAATGATGTGGCTTCTTTATATATTCACAATATCTTGAAAAAACCTTCAACTTTAACATTATGAATTACAATTATTCAGTAGAGAGGGATTGGTGATTGGAAGGATTACAAGCAATGCCTAATCAGTCTGGTCTCAAGGTGGCCAGGGGACTTCCCAAAGGAAACTGACACATTTGACTAGTTTGAAATGGTATTCAGAACTTGGGTTAAAAATGAAATCACATCCAAATCTTAAACTTCTAAACCTCTTGATCAATTATAGTTTACAGAGTATGTACAGAAAAAAATTTTTGACCAACTGATCAAAGCAGCACACAGAATGGAACCACTGATTGAATATTGACCTCAGCAAACACTGTAATTGCATCTTATTGGCAAATCATTACCAGTTTACCTTAGTGATAGAAAGCACAGGTTGAAATTACAGAGGCAGTTACTTCTCTGGATAAAGTAAATAACTCATACAGAAATCTCTATGAGTTTTCAAAATATGGTAGAGCTATAGAGTACAGAGACAGGAATGCCTTTCTATGGAAATTAGAAATTGTCTTATCTGCCTCCCTGGAATGGAAGAAGACACAGTATCCCCATAATCATTCTAGTCTCCATACTCTCTTCAAAAAATAAACAACTCCCAGCAATACCACTTCTGGGAATATATCCTGAAGATGCAAAAAAGTATAGTAGAAATGACATCTTCACTTATATGTTCATTGCAGCACTGTTTACAATAGCCAGAATCTGATCTGGAAAAATCCCGAGTGCCCAAGAACAGATGACTGATTAAAGAAATGTTGGTACATCTACACAATGGAATACTATGCAGCTATTAGAAAAGATGAAGTCATGAAATTTGCATATAGGTGCAACACTATAGAAAGAATCATGTTAAGTGAAATGAGTCAGAAAGAGAGGGATAGACACAGAAAGATTGCACTCATTTGTGGAATATAAAGTTAACAGAATGAGAGACTAATACCCAAGAACAGTAGAGATAAGTACCAGGAGGATTTTTCCACAGTTTAGAAGCTCGCCTCAAATGCTGGGGGAAAAGCAGCTCAGTTAGAGAAGGGACCACCAAGTAAAGGGTGCTTGGATAGCCTGTTCAGGATGGGAGATGCGGGCTGAAAGTAGACTACAGACTGAACATGATGCCCACTTAGTACCTCTACTGCAAACCACAGCACCCAAAAGGAGAGAGAGAGCAAAATGGAATGCCCTGCCACAGAGGCAGGGTGGGTGGGGGAACGTTGGGGTGGGAGTGGTGGGAGGCTTGCTGGAACCATTGGTGATGGAAAATGGGCACTGGTGGAGGGATTGACACTTGGCCATTGTATGACTGAAACGCAAGCATGAAAGTTTCTAAGTCTGTAACTATACCTCACGGTGATTCACTTATAAAAACTTTAAAAAAAGATATACAACTCCATCCATAGCTCATGCAGGTCTTCCTCTAACTTCCCAGTTCTCATCTATACTCTTACTCTATTTCATTACGGTATAATACAGTTTAGCTGTTCTAGAAATTCAACTTTGAACTAAAATTAGTGATCATTCTCTCTAGTCCTCACAATAACCTAATTAAGTGGATATTTTTAATATTTTCTACTCTATAGACAGGGGTGGAGAAATAATGCAGATGTTAGGGTGCTTCCTTTGTTTTCTGCTGGACTGTGTTTGATCCCCAGCACCCCATATGTTCACCTGAGCCCTGCCACGAGTTATTCCTCAATATAGAGCCAGGAGTAGGCCCTGAGCACTTCCAGATGTGGTTTGAAATACAAAACAACTGGAAAAAGTAAAATACAAGCAACCAAAAATAAATGTAAAAAGGTTAAAATAAAGTGAAAGTAAATGATGCCTTAGATCCTGATAGGCAAGGTTGTATTCTCTGGAAGCAGGCAACCTTGCAATCAACTTTGTACTCTACTACATATGGGAACTAGCAAAATGTTTTTCAAGTGTCAAGGAGTAAGCCTTTCAGGTGTTGTGGACTAAACAGTATCTGTCATAACTGATTAACTCTAGTTTGAATTAGAAAGTGAATTCAGTAAGATTTAGGTGTTCTTTTGGTCAGGAACTACAGAAACGTATAGTGAGTTTCCTATATGACATATCGGGAAGTGCCATCATTAGGAATCAAAACAAATTTTTTGTTCATATTTCCTTTGGACATATCTATAATAGATGTTTATTCAATCTCAACTCAAACACTACCAATGATAGTAGACCTTACTACACAGGTCTTCACTGAGAGGTATTTAAGGGGTTTAGGACATTTCGTTTCTGCTACTAGTTTTTTTTTTTTGTTTGTTTCACTAAAAAAATAAAACTTAATTTAACAATCCTCAAATATTTAAGGTCTTTACATGGTAAGAACCTTCTACTCAAGAATATTCTGGAAAAACATGTCTTTTATTAAGCAATATTGTATGGGATATATGAAGGTCATCCACACTAGTGAATATATAAACTTCAACTTAAAACAGCAACTCACCCTGCTGGGAGGCTCAATAATACTAATTCCACTTGCATCATTTCAGTGAAAAAATATTCATGAAACACCTTTGAGCTGCACATAGTAAGTAAGCCAACCAAAGGTTTTTTTTTGTTTTTATTAGAATAAAAGTAGCTAAAGGTACCTGAAGACTCATTTTGAATTTTCACTGAAAGCGAAGTTTCTAAACTTTATACTCCTTCCTTTGAACAATTACCCACTCAATACATATTTTAAGCACTGATATTTTGCTTTGCCTTTAAGGAAAAAATAAAGTATAGCTATCACAGAATTCCTGCCATCTGTGAAAAAAAATGCAAGATCACAAAAATTTAGAAACCTACCTGTAGTCGGATTTTCCATACCAATTAAAGCCTTGCTGAAGATACAAATAAGAGACAAGATTGACTCAAAAAAAATTTGCTAGAAATTCATAGGATCATCAGAGACTACTTTGAGAATCTTTATGCCATTAAACAAGAGAAAATTGAAGAAATGGATAAATTCCTGAACTCCTATAACCTCCCAAGGCTGAGTCAAGAAGATGATTTGAACAGAACTATCACTATTGAGGAAATTTAAATGGTAATCAGAAGTTTTCCCAAAAACAAAAGCCCAGGCCTAGAAGGATTCACTAGTTAAATATTTTAAACCTTAAAAGAGGCCCTACAGTCAATCCTTTTTAAGCTTTTCCTGGAAATTGAAGAAACAAAACATGTCCAAAGAGTTTTTATGAGGTCAACAGTACCCTGGTACCCAAGGCAGACAGAGACATCACCAGAGAAGAAAACTACAGACTAATATCCCTAATGAACACACATGCAAAGATCCTCAACAAAATACTGGCAAATATAATCCAACAATTCACTGAAAGGATCATTCATCATGACCAAGTCGAATTCAATAGGGATGCAAGGATGGTTTAACATATCACTTCACTTGTATCACTCGTAGTCCCGTTGATCTTCGATTTGCTCGAGCAAGCGCCCGAAACGTTTCCATTTGTCCCTGTCTCGTACTAGTGAAGCCCAATGATATCTGCTTGCTCCAGGAACAGGAAGAGCCTCAAATCGTTCATTCAGGGATTTGACGAAGAAATCCGACCATCTAGTTGGTGAGGCCACGAGGTCTTCTGATGTCCCATGGAATCCAGTCAGTAACAGCCCTAGTCCAGCGGTCGGCTCTGAATTGCATTACATGACCGGCCCATCTGATTTTCGATGCCTTGGCAAACAAGACAGCATCCCTGATTTTTGACCATCGACAGAGGTCAGAACTCCGGATTCCTTCTCTCACTTGAGTGAGACATGATATTCCCAGCATAGCTCTTTCGATTCCTCTTTGGGATACCCTAATAGCATTCTAATCCTGTTTGTGTAGAGCCCAGGTCTCTGAGGCATACGTTAGTGCAGGAAGAACAGTGGAATCAAAAAGATGTGCCCAGAGTTGGAGGTTCTTCGTTCTCTTAACCACTTCTTTGACGCTCTTGAATGCATTCCACGCTGTTACAGTAACAGTAACAGCTTACTTATATACACACATATACTTGGATATGTTTATGCATTATATTTCTAATTATGCATTATATAAAATTATATATATTATGGCAGGGCCTGTATTTAATAATTTAATGTGCCAAAAACAGTAACAACAACTTGTTCTTCATGTTCCTGAAGCAAGCAGATGCTATTGGGCTACACTAGCACAAGATAGGGACAAATGAAGATATTACTGGTGCCCACTCAAGAAAATCGATACATATATATATATATTTTACATAT
The DNA here is from genome assembly GCF_027595985.1 of Sorex araneus. Taxonomy (NCBI): domain Eukaryota; kingdom Metazoa; phylum Chordata; class Mammalia; order Eulipotyphla; family Soricidae; genus Sorex; species Sorex araneus. Next base: position 27,950,833 of record NC_073309.1, on the reverse strand, counting down.
ATATATATTTTATATATATATATATATACATTCTGAGAACCATATGGAATGCAAGAGACTCTAAGTGAAGTCAAAGTTTATGGAGATTTGAAAAATCCTAACACTAGAAGAATTTCTTCCCATCTATCAAGGTAATTTCTCTCATCTCTGTCTCTTTGTTTTCTCCTTTTCATCCCTCAGCCTCTCTTTGCAAATGCTCCTGATCTGATTCGCAGACATAGGCACATATTCTACAGGTTCTGCTATGCTAGACCTTCTTTCCATCAACAGATACCTATAACTGTCCTAGTTTAAAAACCAGTAGAGAGCACATAGTCAGGTCTTCCATAGGTTAGGGATTGAATACATGTTGGCAGACAAAGAAAATGGCTCTTTTCGATCAGTTTATAAAAAGTAAATGAGATGTTTCAAAGAAGGCACTTAGAACAATGTGTGTGTGAAATAAAACGTTGATAAATAACAGTTCTTCCTGTGGATCTTTAAAAAACATGCATTTTACTTACATAAATATCTGATGCACAAATTTAGCAAAGAAAGAAAAGACAGACTAAGAAAATATTTAAATAATGCAGCCCAGCATTCAACTCAAAGAAGCATGTTGCCCAGAGGGAGAATGAAATGAAAGAAAGGATTCTGCCGTTCTCTTGGTCTTGGTCCTTCAGATCTCTGACAGGATGAATACCTCGCTCTACTTCCTGGAACTTCGATGCTTGAAGATAAGAGTATAACTTTTCTGTACCACATGGACAATAACTACATCTCGTGTACAGAAGCCTGCTTCTAATGCTAAAGTGAAAATACCTACATTGAAAGTTTTCAGCAAAACAACTTCTTGGGTAGAAATATTTGGTGGGTAAAATTATTTGGTTTCAAACATTTAAAAAATTGCATTCCTACTGGTGTTCATTTTGAATTTCCATAATCATGAGTGTAATATGCACTTTTTAATTTTTTTTGTTTTCCACTTCCTGATGTCTTTTCTTGGTGTTTAATTTCCTGGTGTTTAATTTCTTCTTTTACAATTTGTATTCTTTTGATTTTTTTCTTGTCTGATTGCTGCAGCAAGGACTTACAAAACTATATTGAATACAAATGGGGAAAGTTGTCCTTGCTTTGAGTCTTATCTCAGAGGGAAGACTTTCAATTTTTTATCATTAAATATGATATTGGCTATTGTTTTTTTATAAAATGGCAATTTTGAGGTATGCCTATTTTAAGGGCTGTAAATTATGAATGAATGTTGTATCCTGTCAAAGACCTTCTCTGGATTAATTAATATAATATTATCTTTGAACTTTCTTTTGTTGATATAGTATATTGCATTAATTGAAATGTGTATATTGAATCATCTTCCTGTCCTTGGAATGATACGCACTTGATCATGATGTGCTATCCTTTTAATAAATTGCCAGATTTTATTCTCTATGATTTTGTTGAGGATCTTTTTATCAATAGCCAACAGAGATTTGGGTCTATAATTATCTTTTTGTATCAACTCTATTTTTGGTATTGGTAATAGCTTATATGTTGGCTTCATATAAGCTATTAGGAAGAATACATATTTCTGCAACATTTTGGAAGAGCTTGGGTAATATGAGCAAAATGTTCTTGAACTTTTTGTATAAATGACTAGTAAATTCATCTAGACATGGCCATTTTATCTATTTTTATTTTTATTTATTAAAATTTTTTATTAGTGAATCATCATGGAGCACTGTAAAAATACAAGTGTGCACGCGGGAGGAAATGATGTGATGACGTGTGTGTTGTTTTTGGGCTCTTGAGGCGGCTCTCTCTCTCCCTCTCTCTCTCTCTCTTCCTCTCTCTCTCTCATGTTCGGTGCTCTTGAGCCACTGTGTAAGGACCGGGTCAGAATGGCTCCTCATTGTACTCTGCTTCTGTGTGTGCCACTGTGCTCTCTTCTGTCTGTCTCTCTGTCTCTGTCTCTGTAGTCTCTCCTCTGGTCTCTTCCGACCTCTCTTTGTCATCTCTCCTCTGGTCTCTTCTGATCTCTCTTCTTCAGATCTCTCTCTCTCTTCAGTCTCTGGAGCCCCACTCGCTCTCACTTCTCACTCGCTTTGTGCTCTTTCTTTTCCCTGTTTCTGGCTCTGATGATTCTCTCTGAGCTCCGCTTCTGTGTCTTCTCTGATTCTGTGTCTTCTCTCCTCTGTGTCTTCTCTTTGCTTCTCTTACAGTCTTAGTTTATATAGCAATCACATAGTGTGGTGACATCATTAACAAATCAACAAAGAGGGGTAAGACCACTCCTCCAGGAGATTAACAAAATCTCATCTAAGGAGATTACTCCAGATTACTAGGAGATCTGCTCAAGGGTGGGATCCAAACAAGGGTGTGTTGCTTTCTTCTTTCCTCAGCTAGTAATCCACTTAAATAGTTGTAGTAAATCTACTTCAAATATTTCTAGCAATGTCATTCTGTGTGAGCACAGTAAGAGATAAAAACTTAAAGTTTGGTTCCTCCTGAGGACATCTCAGGACTGTTGGTCTATATATTCTGGACCACAGTCCTCAGGTCAGGTTAGTCTTCTAACCCCAGCAGGGTCCTAGTCTCGTCTTTACTTTTGGATCATGACAGCATTTGTCTATGACCATGTTCTCAACTTATAGCTGAGTATTGTGGCACTTTGGCCTGGCCCATTTCGATGCCAGGGTAGCTCACAGCTTTCCTGTGAGCTTGCCTCACAACTTGCTTCGTCAGGACCCTGCTTTTAGGGTGCTAGGAACTAAGAGCAACTGAGTTGGGAAAGCAGAAGCCCAGGAGTAAATATTGGAATCAATCAGCTCCCAAGTTTCAAAGCATAATATTAACTGTCTTCTTGTGTCCATACAGAAAGGACATTGCTGTAAGGTAAACTAAGTTCCCTGCGGCAAGGCTGAGAGGACAGATTCAATGTTATCCTACAGGGTACAGTTACAGATTTACAAACTTTCATGCTTGTGTTTTCATCATACAATGATCGAGTATCCATCCCTCCACCAGTGCCCATTCTCCACCACCAATAATCCCAGTATTGTTTCCAGCACCCCCCCCCCCCCATATCCCACCTCTGTGGCAGGGCATTTTCTTTTGTTCTCTTTCCTTTTGTTTATTGTAGTTTGCACTAGAGGCATTGAGTGGCCATTGTGTTGGATCTATAGTCTACATTCAGTTTGCATCTCCCAACCCAAACTGGTCCTCCAAATACCCTTTACTTGGTGTTCCCTTCTCTCTCTGAGCTGCTTTTCCCCTCTGCATTTGAGGCCAGCTTCCAAGCCATGGAGTAAACCTCCTGGTCCTTATCTCTACTATTCTTGGGTGTTAGTCTCCTATTCTGTTATTTTATATTCCACAAATGAGTGCAATGTTTCTATGTCTCCCCCTCTCTTTCTGACTCATTTCACTTAACATGATACTTTGCATGTTGATACATTTATATGCAAATTTAATGACTTCATCTTTTTCTAACAGCTGCATATTATTCCATTGTGTAGATTTACTAAAGTTTCTTTAACCAGTCATCTTTTTTTGGTCATTCGGGTTTTTTACAGATTTTGGCTATTGTAAACAATACAGCAATGAACATACAAGTGTGTTCATTGTATGTTCAGATACCATTTCTACTATACTCTTTTGCCTCTCCAGTATATATTCCCAAAAGTGGTATTGCTGGTCAAATGGGAACGCAATTTCTAATTTTTTGAGAATCGTCCATACTGTTTTCCAAAAGGGTTGAACCAGTCGGCAATCCCACCAGCAGTAAAGGAGAGTCCCTTTCTCCCCACATTCACATCAATAACCACATCTAATATGTTACACAAAAGCTAATTCAATGTGGGTTATTTCTGGGGAACTAAATCTATTTCAGTTCCAGGAACTGAACCTGAGGCCTACCTGATTTTTCTCATTTCTGCCACCTGTCATGGCATCAGTTTCACCCTTACAATGGAAAACGAATAGATATTTCTCAGAGGAAGACAGGCAGATGCTTAGTAGGCACATAAAAAAAGTCAGTATTACTTATCATCAGGGAAGTACAAATTAAGATGACAATGAGATATCACATCACACCAGTGTGAATGATGTATTTCAAAAATAGTAGGAACAATAAGTTGGCTGGGGTGTGGTGAAAAGGGCGCTTTCATTCACTGCTAGTGGGAATATTGTCTGGCTCAATACGTATGAAAACAGTATGGAGAGTTCTCAGTACACTTGGAATTGAGCGGCCCTTTGACCCAGCAATTCCACTTTCAGGAATCTTCTCCCAAGAAACAAAAATGTTCACTCAAAAGAATATATGGACACCATGACTCATTGTAGCATTTAATAAAATAGCTAATATATGGCTTCAACCTAAGTGTCCAAGAGCAGGTAAATTCATTATGATGATGTGGTATAGCTCGGTAGCTACCGAGAGTATCCCGCCTGCACGGCAGAGCCTGGAAAGCTACCCATAGTACATTTGATATGCCAAAAACAGTAGCAACAAGTATCACAATGGAGATGTTACTGGTGCCTGCTCAAGCAAATCGATGAACAACGGGAAGACAGTTGTTACACTGCTACAGAGATGGTATATGGAAGGGATACTTTGCAGCTGTAAGGAATGAAGAAAACATGCAGTTTACTGCGCACTTGTTGGGCCTGGAAGATACTATGTTGAATGAAGTAAGTCAGAAGAAGGACAAACACAGGACGGTCTCACTTATTCATGGCATATAGACTAATTAGATGAGGAAATGCTATGTAGTAAAGGGGGACTGCCTATTTCACCTTTGACTCCAGAATACATGAAAGAAGGACATATGAGGGAAGAAATCAAATGGGGAGAAGGAAGAACATAAGAAAGAGAAAAATGGGGAAATAGAGTGTTGGAGGTCTTGGGTGTACTGGTGATGTGAAAAAAAAATGTGTAGATGTACTACACATTTACACCCAAAGCACAGACTCAATCATACTGAAAACGTGAGATCTAAACTGCAATTATTGAACTTTTAAATGTACCTTTCAAAGTGGCAGTGGGGTGGTGGGTGGGAGGGAGCATCAAATTGGTGAAGGAAAATTGACACTGGTTGTTGAATTGGCGTTGGAATATTGTATACCTAAAACTCAGCTATCAATAACTTTGTAAATCACAGTTCTTTAATTCACTTATTTTTTAAAGAAACAACTCCTTTTTATTTTCACCCTTTGTATTGGTTTCTTGATTTCTATATAATTGCTTCGTGCTCTAATTTTACTATCTTCTTCCTTCTACTTATTTTGAGATTCTTTTTTTTTACTTTTAACATTTTATTTATACTATTTACATAGTTTTAAAAATATTTTTATTGAAGTATAGTGATAAACACATTTACCAAGTTGTTCACAACTGGATTTCAATTATAGAATGTTCCAACCCTCATCCCTTCACCACCAAAAAATGGTCCCTGTACCCCTCCACCCCCAAGCCTGCAGCCTGCTACTATGGCAGGCACTTTTCTCCTCCCTCCCTCTCTCTCTCCCTCCCTCTGTCTCTCTCTCTCTCTTTCCTTCCCCTCCTTTCCTCTCTCCTTCCCGACTCTCTTCTTCTGGGCCTTATGGTTTGCAATATATGTAATGAAAGGTTATCAGTATATCCCTTTACCTACTTTCAACACTCAGTTCCAGTCCAAAATGATCCAACTATTATTGTCACACTGGTATCTTCTTTATCTTAACTTCACTTATCACTACCCCCCTCCCCGCCGCCACGTGCACATGTGCGCTCGCTCGCTCTCTCTCTCTCTCTCTCTCTCTCTCTCTCTCTCTCTCTCTCTCTCTCTCTCTCTCTCTCTCTCTCTCTCGTGGCAAGCTTCCAACCACTGACCAATCCTCTTCGTCTCTTGGATTCTATTTACCCTTAACCTTGGATATTAGTCTCATATATACATATATATGTTCATTATACACATATATGCATATATACATATATCTCAGAGATAAATGCCGTCGTTCTATACCTGTCCCTCTCCTTCTGACTCATATCACTCAGCATGATACTCTACATGTCCATCCATATATAAGCAACTTTCATGGCTCATTCTTCCTAATATCTGCATAGTACTCCATTTTGTAGATGTACCATAATTTCTTTATCCAGTCATCTATTCTTGGGCACTTGGGTTGTTTTCAGATTCTGGCTATTGTGAACCATGCTGCAGTGAACATAATAGAGCAGATGGTGTTTCTGCTGTGTGTTTTGGGGAACCCAGGGTATCTTCTCCGAAGTGAGATTCATTTTTTGTTCTTTAGTTTCTCAGTTTGTGAGATGAGGTCATTGATTTGAATTTTTTCTTTTTTTAAAAAATGTGATCATGTGTTGCTGGCCGCTTCCTTCAACTACTGTTTTTGTGCCTTATAATTATATATGCGATAGTTTTGCTTTTATTCCCAGTCATCTTGAAGAATATTTTTTATTTTATCTTCAATTTTTTCTTTTCTTCAATAATAGAATGTTGTTAAGTTTCCAAATATTGGAAATTCTCCAAGTTTCTTCTTAATATTTTCTACCTTTGTAAATTTACGATATAAAAAGTTACTTGGTTGAATTTCTATTTATGTTTCTTTATTTAACTTGTAAATAAAGAAACACGCATCACATGTGATTTATCTTAGAATGTTTCACATGCACTGGAAAAGAATGTATATTCAGTTTTTTTTTCTTTTTGGATCACACCTGGCTCTGCACAGGGGTCACTCCTGGCTCTGCACTCAGGAATTACTCCTGGCGATGCTCAAGGGACCATATGGGATGCTGGGAATCGAACCTGGGTTGGCCACGTGCAAGGCAAATGCCCTACACGCTGTGCTATCACTCCAGCCCCCATATTCAGTTTTTGAGGAGTGGAAGATCCTAAAGGTGTCTACTACACTCAGTTCTTCTTCCAATTTCTCATTTAGGGTTCTTGTTTCTTTATTAATTTTCTATATTATTGATTTGTCCAATAATACTAAAAAAGCTACTCAGGTCTCCCTCTACTGTTATGATACATATATGTGTCTCTTCAGGTATATTAGCAGTTGCTTTATGAATTTTGCTGCCCCTCATTCTTTGCTTAAAAGTTAATAAGTCCTCTTGGTTGCCCACTCCCGACATATATGTACTGTCTATTTCTATCTTCTATAATTTCCTTTGATTTCAACTTTGTCTGATAAAATATGGCCATCCATGTCTTTTCAATCTGCCATTTTTCTGTATGATTGTTTACCAATATTTCACTGTGAGTTTACCTTATGTGAGAGTTTTAAGTGTTTATTTTGCAAGTAACAGAAGTTTAAATTTTGCTTTCTGATCTATCTAGACAATCTGTGACAATTTATGAGGATGTTTATTTCATTGACACTTAAATAAATTATTGATATAAAGGAATGTATTACCATGAGTCTCTAAAAAATTCTGCTGCTTGTGTTTTTTTTCCCTTTTATCTGAGGACATTCAGTAACTTTGCCAGAGCTGGATTCAACTCTAAATTAATCCTCAACTGCCATGTGCCTGAGACTGCTTTTATCACTCCTTAAGTTCTGAGGGATAAACTTGCAAAGAAGAGGAATCTTGGTTGAAGATTCTTTTCATTCAATGCTATATATGCCTCATGCCATTTTCTTGTTTGTAGAGTTTCATTATAGAATTCTGCTGTGAATCAGACATTTTTCCATTCTGTGTGAGGTTTTGTATCTGTCTTTCAGCTGTGAGAAGTCTTTCTGTCTCTGGTCATTGCCAGTTTGATTACAATGTCATGGTTTGCCTTGATCATCTGCACTCTTGAAACCTACTGACTGACTGGATCATCTGCTTCTTCACCTGGGGGAAATTCTGACTTATTAGTCTGCAGCCAGTCTTTTTTCTTCTCCTTGGATTTTATGACTCTGAGGTTCCTCTGGGTGTTGTCAATAAGTCCTTTATGTTTTCTTTGTTTATCATCATTTTTGTTCTGATTGCCTCTTCTTCCTGGAGCTGTTTTCTGTGTCTTTGAGTGTACTTACTTAATTTTAGAATTCAATAAAATCTCTCCTAAGAACTATTCTTTAATTCTTTTACTGCTATTTTAATGAGTTCTCTCATTTCCATCAAGGACTCTTTTGAGTTTATTCATTTTCTTCGTTTTAAGCATAGAGAGTCTTGTTACCTTAAAGTCTCCTTTAGGCACTTATAAAGGTGTGAGGCTGGGAATTTTCTTGAACTTTTGTTGCCTTTTATTGACACAATTGAATTCTCTCCTCTTCCATTTGCTCTTTATGCTAAGTTAGCCAGTAACTAGTGCTGGGCTGGCTGGCTTTTGGTCATTATTAGTTTATCATTATGTCTTCATAATGTTCATCTTTGTCTCTTACTAGAAGTATATTTTTTCTGATACAAGTATGTTGATTCCTGCCCTTTATGGTTTCTGTGGTTGAGTGGTTTTCCCATTAAAAACTCTTCATAGGTAATATATATATATATAAAGTTTATTTTCTGAAGTCATATTCCCATGAGGTCTGAAGTTGATAATCACTTTAATTTTTTGATCTGTCCATTGTTTTTTTTGGTTTTCCTATTTCTTTTTTTAAATGTACCTTTTACTTATTTTTATTTGGATCATTAATTTAATGAGTTTAAGTGCTTTTAGTCTTCCAGCAGATGGTACACATGGATTTGGTTGAAATGGATTGCATTCTACTAGATTATTTTGATTATTTTGCCTTTTTTGCTCTGGTAGGTACTGATATTTGTCTGTTGCAATAGCTATCACCAGTATGGGGGAGGGGTGTGGAGGAGCTGAGTCACTGCTGAGAATGCACTTGGGATGGGGACCTGGTTCCTGTTTGTGGCACCATTGCTTGCTTTCTTTGCTGTGTTCCCAAATCTGAGATTTCATGCTTTTCATGGTCTCCGTACTAGTCCTGGGGTGGAAGAGGGCTAATGCCATCTAGATCATTTTCTCTCTTGTCTTCTTTGCCATAGTCCTAGCATCCCAGGAGGACCTCTCTATGGACTTCACTTGGGTCCAAGGTGTGGATCTCCATGACTTTTCTGCTCTCCTCTCCTCAGGGCCTTTGAAAGGGCTGTTGGCTCTGCTGGCTGTGTCCCCTGTCTACTGCCCACAGCCTGTAGATATCTGTTTCAGTCTACTATTGAATTTTAATGATGTTAATTTCAATTTTATTAGTCTTAATTAAATTTTAATTCTAATGATAGTAAATGTCAACGATGTCTAGGAAGGCATCATTCTCCTCCTTAGTTTCCTCTTAATTTAAACTTGTGTTTATCTTTAGTGAAAGAAATGTGTCTGTCTCGAAGCTCTCTTATTGTTCTATTTTTCAAGTTAATTCCTAGTTGTTCTTAGGAACATTGAAAAGAACCTTCTCTGTTGCATTTATCTATAAACTCTTCTTTTCTACATAGATTTTATATAAAATTCTCCTTTATTTAATACATAAATATTGAGTCTTTCTAAAGCTGTCAGTATAAGATCAACATTATAACATGTTTAATGTATGGCAACATTGTGCTAATACTGTATTATATATTGGCATCATAGTTTATAAGCAACAGTTGATTATCTTTTTTTAACTTCAGTGTGATTTTTATTTGATTTTGATAAAATTTTCAGAGGAAGAAGGAAGATTTGCTATTTTTGGCTATATTCTAGCCATATTTAGGTATTGACTGACCCTAGATATTATTAAAAAATTACCTTATAAAAGCATTAAGGGAGGGCGTATGGTGCCACCAGCAGGTAAAACTGTACCTGTGGGGTGAGTGCAGCCTGATGATGCCTTCACACTTCCAGATACCCCAAAATTGCTGCTGTGCCTTTGTCCAACCCCAACAACTTGGGGCCAAGTTTACCAAGAATTAAAGGGCCAAAAGTTAGTATGTGGGAACCCACAAACCACCCCCAGTTCAGCTATATAACCTCATTTATTGGCCTTAGTTAAGAGACCCAAAAATCTTGAAATATATCAAAAGATGCAGTTAGGGCCTGTAGCTCAGAGGTAAGCAGGAACCCATGACTGAGAGCCCCAGGCTTTCTTGGATCAGGACTCTGCCTCCTCCCCCCAGGTCCCCAGTTTTCCAGTAGTTTGGCAGTTACACCCACAAACTGCCCCTGGAGCCATGTAATATCACCAATGGCCAAGACCCAGAGACTATAAACTAAGGCTCCGGGAAGAGAGCACTGCAGAATGTTCTGACCCCACTCCAGGCTGTCTTCACTGGGGCAGCTCGGAGGGGGGGTGGGTTGAGTTTCCCTTCCTGGCCCAAGCAGAACCCCAACAGCCAAAAACCTCCAGAATCCAATCACCACCATGCCCAAGGTCACTCTCCACATGCTCAGATGAGCCTCACCCAAGACAGCCCGAGCCTCACCCAAAACAGGATGAACCTCAGTGAGCAGCGGATCAGCAGGAAAACCCAGATATGTGGGAACCCATGACTGAGATCTTCAAGCCTGCTTGGGTCAGACTGGGCCTTCTCCCTCCAGATCCCTAGTTTTCCAGAAGCTTGGCAGTCACACCCACAAACTGCCTCTGGAGCCATGTAATCTCATCAATAGCCAAGACCCAGAGACTATAAACTAAAGCTCCTGGAAGAGAATAATGACACAGAATTTCCTGGACATTATACTCTATCCATAACAAGCATTGCAAAACAGGTCATCTAGCATTGCCTTTTCGGAAGATTTGAGTGGTGGTTAGACTGGAGTTGAAATATCTAATATAACCAAAGTAAAGAGAGAGTATGGGGGAGACTGTCTGCTTCATGGGCAGGGGAAGGGTTGGAACGGGAGTGGAGTGGGGATACTGGGGATTTTGGTGGCGTAAGATGTACACTGGTGAAGAGATGAGTGATGATTATATGACTGAAGCTCAAACATGAAATCTTTGTAGCTGTATCTCACGGTGAATAAAAAAAAGGAAGGAAATTAATAATAAAATAAAGTTAACATTCTGAATAGAATAAAAAATAAAATAACGTGGAGTTCATGTCCAATTCAATCAGCTAAATCAATGGCTGAATAAATAGTATTCCTACATTATTAAAGAAAAAATCCATTAAGGGAGATGGAGAGGCAGTTGATGTGCTTGCCTTGCATGGACAAATCCAAGTTTTATTCACTTCCTGCATATATTCCCCACATTATCAGCCGTGATCCCTGAGTACAGAGCCAGGAGCAAGCCCTTAGCACTGCTGAGTGTGGGTGTGACCCCAAAACAAAACCTAATAAAACCATTCAGCCTTGGTTTCCTAATATTTCATTAATTTTATTATATCACCTTAAAGTTGCCATGTTAATTTGTTTAAGGATTTATTTGATTGACTATAGTAAGTGAACAGAAATTAAAGTGGGTATAGACTGCCCCATTCACTCTCCATGCCATCCACACAATTCATGTTCCCATTTTAACATTTGGCATGGATGTGGTATACTTGTTGTAGTCGATGAATCAATACTGATGCAGTATTGATAACTAACATTTATGGCTTATATTAGTACTCACTCTTTATGTTGTCTAGTTTGTTCTTTTTTATTTTCTTTTTTACAATATGCAGTTATATGTATCCACCATTTTGGTAACATACAGAATAGTTTCAGAACCCTAAATACCTAAATATTTACTGTGCTCCACCTACTCATCCCTGCTCCTTCCCACAATCCCTTGGCAAAACACTGTTTTGTTTTAGTTTTCAAATCTCCATGTTTTTACTTTTTTTTTTAAGTCATACAACATGGAACCTTTTAGACTGGCTTCTATTAATTGCTAATGTAATTGTTTATAAGATTCCTGCATATCTTTTTGTCTCTTGATAGCTCATTTCTTCTACTCCTGAATAGCATTGCACAGGATGAACTTGCCACTGTTTATACATTCACTTATTGAAGAATAACTTGTTCACTTTTAAGTTTTGACAATAATGAACAAAGCCATATAAACATCTGTGCCCAGGTTTTTGTGTAAACATGCACAATTCATTTGGGTAAATATTCCGGAGAACAAATGTTGATCTTATGGTAAGAGTATGTTTAATTTTATAAGAAACTGCTGAACTGAATTCCAAAGTATCTACGCCATTCTACCCTTTGTGAATGGATAAGCGCTCCTTTCCTTACCACCATTTTTTGTATACCAGTGTTCATCTTTTCCATTTTATATTATTCATGTTTAGGAAGTTATGGTCTTGTTAAAGTTCATGTATTGATTTACACAAAATTAAGACAGCTCACCACTGCTTAGTCACTCTATTAAGGGTGTCGTAGTGTACCATGTTTAAATTTGCAATTCCACGATGAAATAGGATGTTTTCTATACTGGTTTGTCTGTCATCTATCTATCTATATATATATATATGATTTTTTATATATGAGGTGTCAATTTAAATATTTTCTCCATGTTTTCTATTTAGTTTTTAATTTTTTAAATTTATTTTATTTTTATGAAGTTGTTCACAATTGATTACATTCAATAATCGAACACCAATCCCACCACCAGTATACCTCCCACCACCATATTTTGAATTATTCTATCCTAGTCTCCAAAGCCTTCCTCCAAAGGAAAACATAATAATTTATTCTGTATTGCCTGCTATGAATAATCACTAAAGATGACCAAAATAGTTTCCTTAGAGGAAAGTGTGTGAAGATTGTTTTATCATCCTGGAGTCAGTAAGCCCTTATATTGAGTATGACATGTTGCTCCAGAAATTCTAAGAATTTAAACAGAGTGATATAGCAAGAATTACATTTTTTGCCATTAATGAGCTTTAATGATGCTAGAGTTCGTTTTTGGGCGTGACTGCCAGCTATCAGAGCAGGGAGACTGGGGGTGGTCATCCATTCTGGACTCCCAGTGAGCCTGAGATTTCAGTCAAAAGTCCTGCATATCTGGGTTTTTCAGCAGATTCATTCATGGATGAAGCTCATCGAGTTCTGTTGCGATCAGCAAGCACATGGTGGTGATAAAGTTCTGAAGGTTTTTGGCTGCCTGGACGTTTTGGGGTGCAGGTGGTGGGGCTCACTCACCCCCCACTCCAGATTGCCCCAGATAAAAAAACAGCTTGGCACAGGGTCCCTCTATTGTTGAGTTTTAAGAGGTATTTAAATTGTTTTTTGATATGGAATGGAGCGATAGCACAGTGGGTAGAGCGTTTGCTTTGCATGCAAACAACCTGGGTTTGATTCCTCAGTCCCTCTTGGAGAGTCTGGCAAGCTACCGAGAGTATCCTGCCTGCATGGCAGAGCCTGGCAAGCTACCCATGGCATATTTGATATGCTAAAACCAGTAACAACCAGTCTCACCATAGAGACATTTACTGGTGCCCGCTAGAGCAAGTTGATGAGCAACTGGATGACAGTGCTACAGTGTTACATGAACATTATTGGATGTCTTTTTCAAATGTTTTCTCCCACTCTATGACTTGACTATAATTCTCTTAACAGAGTCTTTTACAGGGAGAACTTTTAAATTCCAATGAAATCAATTTGGCAGAACACTCTTTTGTTTTGTTTGTTTTTTATTTTGTTTCATTTTGTTTTGTTTTTCTCTTTCACGAAAATATGATTGTGGTATTGTTCTAAAATGTCATCGTTGGGACCAGAACAATAGTACAGTGGGTAGGGCATTTACCTTGCTTGCACTTAACCCATTGGGTTTGATCCTTGGCATCCCATATGATCCTGCGAGCCTGCTGGAAGTGGTCCCTGAGTACAGAGTCAGGAGAAAGCACAGCTGAATGTGACCCAAAACACAAAAATAAATAAAAGTCATTGTCAGACCAATGTTCACTCTTTTATCTTATAGAAGTATGATAGTTTTGCAAGTTGCAGTTGTACTATTATCTGTTTTAAACTACTTTTTTGCAAAAGGTATAAGTTAGTGTCTGGGTTACAATGTTTACATGTGGATGTCAGCATAATTTGTTGAAGAAATTCTGTTTGTTCATTAAACTGACTTGCTCCTGTGTCAAAGATCAGTTCACCTACATTTGTGTATTCCTTTATACTTGCTTATTGGTACATTTGTATATTTCTCACCAATACTTCACTCTATTGATTATTATTGCTTTATGTGGTAACTTGCAACTTTGTTTTTCTTCAATACCATATTGTAGAAAAAATATTCTGGGTCTTTTCCTTTATACACTTATTTTAGATTTTGCTGATGTCCACCTAAAATAGAGATTTTAGTTGGCATTACACTTCTTTGGGAAGACTTGACATCTTGATGATACTGAATTGTCCTGTCCATGTGCATGAAATACCTCTAATTTACTTAGACTATCATCAATTTCTGTCATTAAACTTTTGTAGCTTTCTTAATGTAAATGCAACACTTATATTGTCAGATATATATAGTCAGATCTGTTTTTCAATACTAATACAAATGTCATTGTGTTTTTAAGTTTAAATTGCATTGTATTAATTTCCAGAACATAGGAAATAGATGAACTTTTGTGTTATTGTAGATATTTGTACTATAGGTATGTTATATATATATATATATGCTATGTTGTAGGTATATGTTTTATTATGGGTATATGTTTATGCTATTTCTTATAGTCTATAAGCTTGCTGCAATTAATTTTTAATACTTCCTGGAAGACTTTGGATGTGGTAGGGTGTGAAAACTTTGTATATCAATATGATAAACATTTAGGAAGCACCCATTTTATTTCTATTTACTGAAATGTAATTGAAATGATTTCTTTTCTTTAAATATGAGTTTTCATTCATGAGTAAATACAGATGGGCTTAGCACTTTCATTTTTGAAAAGATCTTAATTATTGATTCCATCCTAAATTAACTTGTGCTTATTTAAATCATGTATTATTTTGTGTGAATTTTTTAATAGTTATGTCTTTCAAGAAATTGGTTCTTTACAGGTTATCAGGTAGGGTGATTGTCTTGCATGCAGACAATCTGGGTTTGATCCTCAGTATTTTCTATGGCCCTCTAAATTACACTAAAAGTGATCTCTGAATTCAGAGCCAGGAGTAAGCACTGATAAACATTGGGTATGGTCCAAATATCAACAAGAAACTAATTGAATTACTCTGAAAAGTTTTGTGAGGTAACTTAATGAACAGGAGTGCATGACTTGCATGTAGAAGTACTGAGTGTAATACCTAGAAACAAATGATCCTCCAAGCACACTTATGGAGTAATTTCTGAGCACGGAACTAGGAGTAGTCCCTGAGCATCACCAGGTGTGGTTCAAAACAAAGACAAAACAGAACAAACATGAAAATTTATCATAAAATTTGCTCATATTTCTGATATTTTTAAAGTATGGATTAACTTTTTAAATTATTACAATATCTATTTTGTTAGGAAAATTTTAATGTTATTTTCCAAAAAAATAAATTCTAAGGGCAGGAGAGATAGTACAGGGGTTAAGGCTCTTGCCAAGCATGCAAATGGCACTTTTTTGATCCCTAGCAATTCATAAGGTTTCTCATGATGCCCACCAGAAGTCCTGAGTATCACTGGGAATGCCTCGCCCTCCCCCACCCCCCCAAAAAAAACCACTTCAAATATTCACTTAATCTATATTTTTTAATCTATTGAAATAAAATTGCACAAAAATTCACTCTACTCTGAAACTTTCAACTCATAGTTATATTTCTGTTTCATTCCAAAACTTTTGCTATCTTGTCATCTCATATCTGCGTCACTAGACATCCAGAGTAAAAATGGTCAATTTGATGCTCTAAAGAAGTTTTTGGTATATTAACTGCATTTTACTTTCTAATCAATTAAAATTAACCTTTATTATAATTAAGAATATTGTATCTTTTATGAACCCTTCTAGTGATAATTTTAGTTTCTTTAGCTTATTATTCAGTTTGTTATTTAGTTAATTCTTTAGTTTGACCTGGGGCTGAGGTCTCCACCTAGAGATTGGGACTGGGCCTTCTCCACCCAGACCCCCCATTTTCCAGTAGCTTGTCAGCCACACCCTCAAACTGTCCCCGGGAGCCCTGTAATCCCACCAATGGCCAACATCCAGAGACTATAAGACCAAGCTCCTGGAAGTGCGCAGCCGTAAAGCAGCCTTGCGACATCTAATTGCCTTGTTGTCCCTCATGGAAAACCTGACAAGCTACCAAGAGCCTATTGCCCGCATGGGAGAGCCTTGTAAGCTCCCCATGGCATATTCATATCCCAAATACAGTAAAAGATATATACATACCTCTCGAAGAGCCCGGCAAGCTACTGAGAATATCCCGTCCCCACAGCAGAACCTGGCAAGCTACCCATGGCGTATTCGATATGTCAAAAACAGTAATGATAGGTCTCATTCCCCTGACCCCGAAAGAGCCTCCAATCATTGGGAAAGATGAGTAAGGAAAGGCTGCTAAAATCTCAGGGCTGAGTGTAATAGAGATGTTATTGGTGCCTGCTCGAGTAAATCGACGAACAATGGGATGTCAGTGATAGTGACAGTGATTAGTTTGTTATTAAAATGTTTTCAATTTTTTTTTGTTCTTACTTCATTTCATTTATTTATTAGGGAACTCTCTCTAGCAGTGCTCAGGGGCCGAGGAATGATATTAGGCCCTGATGTAATGAGGCCTAGTTACACAGGTCTGAAAGTTTGGTGCTGAGGCCAGTGATGTATTTTTCAAGCCCAGGAGGCTAAAGGCTACCAGGTACCAGGTACCAGGTACATTCACCGTTGCTCAGATGCCATGCAATGAGTTATCATGCATGGGGTCTATATGTGTAAGATATGTACTCCAGCCCTTTGAGGTACCTCTTTGGTCCCTCAATTCAATTTTTTAATATTTATTTCTTTTTCATGAGGCTGGAGCAATAGTGCAGTGGGTAGGGCGTTTGCCTTGCACACAGCCAACTCAGTTTCGAATCCTAGCATCCCATATGGACCTCTGAGCACCTCTAGGAGTAATTCCTGAGTGCAGAGCCAGGAGTAACCCCTGTGCATTGCCGGGTGTGACCCCCCCAAAAAAGCAAATATATATATGAAACTGAAATAGTTACTGTGAGGCTATAAATAATTTTTATAAATTATTTTTAAACTTTAAGCTCCCACTTTATCTATATTTTTTAATTTTAAAGCTTTCTTTATGAGCCACTCTCGGCGCCATTTTGCCCCAGTGGTCAACAGCAAGAGCCTGGGCCGGTGGCACCGCAAGCCAGAGGATGCTCCAGACCTCAGACCAGGCCAACAACACCGCGCCGGACGGAGAAGGTGCAAAGTCTCCACCTTCTCCAGATGGAGTCCTGGCGACACTGAGCTTCTACTAACATAGCTCCAGTTTTGTGGGACTGGGATATCTCTCCAAAATGCTTGGGGGCACTGGAACAGGGCGGCGCCAGCCCAGTCTCCAGCCCGCCCCTGCTGCCAGAAGTCACGCCCTCAACCCACCCTCTGCGCCATTTTGCCGCAACAGTTAGCAGCAAGAACCTGGGCCGACGGCACCACAAGCCGGAGAATGCTCCGAACCTCAGACCAGGCCAACAACACTGGGGCACCACACGGAGAAGATGCAGAGTATCCACCTTCTCCAGATGGTGTTCCGGTGACACCGAGCTTCTACTAATACGGCTCCGATTTGTGGGACTGAGTTATCTCTCCAAATCATGAGGCCACTTATGAGACTGCGCGACCTTTCCTGATATCCAAAGAAAATGCTTAGGAATGGCTCTGCCACCCCGGAGCGGCTATTGTACCAGAGGCACAGAAACCCAGAGGCTGTGGGCAGCTCCACTCCTGGACTTTGAATTAAACTAGGGTCCTGTACAGCCCTGGGAGGGAAAAGGTTTTTGTCCTCATCCTTTTCCCCTCTCGGCAGCATGGCGATCATCACCGTTTAGTGCCAATTGGACAGAGAGGTAGGAGCTTGCAATGACAGGACGCATGGGGAAATCTAGCAATGGCGGGGGGGGGGGGAGTGCAGAACCGGCCCTGCTTCCTGCACTAATGAGACCCCAGCGGCCTCCCACAAATAGCTACCCTGCTCCTGAATAGCCATGGTCCCAGAGGTACACAGACCAGTCTCGGGATACAGCGGCTGCTGGCAGAAATACCTCTGGTCTTAATACCAGAATCCCAAAACTGGGCGGCCAATTTCACGACCGTGCAACATCATATGCTCATTGTTACCAACAATAGAAAACATACGCTCTAATGATGCCATTCTGACAGGTCTGACTGAGGGAAAACTCCAAATAATGATAGTGAGTTTTCGATCAAAAATTGAATGTTATCATAGCAATGAGAGAGTTAATTGAAAATCATCTGCCACACAGGCAGAGCGGGGAGGGAGGGTGTCTGGGGTTTTTGGTGGTGGATCATATGCACTGGTGAAGGGATGGGTGTTTGATCATTGTATGACTGAGACTTGATCCTGAAAACCCTGTAACTGTTCTCATGGTGTCTCAATTAAAAAACATTAAATAAAAAAAATTAAAAAATAAAAAAATAAAGTTAAGGCTTTCTTTATGATATATTAACATTGATAAATGTTTTAGTGATAGATGTATTTGCTTTAGATAATAAGTTTTATTTGCATATGCAAATATATAATTATCCTACTATTAACTATATTAAATGAGCTAATAATAACCAATCTCTTAAGTAGCATTCTCTTTGCTTCCACTTCATGAAAGACCACGTATTTTCCTTGATAAATGCATATTTTACTTGAGTGATATGAATCTAGGCACCTTTATACATTGTCCTTCATATCTCTATATCATATCATATTTCACATTATATCATAGTCCATTCCTCTTGGTTTTCTTTCTCAGAAAGAAAAATGTGTGAATGCTTTGATAGCCACAGGGTACCTGCAGGGAATGATTCTCATGAAGTCTTCACTGAATAAATGAGTTGCTAAGACACGCTGAATTTCTAGAGAATTTCATTTCAACAAAATACAAACAGCAAGCCAGTAAAAGAAACAGATTGTTCTCTTTGTATTTCCAGGGAATGAATTCCATTATGTGATAATGCAGTCCTCCTGCAAACAGGCCAATACCTTGACTAAGACAGTATCACATTTAGCTTCATTTTCCCCAATATCCTTCAATGTCTTCCTCCCTACATCCCCATCATGATCTAAAGTCAGATTTATTCAGACAAGGGTCCTCATAAGAGTGTAATATTGTGTAGGGTTCTACTTTCCATTTCTGACTCATCCCATCATTTAATAACCTATAATTCCATATATATGTCATTGCTCCTTCAAATTTCCCTACATAATAAAATCAAATTTCTTAAAACTAGCCTTCTTTATCAAGCAGGCCACCCCTATTTTCTGGCTTTCTAAATCCCCTTGTTTCTCTTAGCTCTCATAACTTCCCAGCTGATAACTAACTCACGAACTAACTGCATACTAATTTTCAACTTTCTCAATAGATTATCATTGTTAAGTTGGAAATCTTTTATTTCCAAAATCTAGATCAAATAGCCATTTATATAAAAGTCAGCAATGAAATAAATTTTTATGCATTGTTAATTTTTGATGTACTTAGGCACTGTGGTGAATGTAGTATGTATATTTCTTTCTTTTAGTAAGAAAGGGATGGCCACTTTCACTGCTTATTTAAATAAAATTTAATACATATGTTTAGGGCAGATAAGTCTGAATGCAAAGCATACTTTACTAAGAACTACTGTTTATATTCTCTCTTAAATACCTTACAAGGACCAGGGCATCCACTACCACCTAGACCAATCATTCACAAAGATTAGGCAATCGTTAAATACTTTTTAAAAGAATGCATAAATAGATGAATAACTAAGTGTAGAAACATATGCTAAATGCCTGATAAATTACCATGAAAGTATTTACTATCCCTAAGAACACCACTCATGGCAGAGACTGACAAATTCTCCCTGGCGTATTCAATATGCCAAAAACAGTAACAATAACAGGTCTCATTCCCCTGAAAGAGCCTCCAATCGTTAGAAGTAAGGAGAGGCTGCTAAAATCTCAGGGCTGACCTAGAACAGATGACTGGTTGAAGAAACTCTGGTACATATATACAATGGAATACTATGCAGCTGTTAGAAAAAATGAGGTCATGACGTTTGCATATAAGTGGATCTACATGGAAAGTATCATGCTAAGTGAAATGAGTCAGAAAGAGAGAGACAGACATAGAAAGATTGCACTCATCTGTGGAATATAGAATAATAGACTATAAGACGAACACCCAAGAATAGTAGAAATAAGTACCAGGAGGTTGTCACCATGGCTTGGAGGCTGTTCTCTCACTCTGGGCAACTCAGAGAAGGGAACAGCAAGTAAAATGTGGTTGTTGGTCATGCGGGGGAAAGATGATGCGGGCCAAATATAGACTAGAGACTGAACGCAATGGCCACTCAACACCTTTATTGCAAACCACAACACCTAACCAGAGAGAGAGAACAAAAGGGAATTCCCTGCCATAGTGGCAGGGTGGGGTGGGGGGAGACGGGACTGGGAAGGGGGGGTGGGATGTTGGGTTTACTGGTGGTGGAGAATGGGCACTGGTGAAGGGATAGGTTATCGAACTCTGTAAGGGAGAAACATGAGCACAAAAATGTATAAATCTGTAACTGTACCCTCACGTTGACTCACTAATTAAAAATAAACTATAAAAAAAATATAAATAAATAAATAAATAAATAAATAAATAAATAAAATCTCAGGGCTGAGATGAATGGAGATGTTACTGGCACACACTTGAGTAAATTGATGGACAATGGGTTGACAGTGGTACAGTAATACAGTGAAGAGCACCACTATTATATAGTTTTTATGTGTTATACCTTTCTCCCTCACTTTATTCTATACTTCTGTTTATATACTAAGTGAAAACATCAATTTACTTTTTCTGCCAATTGTTTTCCTTTTAAACTTAGGCAGAACTTTCCTTCCTTCCTTCCTCCCTTCCTTCCTTCCTTCCTTCCTTCCTTCCTTCCTTCCTTCCTTCCTCTTCTCTCTTCCTCTTTTCTTTCTCTCTCTTTCTTCCTTTCTTTCTCTCTCTTTCTTCTTTTCTTCCTCCCTTTCTTTCTTTTCTTTTTCTTTATTTTATCTTTTTCTTTCTTTCTTTCTTTCTTTCTTTCTTTCTTTCTTTCTTTCTTTCTTTCTTTCTTTCTTTCTTTCTTTCTTTCTTTCTTTCTTTCTTTCTTTCCCCCTTTCTTTCCATCTTTCTTTGTTTCTTTCTCTTTAATTATTTTTTCTTTTTTTCATTCTTTCTTTCTTTTTATACTCTTCCTTTTGCCATACTTAGCAGTTCTTAGAGTTTACTCTTGGATCTGTGCTCAGAGATCACACCTCATGGTGCTCAGAGGACTGTGTGTCATGCCGGGGATTGAACGCAGTTTGGCCTATGGGCAAGGCAAGCAATTTTGCCCACTATTCCATCTCTCTGCACTCCTCTTTTCTTGGAACCTTATATTTCATCATGGGGACAATGCATAAATATTGATAATAAGAAAACATCAAATTGAAGTTAGCCTTATGCTCATGCATCTTACTGGAAGTCAGGTAAAGTTAAAAACAAAAGATTAGAAGGGTGTGAGCACATGGGCATCTGCCCAACATTTTTAAGCATCTAGACTTGCTACCTTTTGCAATGTGGATCTGTCTCAGGAGGCTCCCTCTGACTTGTACAATCTCAAACTGCAAACAAGCACCAGATGTCAGTGTTGTGCAACTTTCTGCTTGAGAAGGCAAGCTGATCTGTCATTTAGAGCCAGAATCTGCAGGCATTAGAGACAGAGGAGCACAAACTCCCTTAGAGAGTGGATGAACGATAGGGCCCTACTGTAGAGAAGCTGTAATTTGAGTAATTGCACAGCACCCCTCTAAAGCAGTAGATGTAAGCCCAATGCTTGGATGGACTGTGAAACCCTGAGCATATTTTTGGCTCAAAATGAAATGGAAGAATCCAGAAAGCACTAATCTCAGACCTTTATGGCAATAGATGTGAGCCAGGCAGAAGAGGGGTTAGATCGAATCAGTCTTGTTTGATGAATGGATGGTTCTTTATAATGACAAGCCATGTGGTCAAACGGTCAGACTCTTCACGTGTTCTTAAGTCTGCCACAATCTGACCCTTACTCCTGCACCCTCATTTGGGAACCATTCTCCTATACTATTCTGGTCACTGAGCTCTGCCTATTCCAGGGCTACATTCCCTTAAAATATAAATGCTCTGTTAATAATATTCTTATCATATCCTCTTTGCTAGTCCCTTACTTCCTACTTTTTCAGATCTCCACACAAATATTCTTTCATCAAGATGATCAGGTCAATAGGAAATATTCCTTATTTTATGAATTGTAAGTGCCACTGAACACTCTTTCATAGGTTTGTCATAATGCAGTGATATGTTTGTCTGATTACTTGACTAATTCCTTAGTAGTTAACTTCAACTTTGTTGTAAATGCTCTTTTATCATGACTTTTTTTTTGCCTTGTCTATACTATTGTTGCACAGAACAACCACAATAAAAGTAAAAGATAGATGAGTAAATACCTCTGCTGAGCAAGCATAAAAGTGACCCTCACCTACTTTTTCTCTGAAAAAAACTTCTTTCTACAAAGGAGTACATTGAAGGCAGGATGGGCCTGGAGAGAACACAGTGGATAGGGTGCTTGCCTGCATGCTGTCAACCTGGATTTGATCCTCGGCACCATGCATGGTTCCTCAACAATGCCAGGAATAATATCCCTAATCAGGAGTCAGGAGTAAACCCTGAGCACCATCAGGTGTGACCCCAAATCAAACAAACATTAGCAAACAAACAAAAAAAGAAGCAAGGTGGGAGTAAATAAGAACTCTTGGGTAGCTTAAATGTGATGGCTCCTAAGTACCAGGTTCCAAGAGGAGTTCAGCAGACTGATAGAGTGGTGGCAACACAGTCTGCTTTGGATCTGACTGACAGTGGCAGGACCAAATCCTCGGTGCCATCATAGATATCTGCTCTGCCAGGCTCTTGTGAATGCAATCATCTTGTTATGGTCCATTCATTAAGGAGAGGAGATCCAACAACAAATATATATATATATATATATATATATATATATATGGAATTTATTTAGAATAACTTGTTTGAGATATATCATTATCATGTGAAAGAGGAGAGATTATAGACCAAGATACTTCTGGGGTATATTCATTCCCCAAGGGGGGGAAAAATCTATTTTCCCTTCTTCCACAAGATGGGGCAATTGGAGCAAATTCAACTACAGAGGGAGCAGCACTAGCAAATGCTTTTTCTGTTTAAACAGCTCCATTTGGCGAGACCAGAAAAATGGAGCTGGTTTTGAACTTGTTTATGCAGCCATGCTGCATTTCCTTAAAATGCTGGCTTTGGGACCAGCACCAGTCAGGCAAGAAGAGCCTGAGGTGAATGCCCACTCTGCGGGAAGGTCCAAAAGATACGGACCAGCTCCCAGAATCCCCAGCATTCCAGCCCAAGGAAGCTCCTCTTGTCTCCAGTTCAGAAACAGCAGCTGTGAAATTGAGCAAATTTACCATGCAGAAACATTTCCTCACATTAAGAGAAAATTCTAGATGAGATATAATGATGCCTACTTTGAACTAAATTATTTTAATATGATCAATCACAATGTACAAATTCTGCCTTTTAATATTTTAGCTTACTGCTTAGTGTCAGAAATGATTTTATTCATTGGTCTATTCCACTGTGCATTAAATCAGGTTCGACATAAAAATAATTATGACAGTAGAAAACTAGAGGGGCTTTTTTTTCTACTTATGACCTATTTGCACAGAAGCCTTCTTGCTTCTAACTCGACTATTGATTTATAATCAGATCTCTGGACATTTAGAATAAATGGGGAGAATGGGCATGATAACAACTTTTTGATTAATTTAGCACTGTTTGCAAAGATAATTAGTACTTCTGGGGTATTTTTACAATAATCATCTCATTTGATTCTCCCAATAACCCTGTAGGTCAAATATACTTGTTGTCATGTTTCACAAATATGCACTGTAGGATATTTACTTATTCAATATTTGCAAGAGATAAGGGAAGGATATTGGCATAAAATTGGTTATTTCTTTCTTTTCAGGGGATCCCTCTTGATGTTCTTGGAGAAGGCAGGCAATGTGGAGGATCAAACCAGGGTCTCATAAAAGCCTGGCATGAACTCCAGCCTTCGAGCTCTCTCCCAGCCCTTGAATTCAGGTCTTTGGAATCTATTTCTTATGTTCCATGGGCAGGAATGTGGGAGACGCATAAAGGGAGAAAGATAATATCCAAAAGTTAGCTGCTATGTGGTTTGAAGAGGGTCAAACACATATAGTTTAAGCTACAAAACCTAACTGACCAGACTTAAGTAATAAAAGAAAACCTTCTTGACTTGCATACTAGAAAAGCCCAGAGG
Source organism: Sorex araneus (assembly GCF_027595985.1). NCBI lineage: Eukaryota > Metazoa > Chordata > Mammalia > Eulipotyphla > Soricidae > Sorex > Sorex araneus. The sequence continues at coordinate 27,926,460 of NC_073309.1, read as the reverse complement.
TCCTCATTGCTGAAATTATGTCATCATGAACCTGGTCATTGAAGTCTTAGGCTCATCTACCAGTATTACCTGGTGATTTTCGTGGATCTAAACTACCCTTCTTCATGGTAGCAAAATCATCTAAGCATGTGTAGGTGTCATATGGTTCCACTCAGCCACATAGTTCCATGGCTCTCTCTGTCTCCCTGTTACTCATCTTCTTATGGGTCTATATTTGAATGAATCCCAGACAGGAAATGGGTATAGCATATTCACATTATCCCATTAGAACCCTACACTCTATTTGGAGAGCATCAATCTCACTCACACTCTTATGACTAAAAAAGGAAGGAACAGTTCACTACCACAAAAAAAAAATCAGAATAAAAAACTAGTTTCTGAGAAATAACTAAATATATGAAAATTTTGTAATGCAATAAATTATAAACCACTTCTTTGTTTGGGGGAAGAGTTGCTCCCAACCTGTTCATAGGGAGCCTATGGGTCCCTCCTGGTAATTTTCAGCCAATCAGTCCATTGATTCTATGCGGGCCAGAAGAAGCAGCACTGCTCAAGGCCTGCAGTACTAGCTTTACTGGAGCCACCCTAGCTCTGATAGTACTCGCAAGCTTCTCTGGAACTACATCTGCTAATTCTCAGGGGCCTCTAGGGTTACACGCAGCAATACTACTTGAGGAACAGTGTGGTGCCAGGGATCAAACCAGGGTCATCTGAATTCAAGACACGTGCCTTAAATCCTGCACTCTCTCTCCAGTCCTGCATTGCTTCTTAAAATTGCTTCTTAAAATTTCTGAGATTTCTGAGCATCCTGATTTTTACATAATTAAAAGAAAATTTTGGGGACATAGTATCCCCAGGAAAATCTTACTCATTAACTTTTCTAAATATTCTATAATTATGAGTCAAATTCATGAAAGATAGTTGGTACCTAGGAAGCAGGGAGATTCTCAGTAGTTTCAGAGAATTCAGAATTTTTGCGTAGATAAAAATGGAGAGGTTCCAGGTGGAAACAATGCAATAATAACCTATATGTGCTGGAAACTTATGACATTCCTTATGCAAACAGCCAAAAGCTTTCCAATTAAACTTCAGATCATAGTCTATGAAACCACTCATTTCTCCAAGTACTAGTTTTCTCATGAGTATATGAATTATATACTTTTATATGATTCATTTACTGTATATACATCTGTAGTATATAAAGCATATAAAAGTATATCATTCGCATGCTGTTTGTATGTGGACAGTGTATAAAAGCTACCTATCACAATTTTTGGTGAGAATTTAAGGATTTAATGTGCATGAAAGCTTCATTTAATATAAAATGTGCACAAGTGTAAGAGTGATATTGTTGAGATTTTATTTATAGTTTTAATACTGTGAAACTGTGAAAGAAGTTGTTGTGAAAGAAGTGTCTGGCAAGAGACAGTTTATATACTGAGCTTTTAGATGAGTGTGTGATGGCGACAGTATGGTCCTCTTTTGTATCCATATTCCTCTAGCTCCATTACGTTGATTTTAACTCCATCAGAAGTTCACCTAATGCACTCCACTGAGTACACAGTGAACATTTTTGTATGCACTAAATAACATATTTGGATCTTTACGCCTGTTTCCAGGATTGGTTAATAAGACACAATTGCAAGTCAATCTATTAAGAACTATCAGATCAAATCAAATCAACATCTAAATCACACTTTCTAAGAGAGCTAAAAGTTTTGAACTGTGATACCTGTCATTGCTTAATGGAACTAAATTTGCAAGAACACCCTTTTAACTTTCTCTGGGAAATCATTTATAATAGTGCAATAGAAGCACATTACTAAGTAGCTCTGTCTATCAGCTAGAAATTGCGAGAACACACTTTCTTGGATTTGGCTCATTAGGAAAAAATGTCCAAACACGATTATCTTTTAAATAAAATGTGTGGTTTCATAAAAATGACAGTTGACTACTTAGGGAGTTGGGCATAAACAACCCAAAAACTGCACACAAGGAACAAGAGTTAAAATAGACAGAAATCTAGGAACTAGGGGGAAACATTAGGTCCTAGAGATATGACGCTTAATTGTTCAATGACCTGAGTTTTATCCCTACCACTGAATGATGGTTTTCTCCAAAGAACTTCAGGGTATTCATGGCACCGATAATCCTGGGCTCAAATCGTAGAACAAGAATTGAATATTCTGGTCTAGTTTTCAAGTATCACCATGACTAGCCCCCAGATACTCTGAACATTGTTTGGAAATCCCCCTCCCCCCAAATTGGACTGTGATATACTTATAACTAAGGGTGTTTGTCACATGTGAAAGGTACTACAAACTAACATTTCATTGATATAGTACAAGGGTTAATGTCCTTGCCTCATTCCAGCACTGTATGTGGTTCCATGAGCACTGCTGTTATGTCAGCACAGAACCAGGAGTAAGCCCTGAATTTCACTGGGTATTGTCCCCAAACAAACAAATGCATTTTCTCTAAAGTTTTGGGCTGAAGCGATAGTACAGCAGGGTAGGGCATTTTCCTTGCATGGGACTGACCCGGGTTTGATTCCTTCGTCCCTCTCGGAGAGCCTGGCAAGCTACTGAGAGTATCCTGCCCTCACAGCAGAGCCTGGCAAGCTACCTGTGGCATATTCAATACTCTAAAAACAGTAACAAGAAGTCTCATAATGGAGACGTTACTGGTGCCCACTCAAGCAAATCGATGGACAATGGGATGACAGTGCTACAGTGCTATCTAAAGTTTTACACAAAAAAATCAGTCCTATTTCTGCAAGTGTCTCTGTCAGACAATGATAAACACCATGTATCACTGTATCACTGTCATCCCGTTGTTCATCGATTTACTCGAGTGGACACCAGTAACGTCTCCATTCGTCCTAGCCCTGAGATTTTAGCAGCCTCCCCTTACTCATCTTTCCCAACAATTAGAGTCTCTTTCAGGGTCAGGGGCATGAGACCTGTTATTGTTACCATATTTGGCATATCAAATATACCACAGGGAGCTTGTCAGGCTCTTCCGTGCGGGCAGGATACTCTCAGTAGCTTGCTGGGCACTCCAAGAGGGACAGAGAATTTATATCAGAGAATACAAGCAAGTTTGTAAAACCAAACAAATGTGTGATGCTTTAGGCACATCCATGGGCTAGACTATAAGAGAGCCTTGTTTTATATAGTCTTTGGATCTCAGCCATTGATGGGGGGACTACATGGCACCAGGGGCAGTTTCTGGGTGTGACTGCCAAGATGGAAAATGGGGGGTCTGGATGGAGGAGGCCCAGTCCTGATACGAGCAGGCTTGGAGATCTCAGCCCCTGGTCCTACATGCCTGGGTTCCTCTGCTGGTTCCTTCATGCCTGAGGCTCGTTCGAGTGTGTGGAGGAGTGGCCTTGAGCATGGCTGTAGCTGAGTCCAGAAGTTTTCGGCTGCAGGGGTTCTGCTTGGGGTGGGGAGGGAAACTCAACCCACCCTCCTCCGAAGGGCCCTGGTGAAGAAAGCCTGGTGCGGAGGTGACCTATAGTCAACAAGTACCGTAAAGGAAAGTTGAAAAGAACTTTGAAGAGAGAGTTCAAAAGGGTGTGAAACCATTAAATGTCTAATAATAATAATAATAATAATAATAATAATAATAATAATAATAATACCTATTTTATATATAGCAAAAACTTGTGCAATAAATATTTTTATTTATTTATTTTAAATAACATGATTTCTTTCTTTATTATTTATTTATTTATTTATTTTTTATTGAATCACCATATGGAAAGTTACAACGCATTCAGGCTTAAGTCTCAGTTATACAATGGTCAAACATTCATCCCTTCACCAGTGCACATATTCCACAACCAAGAACCCCGGTATATCTCCCCTCCCACCCCCACCCTTTTACTTTTTCTACCTGTGTAGCTGATAATTTTCACTTTACTTTCTCTTTACTTTGATTACATTCAATATGTCCACAAAAAACTCACTATTATTGTTTGGAGTTTCCCCCCCACCAAAATTAGACCTGCTGAAAAGGAAGTATTTGATAATTTGTTTTCCATTGAGAATGAAGAGATATGAGGTCGTGGCTGTGCGGTTTTGGATTTCTGTATTTTAGTATTTTAGTAACTAAGTCCAGGGAAATTTCTGCCAGAAATTGCATCATTGTAAGCTCGTACCTCTTTAGTGGTCCTTATAAGATGGTGGTCGCCACACCTTTCCCCCTGGAAAGGAAAAGCCAAGAGAGAAAAACCTTTCCTCTCCTGGGGCGGCATGGGGCTGTGGCTTAGTTCACAGTCTAGAGAGATTTCTGCAAGAAGCTGCTGGTACCAAAAGTAGTTTACCTGGCCTCTGGGATCATGGTCATCCAGCAACGGAGAGGCCGCACATGTGCGGCCACTGGGGTCACATCTCAGCAGAGAGTAGCGCAGGTAACACCCCTGTTCCGAGATCTCGCACACATCCTGTTGCTGCCCCAAACATATTTTTTAAAAAGGGCTGGGTGGAGATATAGTGGGTAGGGCGCTTGCCTTGCACACGACCAACTCAGGTTGGATCCCAGGTATCCCATATTGTCCCCGAGCACCAACACTATTGATTCCTGAATGCAGCACCAGGTGTAGCCCCTAAGCATTGCTGGGTGTGGCCCCCAAACAAGAAAACAACAACTACAACATTATTATGCTAAAATCTGGGGTTTACTCCTCTGTGCTCTGGGGTCTCCTGGTAGTGCTCAGCAGACCATAAGTAAGAATTTAACCGGGATCTGTCATGTGTAAAGCAAGCACCTTAACCCCAGAACTCTCTCTCCAATCCAGAATGGTTCTTAACTTTGGTAATATCACATGCTTAACTGGAAAAATACAGCTATCTTAGAAAAAATGGGTAGAAAAAATGGGAAGTGGTTCAGTGATTCTGGTAAACCACTCTTTTAATAATAGACCTCTGGTTCTAGTCTGGGCTTACAAAATACAGTACTTATCATTATTTTGATAAACACCATATATATATATATATATATATATATACATACATAATCTTTTAAAAGCTCATAGATAGAGAAGCAGATTACTCATGCTCCTAAGCTGGGGAAGAGAAAGAAGTAGATGAAGGTGATCAAAAGTTGAAACAAATAAAACATACGACATTCAAATATAGCGATTGTCTGTGAAAATTTTCTCAATAATTGCTAAAAGAAAAAAAAATAAAAGAATTACTCTTTTGCAACCATAATGTTTCTGGGCTCTAAAAAGAAAAGTGTATATGAAGTTTCCCTATTTCCCTCCCCTAGCATGGAAGCTTAGCTAACTACAACAGAGCTAGGATGTCATTCCTATCATCTATCCTTATTTATAAGCTATTCCTCCTGCATTATGTCAGTAATGTAAAACAAAAGAATCTTTTTGCCTATTTTGTGTGTCATAGACCACAGTTGCTCTTCAGGCTTCTCCTTGACTCTGGGATATATTGTGTTTTCTCTTTATTTCAACAAAATTTGGATTAAAGAGATATTTCCTTCAAAATTGTGATGTAGATTTAATTCTTAATTCTCAGAACATTGCAGGCCTTAGAAATATTTTTATCTAGATAGAGAAGGGACCACCAAGTAAAGGGTGCTTGGAGAGCCTGTTCAGGATGGGAGATGCATGCTGAAAGTAGACTATAGAAGGAACATGATGGTCACTTAATACCTGCATTGCAGGCCACAACACCCTAAAGGAGAGAAAAAGTAAAAGTAAATGTGCCTGCCACAGGAGAGAGGGGGGAGTGGGGGTGGGAGGAATACTGGTAATATTGGTGGTGGAAAATGGGCACTGATGGGTACTCGAACATTGTATGACTGAAGGTAAGCATGAAAGTTTGTAAGTCTGTAACTGTACCTCATGGTGATTCATTAAAACAATAAAAAGTTAAATATATTTATATTAAATATGGAAGTTTCAGGAATTCCTATTGCTTTTTGTAACTCTTCCTAAAACTCAGTCTGTTACTTTGATATTCATGAATGTTCTTTCCATGAAATTACTTGAAATTATCCACTATCTTTTTTATTACATTTTATTTAACTCCAAAAAGTATTTTGAAATGTTTTTCTTTATAGAGGTCATGTTTTTTCACTCTTGCTATTGGAAAGTAAGGCTTTGACGTAAGTCTTCATAATAATTATAGGGTTTTCTTCACATGTGAAAGGTACTACAAAATAACTTTGCATTGAATAATAAAAGATTATATTTATAGGGCATCTTTTATATGCAAAGCACCACTCTATGCACTTTATAGATATTAGCTTCTTTAGCTTCTTTACCAATATACGATATAATTCTACTATTATCTCTTTTTTTCAGATGGCATAACTGACTCAGAAAGAAACTTATCTGTGGTTACTCAGAGAGCAAATGCAGAACTAAGATTTTAACTTAACAATATGGCTAGGGGGGCTGGAGCAATAGCACAGCGGGTAGGGCGTTTGCCTTGCACGCGGCCAACCCGGGTTCGATTCCCAGCATCCCATATGGTCCCCTGAGCACCGCTAGGGATCATTCCTGAGTGCAGAGCCAGGAGTAACCCCTGTGCATCGCCAGGTGTGATCCAAAAAGAAAAAAAAAACAACAATATGGCTATATATTCTGGGAAACAAATCAGTGGAAAAAAAACTTATGATATTAAGGATTTGAACCTTGATGCAAAAGGCAGAGATAGGCTAGAGAAATAGTACAGAGGATTGAGGTACTTGCCTTGGAGGTGGCAGACTCTGGTTCAATCCTGTCACTGCATTTCACCCCAAGAATCACTGTGGGTAGCCACTGAGCTCAGAGCTAGGTGTTGGCCTGAAGCACTACTGGAAGTTTTATCCCCCTATCCCCCCCAAAACCTCAAAGAGCAACAACAGCAAAGGCAGAGAAATTAAGATCTCATTAAAATCTGTTCAGGGGTGTGACTATCTTGCTTATGTCAAGTTAGAGCTAATGATCTTCATGGTTTTGAATGATACTGATTTGGGAGAAAAGAAGGGAACACTTAGCTGTATGTGAGCCAATTTCTACAGTGAGACTTTAAATATGTATGAACTGCTGGGTTAATTAGTAGCCCTTGTTCAATTCTCTATATAGGTTCAATAATGCCCACAACTGTGTGGGCGAATTAGATAAGTAGCTACAGAGAAGCTGTTTTCATGTCTATGAAAACCTGAGACAATTTTTGACACAGATAAAAGATAATTTTTAGGACTAGAGTCTGTCACTTTATTTAGAAATATGAAGCTGTGTTAAAATAAACTTAGTAAAAAGAGAGATTTCTTTACTGCAAGATGATTTCCCCCCCCCCCCAAGAGATGCAGTCTTAGAAATCGAAGGAACCAGGGATTTTAGTGCAACCAAAAATTTTCTCACTTTTTTCAACCTCTGCTTCTGTTTGTCAGCTCCATTCTTTTCCCTCAAGCCAGCTTTCTCAAGAGATTGAAAAACATAAACGTCCAAAAATATTATAGATTCTTTTATTAGAAACTTCCTCGTCCTATTTCCCATTTACAGTTTGAAATGATTGTAAAGATTGGCCTACAATTGGGTTATATGTCCAATCCCATTATTAAGTATGACCAAAAAAGTTGGGTCTAACAAGAACACTAGAGCTGCGAGCATAGAAGGAGGTGTATTTTGATAAAAGTGTTGAGGGGAGAGTAGGAAAAAAACATTAACATCTGTCCTCGCAAATGCAGATTTTGTCAAAATGTGTCTGTCTCACTCATGCTTTTGGTTGATTAAGTAGGAAGGGTTAAACAATCCCCACATTTTAGGTTTGTTTACTCCAAAATTCTAATAATAATTCTGTGCATTATACTCAATTGGGGGAAGAATTGCTTGAAACATATGTGAATCTGCATAGTTTCTTGAAAAATATCACAAACTTTCAAGGTATGACTGTTGCTATTACTATCTATATAGGTGACTAAATTTCCCATTTTTCACACTGATGCCCAGAGTCAGACGGACACAGCAAGCGGTTTGAACAAATTGAAGCTCATCTAACATCACAGGCTGCGAGTGTTCTTCTTCTCGAGCCATATTGCAGTCCAGCTGTGCATGGTTATTATGCCAAGTTCATCAAGAGATGTTAGAGCTTCTCAGGGAGCAGGAGTAGGGAGGGCAGAATGAAACTCAGATGGAGGGGAATAACTCAACCAAGAAACCATAGTCTACTTTCCAGAGATTCTCTTCCTTCTATTTTCTTGGGCTCTAATTCACTAACACATCCAAGAGATAATTATTAGTTAATTAATTTCTACATGAACAAAGATGACTGTGTATAGGTCAGCCCCGCATCACTCTGAAGTGAAAAATCAACAAATTAAAATAGGGTAACTGATAGAAAGTAACAAATCAATACTATGAAGTCTCTCTTAAGTTAATACTAGGTACAGGGATTCCATTACTGTTTGGGTACCAACTCCACTACTAAGCAGAGTTACTCCAGCACCTGACTCGGAAACGAAAGATAATTATTTCCGTGCTATTATATGACACATAATAACATAGACACTCAAAATAACAATGCAGCATGCTCTTTGTATCATACAGTATAATTTCCTAAGCATGTACCCCTGTATCATTTAAATACCTCTGAAATTAGAAGCCTAAAATGCTTGCCACTTAGCCAGTTTGATGGCCTTTGGAAAGACTGGGTCTCCATTTCTTCAATTGTAAATTAGGGACCATAGGATCTGAGAACAGTGGATAAAACACATTCCTGGCATGTGACCAAGCCTGCTTTGATCCTTGGAACTCCTGAGCCCTACAGGAATGATCTCTGATCACATACACAGGGATGAAATGTGAGCAAAGCTGGGTGTGGCCCCAAAACAAAATCACTGTATCACTGTCATCCTGTTGTTCATCGATTTGCTCGAGTGGGTGCCAGTTACAACTCAATTCATCCTAGCCCTGAGATTTTATCAGCCTCTCTTTATTGTCCTTCCCAACAGTGCTGCATTGGAGGCTCTTTAAGGGTCAGGGGAATGAGACCCATCATTGTTACTGTTTTTGGCATATCAAATATGCCACGGGGAGCTTGTCAGGCTCTGCCATGCAGGCAGGATACTCTTGGTAGCTTGCCGAGTTCTCTGAGAGGGAGAACTAGACAATAAGAGGTTGCTTCTGGGAGCTTTGTTTTATAGTCTCTGGATCTTGGCCATTGATGCGATTACACAGCGCCAGGGGCAATTTGTGGGTGTGACTGCCTAGCTACTGGAAAATGGGGGGATCTGGGTAGAGGAGGCCCAGTCCCAATTAGAGCAGACTTGGAGATTTCAGCCCCGAGTCCCACACAACTAGGTTCCTCTGCCGGTTCCTTCATGCGTGAGACTCGTGCAAGCACCTGAGGTGGCCTTGAGCATGGATGTGGCTGAGTTCTGGAGTCTTGGCCGCTGGGGCTCTGCTTGGGGCGGGAAGGAAACTCAACCCGCACCCCTTCGAGGGGCCCTGGTGAAGACAGCCATGCATGGAGGCAGGAGAAAAAAAATAACAAAATAAAATAAGGATGATCATATCTGTTGTGGAGCAATAACATGAGATTTGAATGTAATGATTTATGAGTAATGCTTTTTAAAATAATTCCCATATAAGCAGAAAGTGGACTAGAAACTAGACACGGATGTCAACATATTATTTCTGAAAATATTGGGTTTAGAGATTATTTAATTTAGGAAAAGAAAATGCAATTAAAGATAGAGAATGAAGCATTCCATCAATTATAACACCTGTATCATACCTATACATATGGCAACATCTACACTTTAGCAGACATACTACGCCAGGCTCCAGGCTAAGTTACTTATATACATCCACTCACAACAACTCTGTGGGGTGGATATTATTCTTGTTGCCTTTTTACATATTAGGAAGGTAAGATTCATAGAGGGTTATATAATTACCCATACCCAAATCACTTAGAAGAGGCACTGTATTTTTTTTCAGTATACAGCTAATTAATATATATTTACAGGTAATGTCGAGTTTCCTATGTGCTATTGTACATGTGTTACTTAAATGTTTCTTCTTTTTATTATAATAAAAAACATTTACCAAGTTGTTTAGAATACAGTTGCTTCAGGCATTATATGTTCCAAAACCAATCCCACAAACAGTGTGACTTTCCCTCCACCAATGTCCCCAGTTTCCAACCCACAATCCCAGCCTACCTTCGCAGGCACAAATGCATTTACTTCATATCACTTGTTACAATACAAAGGCAAATGTAATTATAAAATCTTAGATCAACAAAACTTAATTTGTTATAATTGTTCTATCTCACAATGATGTTACTTGAATTGTCTGGGTTTACTGGGCTGGTTAGTGCTAGTTGAGCCTTAATATAGCTAAATTAGCTTCTGAGCCTGTGACCTAATCATTAAGTTGTATCATATGCTAGGGCTCCAAAGTTTACTGTATCATTTTTGATAGACATGTAGGGATTTTATCCAGTTTTGAGTTTCCCTTACACATTTATAGAGATTATTCTTCTTCCTTCCCTCATTTTCTTTTTGTTTTGGTTTCATTTGTTTGTTTTAGATTTGGACCATACCAGGCAGTTCTCAGGGCTTATTCTTGCCTCTATATTCAGGGATTACTTATGTCAGTACTCTGGGGACCAAGTGGGGTGCTGGGGATCCAATTTGAGTCTGAAACGTGCAAGACTGTACTATCACTCAGGGCCACCATGTGCTTCCTATTTTCAAATACCCACTGTACCAGCACTAATCTCAGAAGCTAAGCACTTGTCTCTTTTGGTAGACCTACATGTGAGTTTTCATTGATTTGGGTGCGGTGTAGTTGAGGATAGCTAGAGGCCTTGTATAGAGATTTGCCAGGCAAAGTGCCATTTTTTTTCTTCTCCAATCATGGGGAACCCTCCTTCAGATGTCACTGAAAGTTGCTGGTTTCAAACAATAAGTGAGAGGAACATAGAAGACGATTGGAAATGATTTTAACTTACATGTATTCAGCATATACATATTCAGAAAATAATAGTGCTCAGCATACTCCAAATTTAAATTACCTAAGAAATCCTAAGTATAACTCTCAATACTGCCTCCACCCCCTGGGCTGGAGAGATAGCACAGCAGGTGGGTAGGGCATTTGCCTTGCACATACATGGCTAACCCGGGTTTGATTCCTCCGCCCTGCTCGGAAAGCCGGGCAAGCCACCGAGAGTACCTTGCCCGCACGGCAGAGCCTGGCAAGCTACCCATGGCATATTGAATATGCCAAAAACAGTAACAAGTCTCACAATGGAGACGTTACTGTGCCTGCTGGAGCAAATCGATGAGCAAAGGGACGACAGTGACAGTGACTGGCTTCACCCCAGAGGAGGTAAGCCAAAATATCTGAGGGCAGGGGCAATACTTTCACTACTTTGGGATTTCCATGTGCATCAGGTGAGCTTGAGGTGGGAACAGCTCTTCCTGTGGTGTCAGTTCTGAGATATCTCTCATAGTGGAAACATCTCAACGCAGAACTTAATTTTAAATATATCATAAACTATACTTAGTAAATAAACTTGTTATATACTATGGATGACCATACCTGTATTATAACTTTATATAATATAATAGACTTATGAAGGATTTTTCTTTTGGAACCCACAAAGCAATATATATGGCTTCAGATGCAGGCATATATACTACATTTAGTTATTCAAAGAAATAGCACAGCACATATAGCTAGCACAATATTTTTTTATCTCATTGGGAGGCTAGGCAATCACTGAAGCACATACAACTTATTTCCCTAAATTTTCCTATTCAGACTGTCTGGCTCCTGTGATGAGTAATATGTATACATTACCTCTACATGAGAACTTTCAGTCTTTGATTATATTCATCTTTTTCCTTTCTGGACCTCAAAACTCTCCCATTTAAGGAGCAGCCTCATGGGTTGGAGTTTCATAGCAACCAGGGTAGACACATGAACCCACATATATATGAACTCTATAGTTTGAAGGAGCTCATGCTAAAAGAAGATAGGTTAGCCTTAAATTTTCAGATGTGCATACAAATAAGCAAGTAAACGGAAGATACCTACAGAGGTGTAGTATATTAAGGGCTGATATTAACCATGTAAGAGCTCCATCTAAGAGATATTCTACTGTGAAGTCTAGCCTCCAAGAAAGTTCAATTTTGTAATCAACATGGAATTAATAGTATCTGGGCTCCGACAAATGAGTAGTCTGTCTTTTAAAAGAGCATTTATAGTCTGGACTTCTACAACGGAATTTAGAGCCTTGCTCTACAAATAAGTAGAACCTAGGCTTCTAGCTTGCATAAATGATTTTTGAGCCTGGCTGCAGATAGACTCTCATTTAAATAGGGAATGACAACATAATTTAAAGATGGATGTCATGTGCCTCTATCACGGAAAACAGTCATCTCTTTGTGCCCATTACACAGAAGTATCTTGAAGACCCTCCAGGAATTCTAAAGGAAAAGGCAAGGCTTTAGAAAGATCAACAATACCACCGCTCCACTGAGTAGATGTTCTGGTGGCACTGTCTTTTTAGCAACAAAATTGCAACATGGCATTCTCAAGTGTTTTAGCCAAAGCCAAGGAATATATTCCTAACATGTGGGTTGCAAGTGTTCTGGCTCCAGGCTCTTGTCCAAGGGAAACCTGTGGGTCTCACGCCTTCATACTCTACCATTACTGCTGCTGTGATCTTTTAGAGATTGCCCTGCCGCTCCATGCAAGAGGCCCTTCATCAATTCCAGTTGTCAACATGAAATCAATTTTGCTATGGCCTAAAGGGTGTTTCATTCTCCCAATATTTGCACTTGGATAAACCATAACCACTGGCTGAATGAGCATTGTTATTTATTTATTTATCTTTGCAGAAATGAACACAATGTGTTTGAGAGTCTCAGGAAAAAAAAATTTCATCAAAGCTGTAAAGCATAAATAGTCTTTTTTTTTTTAAAAAAAAGGGGGGGTGGGTTTAGCTGGCAGAACAAAGCCCCCCTTTGAAGACTAGTAATTCTAGTTTGGAGATATTTCCCACTCCCAATTCCAAATCTGCATCATTAAACCATGAACGAGTGAAGAGTAATAATTGTGAGCAAGCTGAGTATTTCTTAATGATTTTCTGTCCTATACCCAAAGCAAATAAGCCAAATGCTTACTCAAAGTCAAGGGGGGGAGTAAGGGTGAGACTTGGTTTTGCTATTTCTATTTTTTTTTCTGCAGTCTTTCTTCTTCCACTGAAAGTGTCTATAAAATTTTTAAAGGAAAGTAGGTTGCTAAAATGTACTTAATTTGCCATGATAGATTGAGTCCATGCTTCAGTGACTGTAATTGAATCTGTGACCTATTTCTTTAGTAAAGTAGAAATAGTCTCTGGGGTTTTTGTCACTACCATCTTTTAATGAAATTCAAAAAGACTGTCAAAATGTCTACACTTTTTCTACCAGTTGTTAATGTTATTACTTTACAATTTGTTACTTTTTAATTAATCTTAATAAATGTGTATACACTCTACCTTGCTGTTGGAAAAGCTAGACATTGATTCTTTGCTGTCATAAACCAAAGCAAAATTAACAAGACAAAAAGGGCCCAGTGGACAGAAACGGCCCAGACATATTTTGGTTCCACTTTTGAAAAAGAGTTTAAGGTATCAGTTCAGAGGATCTGCCCCAGGAAGGGGTTCAATGCAGTGTGAAGAGTAAAAGGTCAAGGGCCTGCCCCTTAGTCTTCCTCTTGCTGGTGCCACTACTAACTGTTCCAACTTTGCTTATGGCCTACAAACATGACAAGCTGATGGCCTCAGGGAGCAATATTTTATTGACAAAATGTAATAGAAAATATGTTTGACTGCTTTTAAGCAGGATGTAGTAGAGTATTACAGAACCAGATGGTTCGAGTTAGTCTTTCATTTGCCATGATGAGTTAAACTGCCTGCTTTCTAATTAAATGGTGAGGGTTGCATTTCCAAAGGCATTTGGTTGTGGTTTCAGGGGAAGTTGCTTCTCCGGGGGCCAAAGGGCCCAAGATGATGTCTAAATTCCATCTCTCACAGTGTCTGGAGTGAGAGTGAAGAGCAGGTTTTCAGATCGTTGCCATGGTGGCCTGCATGATGCTTTTTTACGTGGCCCCAGATCACACTGTCTCACCTTCTGAATCAGGAATTCAGTAGCTTGAGTGGATGGGCTCCACCAACATGTTGTATAAGTACTCCAGGCCAGCATTTCACAACTGGGGGCCACATGGCTCTCAATGACCCCCAGATTTTTCAAGGGAGCCACAGGTGAAAATCACATAAATAGAATGCCACACAAGAGATTAGGGCACAACAGGTAGGGTAGGGGAACCACAGGAAGAAAACAAGATCACAAGCTTGAGAACCACTGTTCTAGACTATTCTGACGATCACTCAAACTTGTGAATCACTAAACTAGAGAAAGGACCAGTTTGGAGGTGGGAAAAAGAAAAGAAATCACATTAGGATCTAAATAATGAGAGGCAACCCATTTGGTATGTTCTTATTTTCCAAGTGAACTTAGAGTTTTTCTATTTTTTTGCCTTTAATGTCTTCTCTGGCTAGAATGCATCATCTTCTCCTCCACATTTACCTGTCCCCAATCTCTAATTTCAAAATCATCATTATTTGCCAAGGTCAATGGAAAATAACCTGGAGGCTTCTTTGACTCCATAAGGACAAGTAGTTTGTTTCCTCCCTGAAACCCTATTTATTGCAGCAATTTCACTGGGTTTTGTGTCCCTAGAATGAACACCTTCGGATGATGCAAGAACCATAATCATGTTTCGATTTTTTTATTAAAATATTAAGGAACTATGATCTACATAATCACTCATAGTTGAGTTTCAGGAGCACAATGTTCCAACACCAGCCCTCCCACCAGGGTCAATTTCGCTCCACAAGTATTCCCAGGTTCCTACCTAACCCCCAGTCTGCCTTTTTGACAGACACATTTTTTAAGTTTGGTTGCTGTGGTTTGGATCTCATGCTTACAGTATTGTTGGCTCTGTAGTTTTATAAATATATCTATATGAAACCCCCTCTATGGTTCACCGCCTCATCATGGCAAGGGGGTGACAATGATGCCAACCGGCGAAGAGTGAACCAACAGGTGCTGCCCAGAGATGCAGGCAGGTGCTTGGCTGGACTCCTTGAATTGACTGGGTTGATCTGGCCAGTACTTTCTGTACGTGAGCAGCACGTCCATGCACGAGGTATGTGGAGTGTTTGTCAGCTTGCAGATTGCTACAACATGCCACTCGCATGTCAGAGCCTGGCAAGCTACCCATGGCGTATTCGATATGCCAAAAACAGTAACAGAAATGGGCCTCATTCGCCTGACACTGGAAGAGACCCCAAGACGGTAGTGTTGAGAAGGATGAGCAAGGAGATGCTGCTAAAATCTCAGGGCCAAAATCTAGGCTGCCCAAACAAAGAAAGGCTGAGGCTCTTCGTGTTCTGGGAGCGAGCAGATGCCACTGGGTTACACTAGTATGCGACAGGGATGAATGGAGACGTTACTGGCACCTGCTTGAGCAAATCAATGTGCAACGGGATAACAAGTGATACAAGTGATCTATATGAAAAGCACACATGTACATATATTTATATATATGCATGTATATATATATATATATATATATCAGTACCACACCTCTATACCACCAATGTGCAGAGGTCCCTGACTCTTATCCCTGTTAGATCCTGTCTCTTCTGATCGCCCTCCTCAGTTTCAAAATTAGTTCTAATATGATTTTTGAAACAAAAGAGAGATGCAGACAATGGTCAACTAATCCTTTTTTAAAAATTGTTTGATGAAGGGATGGGTGTTTGAATATTGTATAACTGAGACATAAGCCTGAGAACTTTGTAACATTCCACATGGTGATTCAATAAAAAAAATAATAAAATCAAATCATTTCCTTCTTAAAATAAAAACTGAAAAAAATAAAAATTGTTTGGATCACACCTGGATATGTACAGGGGTTACACCTGGCTCTGCAATGGCTCTGCAATCAGGAATTACTCCTGGTAATTACTCCTGGTGGTGCTCACGGGACCATATGGGATGCTGAGAATGGAACCTGGGTCACCGTGTGCAAGGCAAACGTCCTACCCGCTGTGCTATCACTTCAGCCCAGTAATTCCTTATTTACTTGGAAAGTATTCGAATTCTCCCCTTTTTCCTATAATCAAGGTAGATCTCCACTCATGGATCAACAGATGGAGCTCACTGTAGGAATATCCTAGAAACAACTCTTCCAGGTGACTTACATGAAGCAGGAGAGAGGGAGAGAGAGAGGGAGAGAGAGAGGGGAGAAGGGAGAGAGAGAGAGCAGCTTCAAGAAGGGCAACTCTTAGGTCTGTCAGATGGGAAGTCCTGTGGAAAGCTAGGACAGATGAGAATCTGTGATGAGCCCCTACATGTTATAGACCTCACATCTAACAGGCCTCATCAAGCAGTTGCCCAACCACACCTGATTTCCACTTATTCTACCTAGCATGGAAAATGATCCCTGCCACCCAAATTGTCTGGGAACCAAGGAGCTCAGGATGGAGGAATTACGCTTTTTAGGAAAGGAAAGTCCTATATCTTACCCACACTTTCTAAATCTATAACCTTCCCTAACAAAATAATTTCAGGAGGAGGTGAATAATGAAATAAAACAGTTTTATTTATGGTTGATGAAGAAGAAAGAAAGAATTATGCACTTGAGAGAATGAGGAATTTTCTAGAAGTGGAGAGAGTTGATAGTACACATTTCAGGTGGGGATATGGGATATGCTCCAGAAAGAGAAAGTGTCCCACTTGCCTTCTACAGAGTTGGTTTTCTCCCCAAACAGCCTCCTGCAGGACTGTCCACTTATTAAGAGTCTTCCCAAGGGGAAGAGCTTGAACCTTTTAGTGCTCCACCTTCTTGTCCTTATCCCAACCATCTGTTCCTGCTGGACCTTCACTCCAGAGGGGTGTCCAGCACTCTCTGGGCTTGTGCTAATGCTAGTCTGATCACACCTCAGTTCCTGTGTCCACAAATTGAGTCTGGCCATAATATAGTTTGCTACTTGAGGGCAGTGACAGTGTAATTTCTTTAAATCCCCTCTTGGTTTTATTACTTCCCAAGAACTCATTGCCAAGCCCTTCTCCTGCCCCAGCTACCTGCCTGCTTCAGAATTAGTGGTTAAATTTGATATGTGCTGATCCAGAAAGGTACTACAGTGAATAAGGCACTTGTGTGGAATGCAGCTGGTTCTGTTCTCCACACCACACACAGTCCTCTGAGCACTTCCAGGAGTGATCCGCGAGCATAGAGACAAGAGTACACCTTGAACACAATTAGGTGTGATCCAACCTCCCTCCTCCATAACCCTACACACACTTGAGTTCGGTGAGGATTTGCTGGGAGAATTACAAGTATAAGAAAAGAAATGGGGGCTGGAATGGTAGTGCAGCAGGTAGGGCCTTTGCCTTGCAAGCAACTGGCCGGGTTCAATCCTCGGTATCCCATATGGTCCCCCAAGCACTGCCAGGAGTAATTCCTGAGTAAAGAGCCAGGAGTAACCCCTGAGCATTGCTGGGTGTGACCGTAAAACCCAAAAAGAAAAAAAAAAGCTAAAGAAAAGAAATGGGATGCATGCAAAGAGGCAAGTGAGCCCTTCTGAGCAAAAATCCCAGAGTACCTCTTCTATTTCTTCTGGACTTATATACTGAATGTCTACATGACTGAGTTTTGGGAGTCAGGCCTTGATGTTAAACTATGACAGAAAATTACATCATTGAAAATATCATTGACAAGCTCCTTTTCTATTTGGCCTTGGTTTGTATCCTACTGATGAGTGTTGTATTCAGGCATTCAGCCTTATCCTATGGGAATGGAAACCTGTTGAGGCATCCTGGAGGGGAAAGCAGGGACCTTATTTCCCAATTGTGGTTGCCTAAAATATTTGTGGCTTGCATCTCTAAGTTCCCTGCATCCTGATGTGTCAGGGAATATAGAATGTTTCACACAGTGGCATTTTATGTGTCCCCTCTTAGTCTCAAAATGGATGTTTTGCTAATACCCACCAGCTACTGAGTAAATTTCCCCCATCTCTTGCTAATTGTTTGTGGCTCGGAGATAAAATACAATCCTTGCTTCTTTAAAAATCCATATTCTAAAGGGAGAAGCAGGACACACAAAAAGATAACTTCACAATGTGTATATAAACCAAAACTTTTTACCGCACTGCACTCTGGAGTGACAAGGTTAGTAGGAAAAGATATTTGAGGGCTTTAGTTATTAAGATAAAGTAACAATAGGCTAGGAAGGAGAGAAAATAATACTGTTCCAATAAAGAACAAAGTAGGAAAATTCTGTCATGGTAAGCAGGAAAGGAGATGCAGATTCCTAGTGTTTTGCAATTATTACAGCATCCATTTCTACTGGGGATAGGCAGTAGGTGAGGCTGTGTTACAACCCAGGGGAACAGCTCATAGAAAGCTATGTCGTCCAAGCTAAGGAATTTAGAATTTATTCTCTAGGACAGGGAGAACAATAGAAGAGGATTGGTGGTTAGATTTGCATTTTAAATAATTTGCATTTTAGATTATTTTGGCTCCAGTGGTGAGGAGGAGTTCAAAAGGAGGAGGCTGGATAGTGATGAGAGGATAAGATGAGCCCTGGGCATTTGCAGATCTCCCCAGGGGACAGGGAGTCGAATTCACTCTCAAACCAATTAGAACAATGATCTCTTTCTCATTAGGAGCAAAACCTGAGCAGAGTTCTGTGTAAGGCCTACAGGTCTTGATCCAGGGAAATGGAGTGGTAGACAGGCTGGTTTGGGTAGGAATAGTTTGCCTCCTCTAGGAAAACACCAAATCTTTCATTTGATTGATAAAGATTTCCAGCCTGTGCACTTGACCTAGCAGGCCATACTGTTTGGTAGGGGCAATAATTAATCATTATCATTTTCTTTGTATACCTTCAAACACATTCACTTGGAGTTATTGTTCTCTCTCTCAATCTCAAAGTTCACTTTATATTTTTCTATTTCAGTCACACCCAGTGATGCTCAGGGGTTGCTCCTAACTCTGCATTCAGGAATTACTCCTGGAAATGCTTGGGGGATCATATTGGATAAACACAGGTTGACCAAGTGCAAGGCAAATGCCTTACCCGCTGTATTATTGCTCCAGCCCCAAAGTTTACTTTTTTTTTTTTAATTAGTGAATCGCTATGAGATACAGTTATAAGCTTACAAACTTTCGTTCTTGCGCTTCAGTCATACAATGACCTAGTACCTATCCCTCTACCAGTGTCCATTTTCCACCACCAATCCCTCCCACCACCCCCCACCCCATCCCCACCACCTCACCCCACCTCTGTGGCAGGGCATTCCCTTTTGCTCCCTCTCTCCTTTTGGGTTTTGTGGTTTGCAATAGAGGTATTGAGCGGCCATCATATTCGGTCTATGGTCTACTTTTGGCATGCACCTTTCAACCCGAATGGGTCCTCCCAACATCCTTTACTTGGTGTTTCTTTCTCTATCTGCTGCCTTTTCCCCCAGCATGTGAGGCTAGTTTCCAAGCCGTGGAGCAGACCTCCTGATCCTTATCTCTACTAGTCTTGGGTGTTAGTCTCCCATTCTGTTACTTTATATTCCACAGATGAGTGCAATCTTTCTATGCCTGTCCTTCTCCTTCTGACTCATTTCACAAAGATATATTTGACACATCATTGTGATTTTGTGAGAATTAATGTCATATTTGGAAGCTCAGATTCAACATCTTGCTAAAGGTCCCCCAGAGAACAAGGTGTTAGGATTTTGACCCAGTGCATGTTCTACTCTGAACTTTGCATCGGAGCAGAATACTTTGACTAAGTATGATTAGAGAAAGGGAAGGAGAGTGGTCATAGAGAATGAAACATGCATGGAGAAAATGGTCAGGATGGATGATGCTGGTTTGGCACAGTTGTCCATCCCTCTTTGAATATTTACCTCTAATTGGTACATCTCCTTGAACCACTTTTCAGAGAAAAAGTGGGGGCTAATGAGACTTCCTAAAGCCCTCATATTTAATCACAATAAAACCTGTCTATTCAAATTCTAGTTCAGCTCTGAAGTCTATTGAGTTGACTTATGTGAACTGGGGAGAACAGAGATAGTTGATTTAAGAGAAAAATCCTCTTTCCCTTTTTTGGATCAGTCTGGAAATTTCCTGGATTAGGGCTAATAAAATCTGCCACAAATAGCGCAGATCATGGACTTTGGCATCCCAACAGCTCCACTCGGCAATCACCAGATTACACTTGACTCCATCTTGATCTAAATAGCACATTAATTAATCACCAATTGATCAGTAATTGATTTTTTGGGGAACCAGAGGACAGAGGCTGGAGAAGTTGTTCTTTTAGGAAATGAAAAATCATCCCTAACCTCTTCCCAGGTTTTTTTTTAGGTCTATCATTTTTACTTGAAGAAGACAATTTTAGAAGGAAACAAGAGTAAAACTTAAAAAAATTAGAGATTATAAGAAAGACAGAGAGACAGACAGTAATATGTTCAATTGAGAATATAGGTTACTTTAGAAGGAAGAAATTCCTGATAACTTTTGGGACAGAATTATATATAGATATTTTCTAAATTTCCTTGACCTGGATTTTTGTAGACAGAAAAGGTAATCAAGATATAGTCATGGAGGGGCTGGAGCGATAGCACAGCTGGTAGGGCATTTGCCTTGCACACAGCCGATGCAGGTTCGATTTCCAGCATCCCATATGGTTCCCTGAGCACTTCCAGGAATAATTCCTGAATGCAGAGCCAGGAGTAACCCCTGTGCATCGCCGGGTGTGACCCAAAATAAAGCAAAAAAAAAAAAAGATGTAGTCATGGAGGAAGAACTTGGAAGTTTTAGTGGGTTTTCTTTCACATCCTTATCTTCCCATGGGAGCTTCTCTCCTATGGAATCAAGCCTTCTCTGGGTCTGTTTGGTGCTGTGCCAGTTAGTCTTCTTTGTTTCAGTTCTGTGTTTGCAAAGTGGATCCTGCCTTCATGCATTTTGGGCTAGTGACAAAATAACTTCATCCAATCACATCTTGGTTTTATTACTTTCCAAGAGCTCATGGCTTGCCACACCCTATCTCTCTACCTTCTTCAAAACCTAATATGAATCCTTCTTCATTCTTTCACTATTAAAACTTGTGATTAATTATTTTCACTTGGAACCTGTAAAAAAGATGGTAGACAAACCAGTATTTTGAGATGTCTTGTTATTTCCTCTTTATCACCATTATTGGTCCTGCTACGTCAACAATACTAAAATTTCAACCACCCAGAATATAAATCCGATAAATTATCTGAGTATTCCACATAGAGATTTCTCTTAAGCCCACACCTTTAAAAAGTATAAACATTTTGGCAGCTTGTTTATGTGTAATTTATCTCTTGTCTTTTTAAGCAATTAGAGTTTAGCACATTTGGGCCATCTATTATTGCAATATTTCTTATTCTTGGAGTCCCCGTACGTACAATGCCTTCATACTCTAGGCAGTGTTTCCTTAAGTGGACAGTTCTGCCCTGGGAGCTGGGGAACTGGAAAGATCCAGGGAGTCAGCAGTAACCTCAGGTGTAATAGAGAGGCGATTGGAATCTTTCTTCTTTTTCCTTTTTGGTGTCACATCTGGCAATGCACAGGGGTTACCCCTAGCTCTACACTCAGGAATTACTCCTGGCACTGCATGGGGACCATATGGGATGCTGGGAATTGAACCGGGTTGGCCGCCTGCAAGGCAAATGCCCTACCTGCTGTGCTATTGCTCCAGCCCCAACTTTGTGTTCTTGCAAAGATGATAGATTTCCTTGGGGCACTGAGTGATTTGGGGGCAGAGATGAGGGGAAAGATGGCTTAGATAAGTTTGGGAGACTGTTATAGGATATTTGATTTATTTTTTCTGTTTGTTTCTCTAGTTTTACTGACAGAGGCTTTCAGCCATCAGTGTGTCTGCAGGAGAAATCTATCACATTCTGAGTCACTGCTCTGAAAGGGCTGTAGACATCAGAAAATCATGTTTGCTAAATTTGAAAGCAAAGTAGGAATAAATAGGTCTATATCAATACAATGGGTATAATCTCACCATTTGGCTGGTCAAAGATTTAACTCTTTTGGTAATGTTTCCTATTTCCTTAATAGCCCTGTTCTCGATTAAGTTGATATTTCTATCTTCTAAATATTGTTTTCTAAATGCATTAGGTACCATTTTCTACATCTATTACATACTGTTTATCTGTAGCTCCCACAGTGCCCAATTCAATTCTGAACCCAAGATAGACACTGAGCAAATTGATTGTTAATTATGCTGTCCAACTACAAGGAGTCCAATAATGGTCAAAAGTTTTCTTTGCACTACTGATTATTTTGATTCTCCTTGTAGTGTGTGGTAGAGTAAACCTTGATTATGGCATGGTTTTAATTTTTGCATCTATTGAGTTGTCTTAAATTTTTGGAATGTGATACAAGTCTGGGTTACTTAAAGTGAAGAGGTAGTTATTGACCTGAGCATGTAGAAAATGAGCAAAAATATAACCTTTGCATGGGAAGAGGCGCTAAGTAAAGCGGTCCAACTAAACTTGTTTGATTAAATAAAGAATCTTCCGAAGAAATTATGGGTTAAAAACCCAAATAAATGAAAACCAGGCTATTGTTAATTACTTTAAAATCTTATTTAATAATGTTCTCTTAACTGTAGAGAACTGATAAGCTGAAGAGAGAGAAATAAAAAGAGCAACACCCCCAAATTCCTCCAGGTAGTCAGCATTATATTTATGTTTATTTTCTTAGTGTTTCATTTCAGCTTCCTGTGGAGATTATGTTAGGGAATGGCAAGAAATGGCAACAACAAGGAAAATAAATCAAATACATCACATCATATTTGTATCAATTAGAAGTGTACAAAATGGTTTGGAAATTATTAAAACTACACAACTCAGCACAATGATGACAAAGGATAACACCTCCAAACCCACCCCTTCTTATTGTAACACTGTGTGTCTGTAGCACTGTCATCCAGATTTGCTCGAGTGGGTGCCAGTAACATCTCCATTGTGAGACTTGTTGTTACTGTTTTTGGCATACCGAGTGCACCACAGGTAGCTTGCCAGGCTCTGCTGTGCAGGCGGGATACTCTTGGTAGTTTGCCAGGCTCCCAAAGAGGGACGGAGGAATCAAACCCCGGTCAGCCAGACACATTCAAGGCAAATGCCCTACCATGTGTAGATACATTAGATACATAGATACATCTTCTTCCTTCCTCCCTCCCTCCCTCCCTCCCTCCCTCCTTTCTTTCTTTCTTTCTTTCTTTCTTTCTTTCTTTCTTTCTTTCTTTCTTTCTTTCTTTCTTTCTTTCTTTCTTTCTTTCTTTCTTTCTTTCTTTCTTTCTTTCTTTCTCTCTTTCTTTCTCTCTCCTTCCTTCCTTCCTTCCTTCCTTCCTTCCTTCCTTCCTTCCTTCCTTCCTTCCTTCCTTCCTTCCTTCCTTCCTTCCTTCCTTCCTTCCTCCCTCCCTCCCTCCCTCCCTACTTCCTTCCTCCCTCCCTCCCTCCCTTCTTTCTTTCTTTCTTTCTTTCTTTCTTTCTTTCTTTCTTTCTTTCTTTCTTTCTTTCTTTCTTTCTTTCTTTCTTTCTTTCTTTCTTTTTGTTTTTTATTAGTAATCACCGTTACATACTTACAAACATTTGTGTTTGCATTTCAGTCATACAATGTGGTAGATACATTTTAATAGTTTTCAAACTGTTCATATTGTTTTCATTTGATAGGCAAATTTTATTTTCACCAACAGTGCATAGACTCCCCTTTTATCCACATTCTAACAAGACTTGTTCCCAGCTTTAAAAAATTATCATTATTATTATCATTGGTTACGTAGTGTGGTAACAATACTATATGGTACTAATGTACTGTTTCTGCCCTACCATCACCACCACCAAAATGCCCATAACCCTCTGCCATTGTCCTTATATCACCTCTGGACCAATCTGCATCATCCTCCCCTATCCCCCACAGTTTTGTTCATCAGTTTTATAATCTAAGGACAAAGATTTGACAATAGGTACTTTTGCATCCTTAAATTTTTGCCCTTCCTCCTGTGAGCCTTTTTTTTTTTCAGCATTTTTTGAATCAAAAAGAGCCCCTAAAACTATAGGTCTGGCCATCCAAAGGCTATAATCTGGAAAATCTTAATGGCTAAATGGTTAGACTATCATATTTTTGCCCTGAGGTACTGATTGAGTCTCAAAGGTGGCATTCAGCATCCTTTCCTACTGAGATCTCATTATGCATTTGTAATTTGAGTAAACAATGAGACTCTATTGAATTAAATTCCTCCCTTTAAATTAACCTTAATAGAAAAAGGGAGGAGACAGGATAGGTATTATTACAGAGTCCAACTAAGTCCTATGAAATATTCAAAGAAAGCATGCAAATAAATTTATAAACAATTAGAACCGCCAAAACTTAAATATGTGTAATTAGGGGTAAGGACACAAAGGCAGTCCAGGTCAGATCATTCTCACAGAATTTCTCCCTTCTGATAAGTGATGGATGCTTGTATTCGAAGTGCTAAATAAAACTTCAACCAGACATTGAATTGCTGGAACTCACTATGACTAGATATTGACATTTTAGCCACTTTTAGTTATTTTAGTCACAATATATCGTGTTCAGTGTCATTTTAATCCAATCTCATATAAGGAAAAATATGTTAATAACCATAATACTGTCTTTCCACACTTACACATGATTTCAGGGTTTGAACTTGATTGATATGTCTGAGACACTTTAAAAACCTCAACCAGAAAATGCCATCTTTTCTAAAAAAAAAAAAGGTTAAAACAAAAATGTTAATGTCATGTTTCCATTAACTAGAAAATGTAACCCACATAAGTAGTGCAAACCTCTAGCAAGTTAAATTGTTCAATCAAGGTTTATTATAGTGTCCATTATTTAAAATTATAAGCTATATATCTAAGGACATCTCTCTGGCTTTGTGCTTAAAATATTCATGCATATGCACTTAAATTCCCTTAATAGTAGCATTAGTATAAAATTATCTCTACAGAAGAAAATACTTAAATACTTATATGTTATTCCTATTTTGGATTTCTTCCACAATCACTTGAAGTTATTTGAAATTTCAGACCAATCAGTATCCAGCCTTGATCCCTACTCTAGGCACTATGGAATTTTAAACCAGATTATTTTTTGTCATGAAAATGACCACCCTATGAATCGTAGGATATTAACAACTTTCCTGGCACTTATTCTTTAGATGTCTTTAGCTGTCTTTTGCATTTGACATTGCCCAGTCTCTGGGGACAAAAATTTCTGACACACATTTATTATTGAAATTCCAGGCATAAATAATTTTTAAAAGTGATCCAAGTCATGCTAATAAAGAAATTCAGGGCCAGAAATATAGTAAATACAACATGAAAGGCACTAACCTTGCATGCAGTTGACCCGGGTTCCATCCCTTGCACTATATATAGTCCATTGAGCCCTGCCAGAAATGATCCCTGAGCACAGAGCCAGGAGTAAGTCCTGAGCGGTCCTTGGATTTGGGTGTGGCCCAAAGCAAACAAAAAGATTCAACATATAGAGGAACTAATAGTTTATAGAACAAGAAGACAGGCAAAGGGAGATTAAAAATGAAGTATTGTTCTCCCCAAGACTTCTGCCAGCACCAGAATGGTCAAAGAAAGAAATCACATACAAAGGAGCACTCCTTAGATTTACAGCAGATCTATCAGAGGAAGCCCTCTAAGCCTGAAGACAATGGTGGGATATAGTGAAAAAACTCAATGAAATGAATGCCTCACCAAGAATATTCTATACCCCGAAATTCTCACTCAAACTTGATGAAATGATACACATTTTACAGATAAACAATAGCTCAGGAACTTCATAGACTCAAAACTAAACTTAAAAGAAGTACTAAAAGGGCTCCTGTAAGACAAAATAGAAAACACCCATAAGCGCAACAAACCCTTATAGAAAGATTGCACAAAACCTCATGACAATAATGTCTTTCACTGTCAATGGTCTAAATGCACCTATCAAGAGACACAGAGTGGAAAAATGGATCCAGAAACTGAAACCAACATTCTTCTGCCTACAAGAAACACATCTGAACAATCCAAACAAATGCAGACTCAAAGTTAAAGGATGGAAAACAATCTTGCAAGCAAACAACTCCCTCAAAAAAGCTGGGGTTGCCATACTAGTATCCAACAACATATATTTCAGGTTGAGAATGATCATAAAGGACAGTGAAGGCCATTTTGTATTTATCAAGGGTTATGTGCAACAGGAAGAAATAACACTCTTAAATGTGTGATCTCTTCCTGTTGTACATAATGCACCTAATGAGGGACCAGCTAAATACTTAAAACAACTGCTAACAGATTCTATGGAGGACATTTAAGGACTACAATAGTAGTCAGAGACTTTAATGCCGCCTTATTACCTCTGGATAGATCAACAAGAACAAAACTCAGCAAGGAAACACTGGCTCTGAAGGAAGAAATAGAAGAGAGAGTGCTAACAGACTTATACAGGGCCGTACACCCCCAAAAAGAAAGAATACACATTCTTTTCCAGTGCATATGGAACATTTTCTAAAATAGATCACGTGCTGGGTCACAAAACATACCTCAATAGAATCAAGAAGATAGAAATTGTGTCAACTATTTTTTCAGATCATGATGCACTGAAGATAGAAGCTAATCACACACAGATGCGGAGAATGAAATTAAACACTTGGAACTTAAACAACTCAATGTTGAACAATGAGTGGGTTAGGAAGGAATTCAAGGAAGAAATCAAAAGATACCTGGAAACAAATGAGAATGAAGACATGAGCTATCAAAACCTATGGGTTGCAGCTAAAGCTGTGTTAAGGGGAAAATTTATAGCTTTGCAAGCATTCTTCAGGAAGGAAGAAAGGGCCTACCATAGATAACTTGACTTCACAGCTCAAGATTTTAGAAAAAGATCAACAAAAGGAACCCCAACCTGGCTGAAGGAAAGAAATAATAAAACTTAGAGCAGAATTTAATGACATGGAAAACCAAAAGACAATCCGAAAGATCAATGAAACCAAGAGCTGGTTCTTCGAGAAAGTAAACAAGATTGATAAACCATTAGCAAGACTCACAAAGAAAGAGAGAGAGAGAACCCTAATAAACCGAATTAGGAATGAAAAAGCGGACATCACAACAGAAACTAGTGAAATTCAAAAGATCATCAGAGACTACTTTGAGAGTCTGTATGCAACGAAACAAGAGAACCTAGAACAAATGGATAAATTCCTGGATTCCTATCATCTCCCAAGACTAAACCAAGAAGACTTGGAATACCTGAATAGACCCATCAATATCAAGGAAATTAAAACTGTAATCAAATGTCTACCCAAAAACAAAAGCCCAGACCCAAATGGATTCACTAGTGAATTCTTTCAAATATTTAAAGAGGACCTGTTGCCAGTTCTCAAGCTTTTCCAGGAAATTGAAGAAACAGGAACTCTCCCAAACAGTTTCTATGAGGCACATGTCTCCCTAATACCAAAAGCAAACAAAGATACCAGTAACAAGGGAAACTACAGGCCAATATCCCTGATGAACACAGATGTAAAGATCCTCAACAAAATAATAGCAAATAGAATCTAACCACTCATCAAAAAGATCATACACCACTACCAACTGGGATTCATCCCGGGGATGCAAGGATAGTTTAACATTCAGAAATCAATCAACATAATGCATCATATCAACAACAGCAAAGATAAAAAACTGTATGATCATTTCAATAGATGCAGAGAAAGGATTTGACAAGATACAACACCCATTTATGATGAAAACTCTCACCAAAATGGGTTTAGAAGGAACTTTCCTCAAGATAGTCAAAGCCATCTGCCACAAAACCATGGCAAGCATTGCCTTCAATGGAGAAAAACTAAGGGCCTTCCCTCTAAGATCAGAGACAAGACAAGGATATCCACTCTCATCACTTCTGTTTAACATAGTACCGGAAGTACTTGCAATAGCAATTAGGCAAGAAAAAGACATTAAGTGTATCCAGATAGGAAAGGAAGAAACCAAGCTCTCACTATTTGCAGACAATATGGCACTATACCTAGAGAAATCTAAAACCTCTACCAAGAAACTCCTAGAAACAATTGACTTTTACAGTAATGTCTCAGGCTATAAAATCATGGCCTTCGTATAGGCAAATAACAAGACAGAGGAAAGTGACATAAAAAAAAATCCCATTCACAATCGTGCCCCAGATAATCAAGTACCTCGGAATCAGTCTAACTAAGGAGGTAGAGGATCTCTACAAAGAAAACTCTAAAACACTCCATGAAATACATGAGGACACGAGGAAATAGAAACATATTCCCTGCTTGTGGATAGGAAGAATTAACATTGTCAAAATGGCAATACTCCCCAAAGCACTATACAGATTCAATGTGATCTCTATAAGAATACCCATGAAAATCTTCAAAGAAATGGATCAAACACTCCTGAAATTCATATGGAACAATAAATTCCCATGAATAGCAAAAGCAATTCTTGGGAAAAAGACAATGGGAGGCATAACCCTCCCCAAACTCAATTTCTACTACAAAGCAGTAATAATCAAAACAGTATGGTACTAGAACAAATGCAGAGCCGCAGACCAATGGAACAGGGTGGAATATCCCTACACACAACCCCAAATGTATGAACATCTAATCTTTGATAAGGGAGCAAGAAATGTGAGGTAGCAAAGAAAGCCTCTTTAACAAATGATGCTGGCATAACTGGACAACCACATGCAAAAACATGGGTTTAGAACTTGACCTACACCATGCACAAAAATCACATCAAAATGGATTAAATACCTCAACATCAGACCAGAATCCATAAGGTACATCGAAGGCAAGGTTGGCAAAATCCTCCACGACATTGAAGCTAATGGTATATTCAAAGATGACATGCTACTGACCAACCAAGTGGGAACAGAGATAAACAAATGGGACTATATCAATTTAAGAAGCTTCTGCACCGCAAAAGATACAGTGACCAAAATACAAAGACAATCTACAGAATGGAAAAGAATATTCACCCAACACCTATCAGATAGGGGGTTGACGTCAAGGACATACAAGGCACTGGTTGGAATCTGCAAGAAGAAAACATCCAACCCCATCAAAAAATGGGGCAATGAAATGAACAAAAACTTTCTCAAGGAAGAAATACAAATGGCAAAAAGGCACATGAAAAAAATGCTCTTCATCACTAATCGTAAGAGAGATCAAAACAACTATGAGATACCACCTCACCCTACAGAGACTGGCCCACATCCAAAAGAACAAAAGCAATCGCTGTTGGTGTGGATGTGGGGAGAAAGGGACCCTCCTACACTGCTGGTGAGAATGCCGACTGGTTTGGCCCTTTGGGAAAACAGTATGGACGCTTCTCAAAAAATTAGAAATTGAGCTCCCATTTGACCCAGCAATACTACTCCTGGAAATATATTCCGGAGAGGCAAAAAAAGAGTATAGTTGAAATGACATCTGCACTTGAATGTTCATTGCAGCACTGTTTACAATAGCCAGAATCTAGAAAAAACCCGAGTGCCCAAGAACAGATGACTGGTTAAAGAAACTTTGGTACATCTATACAATGGAATACTATGCAGCTGTTAGAGAAGATGAAGTCATGACCTTTTCATATAAGTGGATCAACATGGAAAGTATCATGCTAAGTGAGTCAAAAAGAGAGAGACAGACATAGAAAGATTGCACTCATCTGTGGAATATAAAAAAACAGAGTAGGAGACTAACACCCAAGAATAGTAGAAAAAAGTACCAGGTGGTTGGCTCCATGGCTTGGAGGCTGGCCTCACATCCTGGGGGAAAAGGCAGCTCACGTAGAGGAGGGAACACCAAGTTAAGTGTGGTTGGAGATCCCGTGTGGGATGGGAGATGTGTGCTGAAAGTAGACTAGAGACTGAACATGATGGCCACTAAATACCCCTATTGCAAACCACAACACTCAAAAGGAGAGAGAGAACAAAATGAAATACCCTGCCACAGAGGTGGGGTGGGGGGATGGGATTGGGGGATGGGAGGGATATTGGGTTCATTAGTGGTAGAGAATGGACACTGGTGGAAGGATGGGTTCTAGAACATCGTATGAGGGAAACACAAGCATGAAAATGTGTAAATCTGTAACTGTACCCTCACAGTGATTCACTGATTAAAAAATAAATAAATAATTTTAAAAAATATTTAAAAATTAAAAACTTTATGGCACATGCATTTTGACTTTAGCATATCTTTCTGATAACTAAAATCATGTGAATTTAATCTACATTAACTTAAAGACTAAAATCTATCAACATTAAATGGCTTCTATCAGATAAATTGTTATTTTCATTAATCTTGTTTTGTTTTACTCCATAAGTCTCAATAAAGCACCTGGAATTAAAAAAAAATTCTAGTGATAAACTTCAAGGATGAAAAACAAAAAACAAAATTACCTAGATATAAAAAGTATAAAGGAGACAAATTTCAGTTTTAACTAAGACAAATAGGCACCAAAGACTACTAAAAGTCTGTCTATGTATATTTATACAATATGTATACATTTATATGTAGGTATTTTAATTTTTATTATTAATTTATATTCACATATTTTCTATATATGAGTGCATATTTTGTTTTGGGGGTCACACTCAGTGGTGTTGACAGCTTACTCCTGACTCTGCACTCAGAGATCACTCCCGGTGGGCTTGGTAGGCCATGTGGGGGTGCCGGGGATAGAACCCTAGTCAGCCATGTGCAAGGCAAATGCCCTATCCATTGTACTATCTCTCTGCCCCCCCAAATTTGAAGTGGTAACCAAAATAAGTCTTTCCTTTGTTTTAGCGCCACATTCAGGCTACAGAGGGGAGTCTGTGTCTTGCTGGATCACAGCTCAGATTCTGGGCTACAAATTCAGACATTATTTAAACAAGTGCTATTGTTTACCATTCTAGAGGATACCCTGTAATAGATTGTCTTCCCCCAGGAGTATGCCAAATTCCCCAGTCCCTTGTCCACAATGTTTTTTATTTACAGCAGATGTAACGTTTTAATCTTCGAGAAAATGTAATCTTTACATTTTACATCTTACCTTCACTCTTCATTAAAATTGCCATGCCTTCGCTCTTAATTGGGCATTCCTATTTCTTCTTCTGTCATTGCCTTAGAGCTCAGACTGTCTGTTCTCCTACCCTTTTTGTGAGTTTTTTAAGTTGGGCTGCAGCTGCTCTCTCTGAACTGTCAGAGGTGTTGAGAGAACAGGATTCTCCAGTGTGCATTTCATCTTTTGAATTTGTTCCTGGTGTTTTGCTGAACCAAAGCTTTTCATTTTAGCTTGGTCAAATCTTTCAGACTTTTGCTTCACAGCCTCTGGGTATCTCATCTTCCTTGGAAAGGTTTTTCTATCACTCTGGGATTATGATATTCTTACACTTTTAGTACTAGCACGACTGAAGCACAATTGATGACAAGAACATGGATGCTTCTGGCCCAACGATCTGAGGACCCTGGGAAAAGAGTGACATTTTTTAAAGGGCTAAAAATGTAAAACACAAAGATGAGAACGAAAAAAAAAACACAAACAGATAAAGGAAACTCCTGAAGTTTATAAATAAACCCTGATTGAGCTTCTAATTGGAATAGAGAGCAAGTATATAGAAATGTATAGTATAAGGTTCCTTGGTAAGATGCCTCTTTTTGGTACATCATGCATGTATATACGCATGCATATGCATATGTGTATGTATACATATCTAGAAACTTAATTATGTAATTAAATTTGTCTGGGCTGAAGAGAGTACGGTACATTAGGTGTATTCCTTGCATCTGGCCAACCAAGGTTTAATTTCTCAGCACTACCTGTGGTTTACATAGTTATTCCTTGAGCACTGCCAAAAGGCATCACTGAGTAGAGGCAGGATTAAGCCCTGAAAATAGATCTTGCTGAAAACCAGGACCAAAAGGTCAGATAAATTCTTCTGAGTTTCCAGGAAGAGGAAAAACTCTCATGGGAACCACAATACTTTCACATTTGGCATTCTTTTAGGTTCCCAATATCTATCCCCACCTCACATCCCTGAATCATAGTTTCCAGAATCAGTTGATTTCTAAATTACAAAGTAGTTTTCTGAATTCTGATAATTTGTGAGGCGAACATGATAGCCACTACACTATGAAAACTTAATTCTGATAATTTGTAAATATTCACTTAGTTCTTTTCCTTGTTAGTGCTATTTGTAACAACAACAACAATAACAACAAAATAACCCTAAATAGGAACTTTTCTCCACCCCATAATCTCAATCCATACTCTTCCTTTTTAGATTTGTTTGGTTGAGAATGGTCGTCTGGTCTCACCAAGCTCACATTCCCTAGTGTCTCCACCCGCTCCCAAGCCCTTCCCATCCTGCATGGCAGGAGTCATGGTGATGATTAACCCAGGAGTCTCTTGTGACACAGACAGCTGGCAGACAAAGTTTTTTGCTTTAACATTTCATGGTCCTTCAAATTTAAAGTCACCTGATTTATTTATTTATTTATTGTAAATAAGATACATTAGTTAAACACTGTAGTTCACAAAGTTGTTCATAACACAGTTATTAGGGCCTACAATGTTTAGAATCCAATCCCCCCTGATACCAAAGTGACCTTCCCTCCACCACTGTTCCTATTTATCAAACCACCCTCCAAGCCTGTCCTCCTTAGAAATTATAATGGACTAAGACCTTGATATCAGACCAGAACCCATAAATTATAAGGAGAAGAGCATAGCAAAACCATTTATGACACTGAATCCAGAAACACTTTCAATGAATCAATGCTACTGACCAAGCAAATGGAAGCAAGAACAAAAGAATGGGACTACAAACTAAGAAACTTCTGCACTGTAAGAGAAATGATGAGCAGAATAAAATGACATCCCACAGAGTGGGAGAATATATTTAGTCCACCACACATCTGACAAGGGGATAATATACAAGATATATTAAAAACTGGTAGAACTTTACAAGAGAAAATTAAAAAATCCATTGAAAAAAATGGGAGAAAGAGATGACCAGAAACTTCTTCAAGAAGAGACATAGATGGCCAAAAGACATGTTAAAATTTTTTTTTAATCACTGCTCATCAGGAAATGTAAATCAAAATAATAACGAGATATTAACCTAATAGTAGTGATACTGGTACACATCAAAAATAGCAAAAACAACCAATATTGGAGGGAATATGGAGGAAAAGGAACCCTCATTCACTGCTGGTGGGAATGCTGACTGGGTCCAGACATTTTGGAAAACAATATGGACACTTCTCAGAAAACTTGGAATTGATGCCTCAGATGATCCAGCAATTGATCCCCAATGACCAAAAAATATCAGAAAAAAAACCCCACAAAACATTTGCACCCCTAAGTTCACTGCAGCACTATTCACAATACCCAAACTCCGGAAACAGTCCAAGTGTCCAAGAACACATGACTGGATAAAGAAATCATGGTACACATACACAATACTACTCAACTACAAGATGAAACCATGCTATTTGCAACTATACAGATGTATCTGGGAGTATTATACTGAGTGAAATTATTCAGAAGGAGAAGGACAGAAACAGAATGACCACCCCCACATGTGGTATATATAACATAACATAGTAAAGAAAGAGCAAGTACTCAAAGGCAACTCAAAAAATAAGAACTGGTTTCTAATAGAAAACATATCACTATAAGGGGAAAATTTATTATCATCATCATCATCATCATCATCCCATTGATCGTTGAATTTCTTGAGCAGTCTCAGTAATGTCTCCATTTGTCCTAACCCTGAGATTTTAGAAGCTTCTCCTTTCTCGTCCTTTCCAATGGTGCCACATTGGAGGATCTTTCAGGATCAAGGGAATGAGACCCATCATCGTTACAGGTTTTGGTATGTGAATACGCCATGGGGAGTTTACAAGGCTCTCACATGTGGGCAGAAAACTCTTGGTAGCTTGCCAGTTTCTCTGAGAGGGAGAACTAGGCTATAAGATGTCTTCTGGGAGCTTGGCTTTATAGTCTCTGGATGTTGGCCATTGGTGGGATTACAGG
This sequence comes from Sorex araneus, assembly GCF_027595985.1. NCBI lineage: Eukaryota > Metazoa > Chordata > Mammalia > Eulipotyphla > Soricidae > Sorex > Sorex araneus. Next base: position 27,892,276 of record NC_073309.1, on the reverse strand, counting down.
GCGTTGAAGGCAGTCCCTGTGTGTGACTACCTAGCCACTGGAAGATGGGAAATCTGAGCAGAAAAGGCCCAGTCCCAATCCGAGCAGGCTTGGAGGTCTCAGCCCCGGGTCCCACACACCTGGGTTCCTCTGCAGGTTCCTTCATGTGTGAGGCTCTTCTGAACGTGTGGAGGGGGGCCCTGCCACACCTGGGTTCCTCTGCAGGTTCCTTCATGTGTGAGGCTCTTCTGAACGTGTGGAGGGGGGCCCTGCGCATGGCTGTGGCTAGGCTCTGGAGGTTTTCAGCCAAGGGAGCTCTGCTCGGCGCAGGGAGGGAAACTGAAGCCCACCCCCTCCGAGGGGCCCTGGGGAAGACAGCCAGGTACGGGGGCAAGAGACTGAGTTGCTCTTTTCTGGGAGCTTCATTTTATAGCCTCTGGATGCTGGCCGTTGGTGGGATTAAAAAAAAAATTAAATAACCTAAAAAAAGAAACTTTCACTATTGTTATAAAAATAAAATAAAAAATAAAAAGCAATGCTATATTGTATATGCTACTTATACTGTATCACTGTCATCACTGTCATCCCGTTCTTCAATTTACTCAAGCGGGCTCCAGTAACATCTCTATTCGTCCCAGCCCTGAGCTTTTAGCTGCCTCACCTTACTTGTCTTTCCCAAGGATTGGAGGCTCGTTCAGGGTCAGGGAAATGGAACCTGTTATTGTTACTGTTTTTGGCATACTGTACATCACAGGGAGCTTGCCAGGCTCTTATGCTAGATATGCCTCTTGAAATTCCCATTAATTTCCTTCTCATGTATTTAATCCCTTCAATTCTCTTATGAGGTGATTACAATTCTTGAAATTCTCATTTTATGAAAAAAATAAGTAAAATTCCCCAATATAATGTAAGTAAAAGAGGCTTCTCCAAAGGAGAGAACTGATGCATTTTATTCACTACAAAGAGAACCTATGATAATTTTCTGGTAAACTTACCTGCCCCAAGCATTGACACTTTGAAAGCACAGACTCTTGTCAGCCGTGCTTCCAAATGTAAATGATTAGTAACATTTAATTCAGATTGAACACCTTGAAGAAAGTGGCCTCTATTCATTCGGATCATGAGGCATCTAGGAAGAAAATGTTCATAGAGAATGAAGGAATAATAAATAGTTTAACATTTTAAAGTAAGAGAATTCAGGAAGCAGAGCTCCTGGAATACTCAGATTCTTTCTTACACTGGGCTCCACATTCATTATTCTTGGATGTTTCCCAGGGCAGAAGCCACTCTACATCATCTTTGTACAGATGGGAATAGGAAAAGAAGGATGGGTTGTGCCCCTTTCAGCTTTCACCTGGACTAGAGATAACCAGGTTTTGAAATTGTTTTCATTTTCTCAATTTATAGCTCTTTTGTAGTTAATATATGCTCAATTTCCCTACAGGAACCACCGAAGATGCTACACTCAAAACAAAATGTTTTGTCTGTTGAATCTCAAAGACAGCAGGAAGGACTAAGTGGACAATACTGTTCTCTGATTTACATGTGCCCAATGGATTAGTTTTCTATTACTGTAAAATAAAGGTTCATACATTGAATGATTGAACTCAGCACAGATTTATTGTTTCACAAGTTCTATGGGTTAGATGTTTAACATGTTTTTGCTGTATTCTCAGAAAACTGAGGACAAGATGCCAGACATTTGTATTCTCATCTGGAGAATAATGGATAACGTTATTCAGATAACGGAATGGTTGTTTTCAAGCTTCTTCAGGTTGCAGGAAGAATTTATTTTCTTGATGCTATATTATTGCAGTCCCTAATTTCTTGCTAGATATTGGCCACTGTCTGCTCTCAGCATATTGGGGCTTTTTCTCAGGGTCTTGCCTTAATAGACATCTCTATACACTTATATAGGAGTGTTTGATTCTTCAGGCCCAGCAGAATAATTTCCCCCTGACTTCATAAAGATCGCTTCATTGGATGAACTCCCTGCAGATTATATTAGACCTGCTCTGGATGATCTCCCAATGGATTGACTCCATGGTCATCTGTAAAACTCTCCATATTTTATCATGTCATAGAGCCATTCATGAGAGAAAAGGGTGTGAACACCAGGAAGCAGGAATCTTGGGAACCATCCCATAACTCTGCTGATGACCCATGCAGCTGAGTTACTCAGACAGTGGAAGTTGTTCTAGTACGGAGCATGCCAAGTCCCAGGTGAATGTTAAGGGAAGACAGGGCCTGGGATGAGACAAAGAAGAACTGGAGTCTACTCCCAAAAGAATCCGTCCTGTATGTGCTCTGCTTTACTAGAATGGGTAACAGGGGTTACAGAAAGAGTTACATATTTAGTTTCCAAATGATGGTTAGCCATTGCATTAGAATACACACCTAAGAAGAGAAGTAACATCACTGAGTCAGGCCCAGGAAGAATAGGTCAATGTGCTTTTAATTGTATTTCTGATCAACTGGCAGAGTGTGCTTATACTATTTAACTGAGAGGAATTTCAAAACTCTACTCCTTGATTATGCAGAAAAAAGTTTTGGGCTGTACTTCTCACAGTAGCAAGAATCTGGAGACAACCCGAGTGCCCCAGAACAGATGACTGGCTAAAGAAACTTTGGTACATCTGCATAATGGAATACTATGCAGCTGTTAGGAGAGATGAAGTCATGAAATTTGCTTATAAGTGGATGGGCATGGAGAGTATCAGTGAAATGAGTCAGAAAGAGAGGGACAGACATAGAATGACTGCACTCATTTGTGAAATATAAAATTACATAAGACTGACACCCAAGGATAGTAGACACAAGGGCCAGGAATATTGCCCCATAGTTGGAAACCTGACTCATGAGCTGGAGAAGAAGGCATCTAGAATACAGAAGGGATCTCTAAGTCAATGATGATTGGAGGAATATTTCAGCATGGTAAATGTGTGTTAAAAGTAGATAAAGGAACAAATGTGGTAACCTCTAAGTATCTGTATTGCAAAACACAATGCCCCAAAGAAGAGAGAGAGAGAGAGAGAGAGAGAGAGAGAGAGAGAGAGAGAGAGAGAGAGAATGCCGGAAATTGTCTGCCATGGAGGAAGGGGTAAGATTGTAAAAGTAGGTTTATACTGGGGACATTGGTATTGGTGGGGAAGACTGGACACTGGTGGAGGGATGGGTGTGTGATCATTGTATGACTGAAACTCAAACATGAAAGCTTTGTAACTGTATCTCACAGTGATTCAGTAAAAAAAAAAATGAGTTCTGTGCTGGATTAGTAATGTCTATAATGAATATCTGAACTGGTAAATAGATATTGAACAAGTATTGGCCACCTCTGCCTTAAACCATATACTTGGCATTAAAAAGTCTCCACAAATATCAAGCAAAGGGAAAAGTGCTAGGAATATTCAGTTTAGTCTTTTAAAGACAGTGTTTTATGCTTCCCAACGCTAAAACTAGCACTTTCTACTTAAAGTTCTCCCATGAGGCAATTACTTATCTTTAAACCCAATCTATAAATGGGTTTGAAGGGAGTACCAGACAGACATAAAGATTTGTAATCCTCAAGAATAATGGTCCCCAAAATAGGATCTACAGTGTCTAAACATAGTGTCGCAAATATGAACAGACTACAAACTCACCGTTTTGCACCCTAAATCAGTAGATGCCTAGTTTCCAAAGACTGTTCAAAATCAACAAAAGAAAGAGGGTTTTATTAACAGAAAGGATTGGATATCTTTCTACTGAGTCAGATAGAAGTTCAAGTCCTGGCCCATGTCTGTAGATCATCAGAACTTCTTACTTCCATTAGAGCAAGTCTTCTGAACATTTTCATATTGGAACATTTGTGGTTCATTATCAAAGCCATCTCTGCTTTCACATTCCTTAGGGCTTGGCAAAGAGATGTTACCTCATTTTCACAACTTCACGGCATTTTTTTCACATCACAAAAATGCCCTCATGTTTGTCACTCACACAATAAACAAAAGCAAGAAAGCAAATCCGCCTGCAGGACTGTGCCATATGAAACTAAATTAAAATGCCAATAGATGAGAAAGACGGAGAAAGCAGCAAATTGTTGGAGGTAAAGAAAGATTTTCAAATATATATGCTTTCTGGATCACAGTTTGTACTGTCCTGCCCCATCCGAGGGACAGCACGTAAAGAACAAAAGCAGCAAACAAATGTTCATGACTTTTACTCTAGTTATAACTTCTTTCAAGTCTTTCGCTTGGTTTATCTGAGAATGAAGCTATGAACCCTGAAGAAATATCCCTTATCAATCCTCTCTCACACAAAATAGCCCCCCTACTTCCTCCCCATCTAACCATTTTGTGACAGAACTATTTTGATATCACAATACAATATAATTACTCCTGGGGCCTGAGCAAGGAGAGGATGTAACACCAAGATGAACACAGGGGCAAAACTAAAGCACATATCCTTAAAAACACTAAAATGGAAGAATGTCTCCAGTGTTCTCATCACAATCCAAAATTGTTTAATCTATAGATGTCAGATGCACTGGAGCTGAATTTCTAATTGCAGTACTATCTCTAAGGTATATAACTTAGGGAAAATATATTGGCAAATAAATTTCAAAGCTCTTTTGGAGGCACCAACCTTAATTGTATCTAATGCATTCAGGGATGAACATTCCTAGAAGCTGGAAAAGAAATGTAGGTCAATGAGAAGCTGCCACAAAAATGATGTAGAATAGGTAGCAGTGAAGAAATGCCAAGCACCACTCTCCATGGAAGATCTGAGAGGTGTATTTAAAATTCTTAATTGTCTAAGGACCAGAGCAATAGCACAGCAGGTAAGGTGTGTGTTTTGCACGGAGCTGACCTAGGTTTGAAACCCGGCACCCCATATGATCTCCCAAGCCCTGCAGGAGTGATCTCTGAGGGTAAAGCCAGAAGTAAGCTCTGAGCATCACTGGGTGTGGCTCCAAACAAAACCCAAAACAAACAAACAAATAAAACCCCACTCAATTGCCTCTGCTATTTCAAATGCAGAGAGTCTCTTGCCCCGAAAGCCTGGCTGTCTTCCCCGGGGCCCCTCGGAGGGGATGGGCTCCAGCTTTCCTCCCTACCCTGAGCAGAGCTCCTGGTGGCAGAAGACCACCAGAACCTAGCTACAGCCATGCTGGAGGCTCCTATCTACACGTTCAGACAGGCTTCATGCATGAAGGTACCGGCAGAAGAACCCAGGTGTGTGTAATCCCATCAACGGCCAACATCCAGAGAGAGACTTAAAAACAAGCTCTCAGAAGCGGTATCTTTAGCCTACTTCTCGCTCTGGGAGAAACTGGCAATCTTCTGAGAGTTTCCTGCCCCCATGGGACAGCCTTGCAAGCTTCCCATGGTGTATTCATATGCAAAATCCAGTAACAAGCTGGATCTCATTCCCCTGACCCTAAAGAGCCCCCAGTGCAACACCATTAGGAGGGCCAAGTCGAGATTGACTTCTAAGATCTCAGGGAAAGGACGAAATGAGATGTTACTGAGTCTGTCCAAGAAATCGGTGATTAATGAGATATTGTGATTGATTGATTGATTGATTTCAAATGTTTGGAGGAGGGGTGGGGAGGGGCGGGGCGGGAGTGGGAGTAACTCTCCTACAATATTCAAGTCAAAACTGTGCAGTGATTCTTTGGATTCCATGGCAGAAGGAATCACTTCTGGGTCCTGGTGATTGTCATATAAGCAACTTCCAGTCAGTGTTTTTATCACAAAAGGATGAGAGAATGTCAGTCCAACATCTCACCAACTACTGAGTTGTCTAAGGAGACCCTGATCTGAATCTGACAGTGAAATATCATAGTTCTAACCATAGTTCCTAACAAATACACCTGCAAGGGCTTCTTACAAGTCACTTGTCCAGAAGCTTTACAAACTCTTGCCCCAAATACAATACTCTACAGGTTAAAAATAGCCTAGTATCCTATGAAGTTATATAGAAAAAATTTATAGCAAAAAAGAGATACATTCTATGGGGAGGCATCTGAAGTCCCTATAACTTGTTGTAGGAAAGTGCAACTCAAGACTTGGAGAGAGGAATTATGAATTCTGAAACTAATAAGCAGAACCAAAAGACCACAAGGAAATCAAGCTGAGTCCAAAGAGGCAGATTCTGAATGGGTGTTAGGGTTTAAAGGTGTCCAGATCTGGGGCTGAAGTGATAGCACAGTGGGTAGGGCATTTGCCTTGCATGCGGCTGACCCGAGTTTGATTCCCAGCATCCCATATGGTCCCCTAAGCACCGCCAGGAGTGATTCCTGATAACCCCTGATAAAGGTGTGCAATGCCAGGTGTGACCCAAAAACAAACAAACAAACAAAAAACAAACGTGTCCACATCCCTTGGAGCATTATCTCAAGGATGAGTTGGGCACATTCTTGCCCAGACTCTCCTTAAACAATTCTAGGCTGACTATTTTATGGTCTGACTCAACCTAACAGTCATGTATGTGATTATGTTGCCAATTAGGTAGTGACTATATGCACTGTCAGAACAGTAATGAGTGTTTTTTTCAGTGTTCAGGAGATTACTTTTTGGTATTTTTCCAGGGTCCTGTGACTAAATTGGCTTTTCACTGAAAGAAGAAATTCTTTTTTCTGAAACTCTATGGTATGCATTATTAAATCCCTGCGGCAGCAATTTAAATGATCCTTAAAGGAGCCAGAGTCTTTCCAAAATTTAAAACAACAACAACACCACACACACACACACGCACACACACACACACACACACACAAAGAATAAGAAGAAGAAGAAAGAAAAGGAAAAGTAAAAAAGAAAGAAAGGATTCTTTGTTGAGATATAAGACCCTCATCGTCTTTCATAATGATTCATCATACTTTCCTTACTGCAGAAAGCCATAAAAATATTTTTAAAAGTAGATTCAAGGGACTGGAAAGATAGCACAGGGGTAGGGTGCTTGCCTAGCCTGTGGCAGACCTGGGTTTGATAACCAGCACCCCATATAGTCCCATAGCCATCAGGAGTTATCCCTGCATGCAGAGCCAGGAGTAAGCCCTGAGCACCAGGCGTGTGACCCAGTAACAACAGCAACAATCTACACTGGTGTAAGCAATCTACACTAATTTGTTGCCTTTATTGTGGTTATGTCAAAGCTCCAGATCATTGTCTTACTACTTTCTATGAAAACACCCTTAATGTGAGTTTTATTTCTTTATCAGGAAATCATATCACCAGAAAATATAGATAATCCATTAAACAGACAGGCACAGACAGTTTACAAAAAAATACAAAAGAAAAACTAATCAAAAAATAAATATGTGTTTAATCTAATTTATAATCAGAGAAACTCAAATACAAAATATAGTAAGAAATCACTACTCATAAGTCAGAATGGTTCACATTTGGCAAAAATCAAATATTGATGAAGATGTGGTATATTTGAAATTCATATATGCTGCCAGTAGAAATGTAAACTAGTAACATCAAATTGAAAAACATCTAGGCATTATCAAATAAATTGAGAAATTCAAATGTTACGACCTAACAATCATAATCTAAACTCTGTGTTCCAGAAATACAATTATGCCTATACACTAATGGTGACATTGCTTATGATACCTACAAATAGAATTTTTCCAAACGTATCTATCACTATTGAAACGGATAAATCCATTCATCATCAGAATGTTAGACAACCATGAAAATGAACAAGCTCCACTTATACTGGAAGACAAAGTCAGCTCTATGAGGTCAGGAGACAGGAGAGTTGTTTCTAAGAAGGCACATAGTTGGTTCGTGACTCAGATGATAGCTGGGTAGAGTTTTATTTGTTTTACACACACACACACACACACACACACACACACATTCACTATTCAGTAGCTTCATTTATCAAAAAAAAAACTTCAAAAAATCAATATCCAATAGGTACTAAAAAATATAGCATCAATAGTTTGTTTTTGTTAAGACTTTATCCCAGAATTTGGAATTTACTCCAAATAAATCTCTGAAGTCATGTAGGGATGCCTTTTCAATTCAACTGTTTAAGGGTGTCTTGAAACCGATTACACTGTCTACCTAGGAACTGTTTAAGATAATTAGTTTCACAGACACACATGTTTTAAAAGAAATGGAGAGAGACCAGTTCAGAAAGCTAGAGTTCTTTAGGAAGAAAAAAAAGAAAAGGAAGAATCATTTCCTTCTGCAAGGGGAACGGGACTTGGGAATAGAGGAGTCTCATCAAACTGTGTTTTTCCTCTGATGAGCTCTTGTTATGATAATTATTATCACTCCAAAGATGTTGATAATTATATTTAGACAGTTTTTAAAGCAATATTGTATAATATTTTCCCCCATTTAACACCAGCGTTAGAGCTGATGAATACTCAGTCAGTTAAAATGTAGGGCTGCTGGTTTGTCCACAAAGTGTTCCCATCAACCGTGTAAGTGAGTTTCATAATGTATACATTATAGTGGCAGGGGGGAAACACAGTCTTTTGGAAAGGACTGATTCTTGGCGCATAATCAGTTCCCATTGAATTTAAATGACTTTTGGTCCTACACTGATGCTGATAAAATACTTTCAAATGTACAGAATATTAACCAAATGTTTATATTAAACAACTCCTTTCAGGGGAAAATGTGCTCAGTGAAGCATAGCTCCCTGGAGGAAGTTAGTGAATATTAATGTTTAGCAGATCATAAGGAGCTACAAGTTCATCCATGTAAGAGGCCGAAGGGGAGATAAAAGAGCAAGGTTGGTGGATGGGCCCTGCCAGAGGAAGGTACAATCACATTGGACATAACCTCATTGAGATGGAAATGAAGTTTGAAATGCATGCAATTGGGGTTGTCAGGAACCAGAAAGCAGATGTGGGCTGAAGAGGAAGAGAACTCAGCTTGCGAATCTGTTTCCAAACTCAAACCTGTTGTAGACAGAGGTTGGCCTCAGACCTATGATGATGCCGGGGGCCCCATCAACAAAGAAATTTACAGGATGTGCCAGATGATTAATACCTGCCAGTTTCCAGTTAATCATAAGGCCTGATGTTGGATAAGTGAAGGCTGCTTATCACAAACAGCATTTGGACTTTCAATATTCAGTATTATAGTAGTTCCAATCTGTCAAAGCACACTGCCCAACTCTAATTATCATTATTTATCTGCAGGCTTCAGGAAATCATTAAGCATCATATAGAGAACATTTATAAATATACAGCATTCGGAAACATGTAAACATAAAATTCATAAATATAAACATATTTCAGAGAGAAGACAGCTTTTATGAGCAATATAGGAGAGTAAAATGAACACTGCTTTAACTATTGGTGGGTAAAGGGCTGTTCTGGGGAAACTACAATACAGAGCCAATGGTTTTTCTGAGTAGAACGCTGGTGGGATTTCAGTGTGCTGATTTTAGCCTGAGCTTCTGCCACTCCATCCCCCAAATGAGCTTATTAACATAGTCAGTAATCCATGTGCTGAGATTTGAGTAGCTTGGAAGAATTTTATAAAACATAAGGAAATATTTCTTTTAAATCTAGTGTTAATAGTGTTTTAAGAGTTCAACACTTGTACACCTGTTCAATTATTTTGTTAAGGTGATTAACATTTAATTGTATTTTTCAAATCCACTTTTAAGATTTTTTTTAAGGCTACATCACCTGAGACTTGAGTTCAAAATAAAAAAGTGTAGAGGTAAATATTGTTCCCATTGTACAAATTTTAGAATTTCGGGCCTAAAATAATTCTCAAGAAGACTTTGTAGGCCATAGAGGTGACACAGGGGGTTAAGTACTTGCCTTGTAACACATCCAACCCAGATTTAATACCCAGCACTGCATATGGTCTTCTGAGCACTGATTGGAGGAGTAATCTTTGAGCTCAGAGCCAGGAATAAACTCTGAGCACCAACTGTGTGGCCTTAAGATAAAAATAAAATTAAAAGACTTTGTATCTATTCTGTGATCTATGAAATTACTGTCCTCTAAGTTATATTAGATAATGGCTTTCTCCAATTTTCTAGGAAAAGAGGATATGAAATTGTCTCGAAAATTAAATGGCATCTCACTTGTAATTGAAGATTTCTAAACTTACAGATTAATTCTCCACAGGATATTATCACCTAGAGGTCAAAGAAGAGGACTCTGGGCCTCAGAGCAGGTAAAGGAAAGACTCAAAGGAGCCTCGCTACTTGCTGAAACAAAAACCACATTCAATTAGACATGTCTACTATGTTAAATCTCCTTTGGACTCTGGGTCAATCAGAGATTTACCAAGCACCCACCATGCTACCCTGCTTTTAGCCTCTTCTTATTTGCAAAGTATACAGGATAATCAACTACCAATTGTATCTCAATATAAAAAAAGGTAGAAAGCAAATAAGCCTAAGATTTCTCCTCTGCTGAGAGAACTTTCAAGGCAGTTGAAAAGGAAAGTTAAAAATATGTTCAATAGTCCCACATGAGACAATGTGAAATCTCACCAGTCACACAAAATGCATTCCAAATTTATGGGAGCATACCAGACACTCCAAAGCGTGGGGTGTGTAAAACATTAAAAACACAAAAAGTGGTCCTGTGTAAATTAACACAGTTTCTATGATTAGGAGCCATCAGGCACAGTGATATATGTGTTCCAATCAGTCTTCCAGAAAAGAAGTCTAATGAAGTATTTCAAGTCATGAATTTCTCAGAGTTGATCATAACACCTTTTCAAGACTTTCAATGGGCTTGACCTTTTCCAGCCATATCTCTGTGACTCAGTCACACTTGTAGCTACTCTAATACAAAGATCACTCTGGCTCTACATTCAGTACTGGCCTGTGATTCATTAGATCTATTTCTTAAATGAATAAATATACTGCTATGTTCTGGGAGGAATAAAAGCTTATATCCATTCTGTCCTCTATGCATAGCTTTCTGAAATGCTAATGTTTGTACAAATCTACTGAGACTCTGTTATCCCATTGCTCATTGATTTGCTTGAGCGGGCACCAGTAACATCTCTCCATTGTGAGACTTGTTGTTACTGCTTTTGGCATATCGAATACGCCACGGGTAGCTTGCCAGGCTCTGCCATGCGGGTGGAATACTCTCAGTAGCTTGACAGGCTCTACAAGAGGGGCAGGTTGATAAAATAGACTTCTTATTTAGTAGATGAGAAGAATCTGTCTTCTGATTTTCTGACAAAGCATCCAAGTAAAAACCACCATGCTACTGCTTCCAGAATCACACTTTAAGGCCACAAGGAGGTAGGAGGTCTCACTAAAGAAAAGAGCAGATAGATAAGTATAAAAGGAAGTAATACTTTGCATATGTACATAAAAAAGCAAACTGCTATGGACAGATGACTGGATAAAGAAACTATGGTACATAAACACAGTGGAATACTACTCAATCAGAAGAAAAGACAAAGTCATGCTACTCAATGAAATTTGGATGGAGCTGAAGAATATTATGTTGAGTAAAATCATTCAGAGGGAGAGATACAGACTCTGAACTATGTCTCTCATCTGTGGGGTATAACAAAACCTTCTAAGGGAATATCAAAGCTCAATGGCAACAGAAATGAAGAGCACTGTATCTGATCTCTGATAGAAAGAGACTAGTACTGTGACAGGGATGGGGATCATAAATTAGGGAATAAACACTAGTATAATGAGAGAGGGGAAAGGTGCCTGTCACAGAGGCAAGCTTAGGGGGGTGTGGCGTAAAAGTGAAGCTGGTGACATTGATAGAGAGTAGTGGGCACTGGTAAAGGGATTGGTGTTGGAACAGTATACGACTGAAACTCAATCATAAATATCTTGATACCTTTGTAATTCATGGTAACTCAATTTAAAAAGCTATTTTAAAATAACAATGGTCTATGGGAAAATTATTGGCGGCTTGATTGACTCAGCTGAGGAGAGAGATAGTGGAGAAAAGTATCAGAAAAATCACAAGAGGGGCTTCAGGCAAGATGAGCTTTGAAGAGCGAGTAGCAGTTTTCCAGGTTAGAGGGAGGAAGAACATGTAAGCTGAGTCAACAAAATAAACTTATTGGCAGAGAGAAGCACAATGCAGACTATGTTCAGAAATCAATTAAAGAAGAGCACATGGCACAGGTACAGGCAGAAGCACTGGGGGAGGGTAAAAGCAGGAATTGGGAAATTGCATTATATTGTACTGTGAAAGGAATAATTTACTGTATCACTGTCATCCCCTTGTTCATTGATTTACTCGAGCGGGCACCAGTAAGGTCTCCATTCATCCCAGCCCTGAGATTTTTAGCAGCCTCTCCTTACTCATTTTTCCCAAAGATTAGAGGCTCTTTTCAGGGTCAGAGGACTGAAACCTGTTATTTTTACTGTATTTGGCATATCGAATACGCCATGAGGAGCTTGCCAGGCTCTTCCTTGCAGATGGGATACTCTCGGTAGCTTGCTGCGCTCTCTGAGAGACTTATATTATTTCCCTTTATGATGATGTGTCGCATGGCTGCTTTAATGAAAGGAATTATTAAATCATTAAAATCCAAACACTCGACGGAGGGGTTCCCTAAATGACAATAGAGGGAGGAATATCTTGTTGGCCCCCTCCTATGGAGCCCTGTAGCCAATGTAGACCTGCCTCCTCCTGGATTCAACTCTGCTTTCAATTTTAATGCGATGTCAGAGAGGTTTTCAAAATTTCATGATTGATAAGGCATAATCAATCCCTTCATTTGTTGAGATTAAGCATTTTTCTAATAAAAAGCACTTAGCATTTCAAGAGTTCTTTTATAGGCATCTCCACAAATCTATGCAGCCTCAAACCTTATTTAGCAATTATAGACAGACTACTACTGCTTACAGGGTTGTATTCTTCCATTCTGTTTCATATTTCAGTCCAGCTGTTCAGGGAGCTTTTATTTTAGAAACTGGAAAACCAGGGCTATTAATAGATTCAGGCAACTAATTTAAATCTGATAATGTGCTGACACTTGGCTGCATACTTCAGCACAGATGCCCATGTGTACGATGTGTATTTATTTCTGTACAAATGTGTACATGCATATGTATAAATAACAGCAAATACTATGAAGTCAACACTTAATATTTTACAAGGCCACCTGGGAGTATTCTCTGCCTCATAAATGGGACAGTCTTTGACAGATGAAAAATCATTTAGAAGACTAGAGGTTTAGAGGTCAAAGTTATTAGAATGCCAAAGGATTATCAGTACACATAATCCTCCTTCTGGGTAGAAAAAAGATCCAGAGTAAATTCTATCTAAACTTCTCTTTATTTTTCCCTCATTCACTTTAAACTGTAAACTATTAATTATTATGCATATTTTATAATTTTCTCCTATTACTTATGCTATTTTGTCTCTGTTTTTTAAGTGAGAGATTTTGAAATAATCTGAGGGTTCAAGCTCTTGATCAAGTTACTTATTGTACTCAGGTGTACATGGTGAACTTAGTTTACCTTAAAGCAATGTCCTTTCTATATGGACACAGGAAGAGAGTTAATATTATGCTTTGTAACTTGGGAGCTGATTGACTCCAATAATATTTACTCCTGGGCATATACTTTCTCAACTCAGTTGCCCTTAGTTCCTAGCACCCCAAAAGCAGGGTCACAACGAGGGACAGAATGGATCCAGGGCAAGCTGTGAGCTACTCTGGCATCAAAATGGGCAAGGCCAAAGTGCCACAATACTCAACTATAAGTTGAGAGCATGATCATAGACAAATGCTGTCATGATCCAAAAGTAACGAGGAGATTAGGACCCTGCTGAGGTTAGGAAGACTAACCTGGTCTGAGGACTGTGGTATAGTGAATATCTTCAGGAAGAACCAAACTTAAAGTTTGATATATATTTTACTGTGCTCATACAGAATGGCATTAATAGAAATCACTTGTCACTTGTCACTTGATATCCCGTTGGTCTTCCATTTGCTAGAGCAGGCACCAGTAACATTTCCATTTGTCCCTGTCGCGTGCTAATGTAGCCCAATGGTATCTGTTCGCTCCAGGAACACGAAGAGCCTCAAATCATTCATTCAGGATTTTGACGAAGAAGTCTGACCATCTCATAGGTGGGCGGCCACGTGGTCTTTTGACTTCCCGTGGAATCCAGTCGGTAACAGTAACAAGACCTGGAAACAAGATCCTCTGTCTGCCTCCTCTCATATCTGGCACCCAAGGGATCAAACCCAGACGACCCACCCTACTGGGGGCTAGATAAATACCTCATTAGCCAACCTCCACTATCTCCACTACCCAGCCACTGCCACGTTTCAGGCGGCTTTCCGGACACTGGGGCCGAACCTCACACATAAGTGAAGCCCCACAGAACCAGGTAAAGCAGAACTTTGTGACCTTGAACTCCAGGCTCAATGAGACCCAGAAACAAAATTGCTAGAAATATTAGAAATAAATTTACTATAACTATTTAAGTGGATTACTAGCTGAGGAAAGAAGAAAGTGACACACCCTGGATGGGATCCCATCCTTGAGTGGATCTCCTAGTAATCTGGAGTAATCTCGTTAGATGAGACTTTGTTAATCTCCTGGAGGAGTGGTTTTTACCCCTCTTTGTTGATTTGTTAATGTTCAACCCAACTTTGTGTCACTACCCTATGTGATTGCTATATAAACTAAGACTGTAAGAGAAGTGAGGAGAAGACACAGAAGCGGAGAGAAGACACAGAAGGGGAGAAGATACAGACGCAGGAGAGAAGACACAGAAGCAGAGAGAAGACACAGAAGCAGATCACAAAGAAAAAGAGAATCAGGGAGTCATTGGAGCCAGAAGCAGGGGGAAGAAAGAGCACAAAGAGAATCAGAATCAGAGTCAGAGTCAGAAGTGAGAGCAAGTGGGGCTCCAAAGGCTGAAGCAGAAGGGCTCCAGAGAGAGAGAGATCCGAAGAGACCAGAGGAGAGACAACAGAGACAGAGAGAGGTCAGAAGAGGCCAGAGGAGAGACTACAGAGACAGAGATAGAGAGACAGACAGAAGAGAGCACAGCGGCACACACAGAAGCAGAGCACAAGGAGGAACCATCCCGATGCGGTCTATACACAGCGGCTCGAGAGCACCAAACTCGAGTGGTAAGAGAGACAGCCACCCCGAGAGCCCTCGAACAACACACACACATTACCCCCTGCCATGCGCGTGCGTGTTTATATTTTTTTCAATCTTGAGTATTTGCACACATAGTAATCCAGAGTCTCTTCATCCTTTTAGTAAATAATTGTGGAAGCAGTGAATTCAAAGCACTTCATTTCTGGGTGACAGAAAATTGGCTTGAACCTTATTCCAGAGCCCAATGCATTCAGAAACTTCTTCAGGGTTTCTATAATCATAGATTCCTCTAGCTTTGGCTACTACTTAAATGACTATCAAAATTCTCTGTTATTATTATAGGTTAAAATATTTTATAATTTACATATACCAGCATTTGGGCCTAGATTTCTAAGTTTAAAATAGAATTTGCTGAAGAGTTTGCAGGACTGTAAAGAGATGAGGTTAGCAGGATTGTACAGGGATGGGGTTCATCTCTCCTTGTCACTGTCATAGTAACAGTAATATCAAGTCAGAATGAAACATTCTAGCATACACCTGAACGTCAGAGGTTTGATACTGTTTTTTTGTCTGTCCAGATAGCTTCCTAGCCTTCAACTATCACTCTTCTTTACTCCTCCCCTACTTTCCTCTCTCCTCTCAGGAGCAGAAAAAAACCCTTTTCTATGTCCAGCAGAGAAATTCAGCCATTACTAACATCTTAAATCTCAATCAACCCCTCTAGTCTCAGAGTCTCATTTTGAACACCAGCACTTACTGGCAATTTTTTTTTTCACATCAAGAAGAATCTTCCCCCAAACCAAACTTTGATAAAAGTAATGAAGATACTTTTCTCCCTTGATACAGAATATTCAATCCAAAGTATCCATAGCAGGAATGTAGAAATACACAAAGCCAAAAGGAAAAACTAAAGTATCCTGGAAAATCATCAGTGCTGAAGAAATGACAGTAGAGGAATCACCTCCTAAATCACTCCCTTACTTGTGACTAGCATTAACCCCAAAATGAGAACTCCATCTTGAGGGAAGACATGGAAATCTTACAGCTGGAAACAGCTGAGTTGCTCTAATAGCTTTGAAGCTTCTGAGAGTCGGATCGAAGCCAAACAGAATTATTTTTAACTTGTGATTAAGATTCTTTCCTAAGAGATAAGCAGTGACTAAAGGAAAGTAGGGATATAAATGTTCAATAGGAAAAAAATTGTTTAGAACACAGGTGGGAAAAGAGAAGATTGTCATATTTAAGAAAACTGTCACTGGAGAAATTTTTGATCTCTTCCTAAAACTTAGAATGAATGACCATTCCTCATGGAAGTTCCCACCTCTATCAAACATTGAACAACTATTGCAACATTGGAAATTCAAGCTGGTGTCTGTGTTCATAGAATTTTTATATTTTAGTTTTGGGGCACATACAGTGGTCCTCAGGGCTTACTTCTGGCTCTGCACTTGAGAATTATCCCTGGAGATGCTCAGAGAACTATATAGGATTCTGGTGATTGAACCCAATTTGGCTGTGTGCAAGACAAAAGTCCTACCTGCTGTACTATCTCTTCAGCAACTATGCATGTAGAATTTAATTAATTTTTTATTCAAGATGTAATATTGAATTCACACCATGCGTGTCCTTGACACTGTACAAAATGTGAAATGTAGTCAAGGAATGAGGCAAACTTAAAGACCAGTGTTTCTCAACCTTAACTGCAAATTGCAATCACTTGGAGAGATGATTTTATTGCCCTGATTCCTAAACTTCAGATCTATAGCTGGGAGTAGTACCTAGATATAAGTACTTTTAAAAAGTTCCAAGAATTAAGAAAAAATATTTAGAACTTAAAAATAAGTTAAAGTATAACCATGTAGTTTTCAATGTCATGTTGGAGCAATGTGTAATTGACCCACCCAAAGATTTTAATCTTTTAGGGAAATGTGCCTTCATTGAATTACTCTTTACTAGGCCACTAGACTCCTTCACAGATCTGTGATACTATATACTGCCTTGCCTTGAGGACAGTGGGTCTCAAACCTTCTTTATAACAGAATTGCCTTGAACACTAATGAATAATAGTAGCACTCACTTATTAAAGTAGTATTGAGCTTGGATTTCTATCATTTTAGCAGATTCTCTGGAATTTTTACAATGCCCAAGTTTGACAGTCATTGCTAAGTTTCACATCAATACTATTGATTTTGATAGAGTAGTAAATAAAATACATTTTCCCAGCAGGGGTGCTTATAATTCTTTCTAATTTTAAGATTACAGTTTTTATTGCCTCGTGGACCACTAACCAGTTTATATCTATATTAAAAATCTTATCCCCGCCCTTATTCGGGGACTTTTTCTTCTTTCTTCTATTTCTCCTTACTGGTTCCTCTTGATGGTTCCTTATTAAATGGATCAAGTAAAATTTTTGAAAAGTGTTTATTTGTCTGAGTCAACTTTTTGACAATTGAAAATTGTATTTTGACACCAGGTCATACTGATGTGCATCCAATATTGAGATTCACATTTATAAATAGAAGCCAAAATTCTGAGAGACATCCAAGGGGGGGCACTGTTTTCTCCATATCAAGCATATCTACCTAATTATTCCTGCAACTCTTTTGAGTCACACCCAATAATATAAGAATGATATTTATTGAGTGTATACTAACACTGTTTAAAAATCTGTGCATGTATTTTTCACTTTTAAAATCATTACACAACCCTAAAATACAGGCATTTTCATCTTCATTCTGATTTTGCAGGTAAGAGAATTGAGGTGCAAGTTTAAGCAACTTGTCTTTAGTCACTACAGAGTTAATAATGACAAAGTTTGGAGTCATATTAGGGAATAGTTGCCTATGGCTTTCATGGTTATGTCAAGCTATTCTTTTAAAATGGAAATGGGGATCTGGAGCGATAGGACGTTGCCTTGCACGCAGCCAACCCAAGTCTGATTCCCAGCATTCCATATGGTCCTCTGAGCACCGCCAGGGGCTATTCCTGAGTGCAGAGCCAGGAGTAACCCCTGTGCATCGCCGGGTATGACCAAAAGAAAAAAAAAAAAAAGAAATGAGAAAGATCCTTCGTGATGATCATTTACCCAGATTCATGAAAATGCTTCTCTGAATGCCTGAGTTACTTTGATAAAAATCAAGGCAAACCAAAGTTTCCTACTCTTAGAGCTGCTTTCTTTGGTGAGGCTATATTATCTTGTTTGCTGCCTCACCCCCATCTCTATCCCAGCTCCCCCCCCCATTAGGAATCATCTTCGGGGGGATATATGTATAGCATCTCAACATGACTGTCTTGCAATAAATTAGATAAGAAGTTCAAGAGAAACCTCAAGTGGAACTTTAAGAGGAGACATTTAATATTGAGAATCAGATAATTCCGTGGGTTACTAAAGTACAATAGTGAAAATACAAAACTAAAAGAGAGAAATATTTTAAATTTTCTAATTTAAACTCATACCCAAACCGACATTTGGGCAGGTCCATCAAAAAGCACTTGGTGGGAAATCATCTGTGCACTAAGTGCTTTTTATACTATGAGCAAAGGTCTGAATTGTAAGTAATATTGGCAAGAACAAGCTATAAGTTAAGATGCAAATCCAAATCGAGAGTGCGATGTTCTGGCTTCAATCCTGGTAATTGAATTTCCAGTTTATTATCCTTAATGTTTTTTAATGTGAGTTTGCAATTCAACTCAAAATGGAAAGCTGCTCCTCCAAATCTGTACCCTGAAGCACTTCCAGGAACAATTTCTTTTCAGAGTTAAGAAATGGTTTTGGGTCAGGAGTGCACTTTAACTTTTTCAAACTCTAGAAGAGTCCATTTCAGGGGTGTTCTGCCTTATAGACCCATTGAAGGATACTTAGCTACGGACACCAAACTAAGGACCAGAGATTTTAAAGAATGAACTTGCATGGGAGTTTTTTTTTTTTTTATGGGAATGGAAAGCTAAATGCTGAGTTAAGAAGCCATGCCTCATCTGGGAGTTCTAAGAGGCTTCCTATGGACCATAAATATATATTCAAGGCCATATAAAGACAGATGGAGATCACACTAAAGTTAAGTTCTTTGCTATAGTTGTCTTACTCACCCCAATAGTTTGAACTTGATGTTTATAAGAGCTGTATCTCTTCAGGAATCCATTATTACACTGTTTTGTTGTTGTTTGTTACCTAAACCTGGGCAGAATCAAGGTGAAGAATTGAGTTGTTTTGAACTAGCTAAAGAAAGAAATTTAAAGGTATTAGGAATATTACTTCAATAAAAACAAAAGCAATGCTTACAAACATAACTTAATAAAGTTTTACATGAACATGATGGAAAATATACTTAGTTCTTTGCATTATATGCACTGTAGTACTGCCGTCCCATTGTTCATCTGTTTGCACCAGTAATGTCTCCATTGTGAGACTTGTTGTTACTGTTTTTGGCTTATCGAATATGCTGGTGGGATACTCTCGGTAGCTTGCCAGGCTCTCCGAGAGGGATGAAAGAATCAAACCCGGGTTGACCGCATGAAAGGCAAATGCCCTACCCACTGCGCTGTTGTTCCAGTCCTTTGATTAATATAATTTTAATAATAGACTTAAAATTAATAGCCTTCATAATAGACTTTAAAAGTATATTTCTGTTCCTTCATTTTTTGTAGGATAACTGAGATTTAGAGAGTTCAGGTTTTCTATAGTGATATAGCTATATGGACTTATCTAGAAAGTATCCCTCATCTTTTTTGCTCTAAAGTTTGTGCTCTTTGTTATCTCCCCCTGCCTTTTTCTCCCTTGAACATTATTTAAATACTCTTATCTGTGTGTGTGAGGGAGAAAAAGAATCAGAGAATATGGGTGTATGCAAGTGTGTAAGTATGTGTAGCGTGTGAAGGAAAAACAAATGTTTCATAAGCCTGTTCTCTACACAAGGAAATAGTGTGAAAACCCAAGTGTAATAATAGCATACAAAGTTAGCTTTCCCTAAGCTTGGACCTCCAAATTGCTTATGTAATTTCTTGCACATCTTACCAAGAAAAAGTGTTCCATATTGATTAATGGAGTATCTTACTTCCTCTTCTATTTTGAGTCTCATCCTCCATACTATTCTTCTTTGAATTCATTCATTCCCCCATATATCATATCTTATTGCTCTTTCTTTATCAATATGCTTACTCATATATTTTGTTAATGATTATTTAGTATTCTGTCAAGTTATCTTGTTTCCAAGTACTTTGAGATTATGTCCTTTT
Organism: Sorex araneus; assembly: GCF_027595985.1. Taxonomy (NCBI): domain Eukaryota; kingdom Metazoa; phylum Chordata; class Mammalia; order Eulipotyphla; family Soricidae; genus Sorex; species Sorex araneus. The sequence continues at coordinate 27,872,026 of NC_073309.1, read as the reverse complement.
TTTAGTGGATTAAGAACTTTAGCACAACAGTCATTCATGTATGCTATGACTGTATATGAGTATATCCTTAAAGTAGATACATAGTAGTTTCATTTAAGTCAAGGAAAAATGCATAATTTTAAAAAATTTTATTTGTTTTTGGAGCCACACCTGGCTGCCTCGGGGCTTTCTCTTGGCTCTGTACTCAGGTATCAGCCCTCACAGGGCTTCTGAGACCACACTGGTGTCAGGATTGGACCTAGGTCAACAATGTGCAAGGCAAGAGACCCACTTGGTCAACCATGTGCAACTAGGTCAACCATGTGCAAGGCAGGAGACCCACTGTCTCCTGCTCAACACGGGTGACTTTTTAAATTTCTGTAGACATTGCCAAAATTTTCCTCTAAAGAGAATTCATCCTTCTACTAAAGACCAGAGCCTTGCTCCTTCCTGTGCCTGCTTACTAATAGTCATGCAAATTGATGTCCCCACCAAAGTCATGGAGCAGGCAGAGAATTAATGTCATCCCTATTTCTTGCATAAGTCAAGGCTAGAACCCAGATGTTCAGAATCTAAATACAGAATCTTTTCCTTGAACAATGCAAAGATAAATAAGATGGAAGTACCCTGTATTTCTATCTCTAGCAGAAAAAAAAAAGAGGACAAGTATGATTAGAACACTAAGACTCAAGACTTAGGGAGAGGGATTTTAACGAAGTATGGAATTTACTAAAATGCAGCTTACTTAGAGACTGGGATTGAGCCATGAACTTCTATTGTTCAAAGACTTTTTTTTTTGGTAATAATTCCATGGAAAGAAAAATGACTTGAAAGTTGTTTATTAAAAGGCCCCAAAGGCATTCAAACATGAATTTACATGTTTCTTTGTTTCTAGGAGAAAAAAAAAAGCACAGTTAAGTGTAAACGAATGTCAAACATGTGGTTTACATTTCCTTTAAGATGCATGTGAGCTTTAAAAATTAAAGAAAATACCTTAGGAGAAACACACTCCATAATGTGGTGAATCTAAGGTACGTGAGACATATGGAGCATGGCAGGTTGGTTCTTGCAGAGTTCTGAAGAGAAAACAAGAAGAGGAGAACTTCTGGACCCTCACATGTCTTTTCCAGAGGAAATCCAGGGTGTCCCCCCAATATTTAACATGTGAATGCCTTGGGAGATTTCAGTTAAGATAGTATTTACCAATATAATTTATATTTTGTTTTCATTTAGGGGCCGCACCCAACTGGGCTTGGGGCTTAGTCCTGGCTCTGTGCTCTGATATCACTTCTGGTGGGGCAGATCACATGAGGTATAGCATTGTCACTGTAGCACTGTCGTCCCGTTGACCATCAATTTGCTCGAGTGGGCACCAGTAATGTCTCCATTGTGAGACTTGTTGTTACTGTTTTTGGCATATCGAATATGCCACGGTTAGCTTGCCAGGCTCTGCTGTGCAGGCGAGATACTCTCGGTAGCTTGCCAGGCTCTCTGAGAGAGATGGAGTCTCTCTGGGTTGGCCACTTGCAAGGCAAAAGCCCTAACCACTGTGCTATCGCTCCAGGCCATGAGGTAATGAGGTACCGTCATCATCATCATCACCATCATCATCATCCCATTGATCATCAATTTTCTCGAGCAGTCTCAGTAACGTCTCCATTCGTCCTAGCCCTGAGATTTTAGAAGCCTCTCTTTACTCGTCCTACCCAACAGTGCCGCATTAGAGGCTCTTTCAGGGTCATGGGAATGAGACCCATCATTGTTACTGGTTTTGGCATATGAATACGCCACGGGGAGTTTGCCAGGCTCTCCCATGCGAGCAGGAAACTCTAAGTAGCTTGCCAGTTTCTCTGAGAGGGAGAACTAGGCTATAATATGTCTTCCAGGAGCTTGTTTTTATACCCTCTGGATGTTGGCCATTATTGGGATTACACGGGGGCAACAGGGTCAGTTTCTGGGTGTGACCGCCAAGCTACTGGAAAATGGGAGATCTATCTCAGCCCCGGGTCCCACACACCTGGGTTCCTCTGCCAGTTCCTTCATGTGTGAGACTCATCTGAATGTGTGGAAAAGGGCCTTGAGTATGTCTGTGGCTGGGCTCTGGAGGTCTTTGGCTGTGAGGGCTCTGCTCGGGCAGGGAGAGAAACTCAACCCACCCACTCCAAGGGGCCCTGGTGAAGACAGCCAGGCGTAGGGGCATTGAAATTGTTAGTGTGAGCAGGGTAAATGCCCTACCCTCTGTGTTATCTCTTCAATCCCTGATCCTTAATCATTTTACGAACATCTATTGTGTTACTGCAATCAGAAGTTTGACAATGAAAAAGGCAACCCTTGTCCTAGAGGATGTGAAGTCATAATGATGACGCTAGATATGGAAGGAGATAGCAACAGCAGAACATGAATTGAAGAAGGTATAACATAGTATCGGGGCAGTAGAAAGAAGGACAGTAATCCTTCCTGGGGTAGAGAAAGATCAAGAAAGTCATTCTGATGGGAGAACATCTATCTGGAAATTTAAAGAATGAGTGAAGGTTGTTAGCTAAGACATTGCTGAGAACAACACAGCACACAGAGAATATGTTGGTTGGGAGAAACAACAGAAAACACAACTTGACAGAGACAAAGCTATAGGTTACATTTGACTTCTATCCTTCCTTCCTTCCTTCCTTCCTTCTTTCCTTCCTTCCTTCCTTCCTTCCTTCCTTCCTTCCTTCCTTCCTTCCTTCCTTCCTTCCTTCCTTCCTTCCTTCCTTCCTTCCTTCCTTCCTTCCTTCCTTCCTTCTTTCTTCTTTAGTTTTTTGTTTATTTTGGAGCCACACCTGTCTCAGGGCTCCCTCCTGGGTCTGTGCTCAATGTTGATGGTGCTCAAGGGCAATATATGGTGACAGGACCCAAACCCAGCTTGGATGAATGCAAAGAAACTGCTTTACCTGTTGTACTATTTCTCTAAATTTACCCAAATGCCCCAAATGAGTATATTTCTAAAAGTGTGGACTTAACCTCTCTAAGTCCTAAAATAGGGAAGACATATAATAAAGGGATACCGTTATACTGCTTGCTGTTGCTTTCATTATTTTAATATACATAGTGAATCATATCCAGTACCTTTGTTGACATCTTATTTGCCTCTCCTTAGTGTACCAACCTTTCCCTTATTAGCCACAGGAATTCACAGGAATCACTTGTCACTTTCTAAATCTCAGTTCTGCTCACAAACAATTCCACTTTACAGTTACAGACACACCCCTCACAAAGATGTGAAGAAAGAAGAGAAGGACTAAGATACAAAAGGAGATTTTGTGATGGCTGTGGTTGTTTTTGCATTGTGTGACTTGAACCCAGGGTCCCACACTTGCAAGGCAAACACTCTACCACTGAGTTACATCCCTGGTCATAACATAAGGGTCAAGCAACATAAAATATTTCATGTGATGCAAGATACAGGTGTTTATGATAAGTTATCATGGTCATTTAAACAGTTGTCATCTCTGAAATCAAAAGCCCCCTTTGTTTTATCTCTTCCAATTCCTCCCAGTTTTCCTTTACTCATTTATATGTATTGATATTTTATTGCTATTTGATCACACCACCCTTTTGCATATTGAGATTTAAAAAAATAACACATTCTTACATGATGAAAAATTATCTAGAGTTTTGAACAAGCCTGCTTAGTACCTGGGTAAACAACTTTCCCCCACCCTCAATTTTCTGGAATAGTGAGATAAATAGTTGCAAAGATATTCGTGATTAGGCTTCAGTCATACAATATTTCAACACCCAACCCTTCACTACTGTACATTTCCCACCACCAATGTGTCCCCAGCCACCTCTCTGCCGCCCCCCTCTCTTTCGCCTTTCAGGCATTGTGGTCTGAAATACAGTTATAAACGGTTATCACTTAACTTCCTTTCGGTATTATTCTTTTTTTTTTGCTTTTTGCTTTTTTGGGTCACACCTGGAGATTCACAGGGGTTATTCCTGTCTCTGCACTCAGGAATTACTCCTGGCGCTGCTCAGGGGACCATACAGGATGCTGGGAATCAAACCTGGCTTGGCTGCATGCAAGGCAAACACCCTACCTGCTGTGCTATCACTCCAGCCCCACAGTACCTGTTCTTGTACAGGATAATTTCCAAATATCACTGTCATTGTGGTCCCTTCTCTGTCCTAACTGCAATACATGCTCTCCTGCCCCCCACTCCACCACTTGGGACAAGCTTCCAACCATGGACCATTCATTCCTCCTTGCCCTTGTTTCTACTGTCTTTGAGTATTAGTCTCATACTATGTTTTGTTTTGTTTTTTTCATATTTCCAAAATGAGTGCAATCATTCTGTGTATGTCTCTCTCCCTCTGACTCATTTCATTCAACATGATACTTTCCTTATCCATCCATGTATATTCAAGACTTCATTTTTTTCCTAGCAGCTGCATAGTATTCCATGGTGTAAATGTACCATATTTTATTTATCCAGTTATCTGTTCCTGGCACTTGGGTTTTTCACAGATTATGGCTATTATGAATAGTGCAGTATTTAGCATAGACATGCAGATGGCTTTTCTGCACTGTGCTCTTGGGCTCTAGATATAGCCAATATTTTTAGTACAATATTAGCAATCAAATCATAACTGATCTGTGAAGCTAGTAAACATGATAAAGGAAACTAAGTGTTTCTTCCTAAGACTCTATTACAAAAATATAATGCAACTTTCACATGATTACAATAAAATTAACTAGTAAATAGACATAAAGAGAGGCTGTCCAGCTACATGCAAAAAAAATAAATCAGAGCTCTTTCTAATACCATGCACAAAAGTCAAATCAAAATAAATTCAAGATCCCAATATTATACCTGAATCCATAAGGCACATAGATAAAACTGTAGGTAGAACACTCCATGACATTGCAGCTAAATGGCCTCTTTATCCAGAGTTTTATATATATGCACACATATATATTTATATATAAATTATATGATTATATATAAATATATACATCACATATATAAATCATACTTATGATTTAAAGATCAGCAATAATTGGCCTACATCTAAGTTTCTTTTTAACACAAATTATGTGACTCAGACTGAATAATAGAAAAAAAAGAATAAAGTCAGAGAGGTAGATGTGTGTGTGTGTGTTTGTATGTGTGCATGTCAGAGCGAGAGAAGAGTACCTTGAGATAAGAAGAGAGAGAACACAAAGACAAGTTCTACTTACTTTGTGTTTTCAATTGCCCTAAAAGCTACAGAATAAAAAATGATAAGATTTCTCTGAAACCTGAATCCTTTACCAAATTCTATCAAGTATAATCTAGAACTTCTAGAACAAGGGCTCTGATTCCTCACTGGCATATGGTTCCCTAAGGTGTCAGAAAGACTCCATATCCTTTACAGGGTCATGAATCTTTAGGGTGTTCCAGGCCTATCATCTTGAAGAAGTAAAAATATGTCATTTATTATTTTGACTGATAATGGAGAGAAATAAAGTTGTTCCAGGGCATTAAATACTAATATCAGATATATTTCATGCATTGCTTCTTGGCCTTTTGGCTAAGATCAAGTGCAGATATATTTCATGCATTATTATTCTAGTTCTATAACCTTGATTTACAGGGACTCTTATTTTGACATTTTAGAACTCTACACGAACAGGCTTAATACTCAGCTAAATACATGTATGTTAATTAACACAAGTATATATATGTATACATTTTAAATAGCAAGAGGCTAAGCCTTCTTGTATAGAGAAAATAACCCCTAGTGACAATTTAATAAGGCATCAGTATAGAGCCCAATTTGAACAAATAATGGGTTAGAACTTCTAGGAAATGTACCAGGAATGAGCTATAATTGGGGTGGAAATTAGTGTTTGTGATCTTTAAAGGAGAAACCGTATAAGAGAAAAATGAATAGAAAACTATGGATCCAAAATAAGGCACAGAGTCTCATATGGAGATTCTTAAAGTGAATATTTCTGCAGTATGGTTTCCTGGCAAGCAAAAATACCCACCTCCGGTCAACAGGAATAGCAAGAATCTGGCCTTTCTCAGAGACAGGATGGGCAACCTCCCGTCACCTCCCTGTGCTTCCAGAAGACCCGGCAGCCATGCCCATATCCCACTGCTGCCACCATGTAAGCTTAACTACCGGCCTTGTTCCAGAGACTCATAAATAAATTTCAAAAGAGACCAGCTAGTAGAAAAAATGTCTATAGGACACCCATTCCCGGCTGAGACCTCCAAGGCCATCTCAGAGGGGAGCGGGCCAGCTCCCACCCTGAGAAAGCCACTCCCATATCCCAAAGCCACTGTTATGCTTTGGGCTGAACTATGCAGTTAAATATTATGGATTTTATGGAGTATGTATCTGCATACACAGCAGCACAACATCTCCAAACTCTACAACACTGACATTCCAGTAGTATCACCATTTGGTTGGGATGTAACATAGAAAGCAACCAAACTCAAATAAAATTTTTAACACAGAAAGCTTCACTTGCAACAACATCTTAGTAAACCCCCAGGCAAGGATTTAATGTACCCATGATGAGATGAAACAATTTTAACAAGTCTTTTTTCTACAAACATAATGTTTGATCATTCCATTAGCCATTTAGTAATAACAAATACTGTAGCACTGTCATCCTGTTGTTCATCGATTTGCTTGAGGAGACACCAGTAATGTCTCTCCATTGTGAGACTAGTTGTTACTGTTTTTGGCATATCGAATACTCCACGGGTAGCTTGCCAGGCTCTGCTGTGCAGGCGGGATACTCTCAGTAGTTTGCCAAGCTCCCGGAGAGGGACAGAAGAATCGAACCTGGGTTGGCCGCGTGCAAGGCAAACACTCTACCCACTGTGTTATCGCTCCAGTCCAATTAAAAAAAAAAAAAGATTGTGGACCAGCTATGAGGGAAGGTTTGAGGAAAATGGAGACAATGGTGGAGGGAAGGCAACAGTTGTGGTGGGCTTCCTGTTGGAATATTAATTGCCTGTAACAATCATCATAAGCAACTTTGTAAACTACAGTGTTTAAAGTCTATGTGTGTGGTGGGGGTTGTGTGAGGGGGGTGGGGAAGAATCTGATGCTTAAAGTAGGGTTCATCTCTAAAGATGGCTTGGGAGACCTGCCTGAGTCCCTCAAGGGGTCTGTTTTGCCCACCTGAGTAACATGTGCTGCTTTTGTTGAGTAGAACAGTGAGAAAAGGTTGGGGGAGCTCTCTGCCTGGTTACAGGCAAACGGCTTTGAGCCACCACAGTTTCTGTGACTACAAACACATTATCTTACCGTGCTTTCAGCTAGAACAGAAGTAAAGGCACACCTCTGACTATGTTTTCCAGCTCTCCGAGGAATTTTTCATCTTTTATCCTATTCTTTAAGAAAAAAAACAGTTCTGTAAGGAAAAGCCACTCTTATTATCCTGACTTGATGAGAGGGGAAAATGAAAAAAATATTTTCCTCCTTTTAAAGTGAATATCCTTTCATGGTCTTTTTTTTTTCTCTCTCTTTCTTAATCTCCTGCCTTTTATCTCCACTCTCACCCAAATGTAGCAAATGAAATGTTTATGACTTCACAGGAGAATATTTAATGTGATTGCTGTACTAGGCTCTGAGGGCTAACTACTTGAGCATGCTCACCTCCGCAGAGCGAATCCTCGTGCTATTTTAAATCTATCAGTCATGATTCCATAAGTACCAGGCATATAAAACAAAATGACCTTAAATATTTGGTATATGCTGTTGTTCTGAACATGTCATTTCCAAACTGCTCATTTATCAAGAGACTTCCATAATAAGCAGGTGTTAAATGAATGCTACAGAGAAGCATTTACAATCTGCTGAATAGCAATTTTTTCCCCAGAAAAACTACAATGGCTTAGCAAAAAGATGCTGAATTTTCTGGACTGAAAAGTAACATATGCCCCATCTGAGCATCAAATAGGATGGGGTTTCCAGCTTTTTCCATTCTTTCTAGGAAATCTGTGAGTCAGGTAAGCTTAGGACTATAACAAACTAGGTTGTCATGGAGAGTTTTTTGCCCCATTTACTGAAATTATATGCTAATTGGTCCCAGAGTTGCAGACTCTAGGATACAAAATAGATAGAAAACAGTACACATCATGAATTTTTTTCCTTCTTCTTGTTAGAGGTCTACTTAAAAAGCTTACGAGCTGATCTATAGTATATATGTCTTTTGTTGGATGAATGAATGAAAGTGTGAAGGACCTGTTTTTGGTGGGCTTTTTATTATAAAAATCATTATGACCTATGAAAACTGTTAAAAACCACAGTATTATTCATATGTTAGGCCATTTATACTAATTTTATCCAGTCCCTTAGTGGAGAATATCTTCCACTTTTGTCTGATTCTTCCATACTTCAAAACTTTCACCTATTTCCACTTGATCCTCTGAAGGTAGCACTGTAGCACTGTCGTCCCATTGTTCATCGATTTGCTCAAGCAGTTACCAGTAACATCTCCACTGTGAGACTTGTTGTCACTGGTTTTGGCATGTCAAATACGCCATGGGTAGCTTGCCAGGCTCTGCAATGCGGGTGGGAGACTCTCGGTAGCTTGCTGGGCTCTACGAGAGGGATGGAGGAATTGAACCCAGATCACCCACATGCAAGGCAAATACCCAACCCACTGTGCTATTACTCCAATCCCCTCTGAGGGTACTTTTCATAAATGTTTCCTACTTTTTATTTTATAGGCAATTAATAAGCTCACATACTGCTATGGAATTGCTTATTCTTGCGAATTAAAGATTTGGGTCTCTCAAAATTCATATATAACTCCAATTTCCAATGGTTGTTTACAGCATAAGGACATAAGGCCTTTGGAAGGCGATTATAGAGGTGAATTCCTCCATAGTAGGGTTATTATATATTGGGAAAGGCACTCACATGTACAGTCTTCTGCCCCTCAATTGGCTACCTTAGCATGGTCCCAGAGCCTGTAACATCTCCCTACCAAGAGGATAAGAGTCTTCACAGATCATTCTGGACCTATTACCTTCTGTGGAAATCATCTTTCCTTACTTCAGACTCAAGGTGTGCTCCTTTATTTATCTTAAATAAATGATGCTTCGCATTTCACCTGCCTTACCTCACTGCCACATACAGTTTTCTTCATCAGGGAGGGAGCAAGGATCTTCTGCTGAAGCACAGGGGGAATGTGGGGAGGCCAAAACCCCTGCCTGGTCTCTAAGGAGAGAACCACTTGCCTTGGGGTCACTAGCGCAACAGAATTTGTCAATGGCCACTACTGAAACTGATCTTTACTTTGTTGTATTTCCTAGACAAGGAGGAAATTATCATCCCCTCCAGTGCTTGATTACATGCATCATTTACTTTGGTGAGTCTTTTCCCCATATGCAATATGTAAAAGTGCTGGGGTTTCTCCTCCTGAGAAACCACAGATGCCTTGCTAGGTAGTGACTTCTACTATGTGAGGATAGAATGAAAAGACAGCCATTTATAATCCAGGCAGTGAATTTTCTCCAGACACCAAATATGCTGGCACCTTGAGTGTTGACGTTTTAGTCTCTAGAACTGAAAAAAAAAATTCATGTCTATTGTGTAGGCCTGCAAGTCTGTGGTGTTTTTCTCATAGCAACCCAAACTGACTAAGTTACCTCCTTCAAGTTGAAAATAAGGAGAACAAATAAATTTTACTGAAAGTATCATCTCCGTCCAACTGGGAGTGGCTTCATGGAATGTGCTGCTGAAAACAGACGCTGTACCCAAGTTCAACTGAAAGAAGAGACCTGGGTAATGAGCAATGTTTGCCACAGACACTGCAGCAAAACTCAACAGATAAGCCACAAGTTGCCATTCTAATTAAAAGGTATACTTTAATCCATTTCCTACCTGTCCAGCTTCTTGGGGAAAGGAAATATTTCTTTCTTTAACACACAAGAACTAAACTAAAGCATACCTTACATGCTCAATGTGGATTCATTCATCAAACTGACTAAACAAAATGGCCTTCCCTCTAGCTAGATGGCAAAGATCATGATGTTATGATGGTATCAAGAGCTGCAATAAAAACGAAACCACAAAATGTTTTGACTTTTATGAACAAGGACTGAGTCTAAGACATATAAAATTTTCATGATGTACAACCTTACTTCTCCAGTGGATCTAAAAAATTTAGTAAAATACCATTCTTCCCCCCCCCCGCAAATCTCTCCCCCACAAAATGATCTCTCTTCTTCATTCCCTCCTTCCAGCTTACTCTTCTCTTTCTTCATAGCCTCCTTTCCCCCACTCCATCTCTTTACTTCTCATCACTTCACTTTTGTTAAAAATCAAATTTGAATTCTGTGTCTTCTTATGCATCTTCAAGATTTATTCATGAGTCACAGCTGAATGCTCTATGCGGAGTATTTATGTGAACAAACACACATTTAAAAAAAAAAAGAATCGGTTCCATTATCTAGATAAATGTGTGTTTGTCAGCATTTGAGAGAATATCCATCCTGGGTAGTATAAGTATTCAGCCACTCTTTTAAAAACATCAGTCAGGCATTGTAAGACATATAACCACAGCATAAGCAATGACCTTTAGATGTGCCTCCCTCCTATTATCTACACACTGTGAAATAGAAACAAGTTGATATTGGAAACCTCTGTGATATTGGTTTAGAAGCTATTTATTTCAAATGTATTCTGCTTGGTGTACTAACCATAATTTTATTAACAATAGCAATTTATTGAGACATGATTTGAAAGAATTCTAACAGGTATTCATTCACTCTATGCCATGTCCCTCAAAACACACTCACATACACACACACACACACACAGAATTTTTAAAATAACCACAGGATTCTGAGGTGTTTTGATTCATTGTCTCCCAAGAAAGAGTCTTATGGTCATTCAAAATTTTATAACATATTTTTCTAATCAAATTTCTAAAACTTTATCAGGTGTATAGAATTTCCAGGTATATAGTTTTTGCTGGAACAACCCCCACAATCATTCACATTACTTAACAATGGAGGTTAATTTATATTTCCATTCTTTTAAGGGCAAATAATGTTTAAAATTAAAAATGGAACTTAATTTTGGGTAGGTATTTTTCCTCATAATTTTCCTTACATGTTTGTCACATTATATGTATGATCTAGGCTAACTTAAATCCCATTTCTATCCCTCCCAATGTTCAAGGACTCCCAGAATTAGAAAAACTGGCAACAGAAACATTGACCCTATGAGAAAGAAATTATATGATAATTTAGCATATAAACCTTTGCAAATAAACAAGTTTATTGCCAGTTGGCCTTTTTATATCATTCATCTTTTTGAAAAATCCATTGACCATAAAAATGTTTCACCTCACCACAGAAATCATGACCTAATTTTCCCACTAAATCCTGGAAACATTTTACAATGCTCGTGGGTAAGATGCCATTGATCTTCCCCGGGCTGAAGAATATAATAGAGACAAAACACACTCTTTTCCAAACCAAGCATAAGCCTAGAAAATGATGCTCCCTCTGTTCTTCTTTGATAGTTCCCCACCACCACAATAACAATTTACTGCAAGTTTAGTGGTTGGCAAAACTCGCACACTTATTTCCTTATGATTTTAGAGTTCAGACATCCAAAACAAGGGGCCAGAGTGATAACACAGAGGTACGGTGATTGCCTTGCATGCTTCCAACCCAGATTCAATCTCCAGCATCCCATATGGTCCCCCTAGTACTGCCAAGAGTGATTTCTGAGGGCAGAGCCTTGGGTAAGCCCTGAGTGTTCTGGGTGTGGCCTCCCCAAAACCAAAACCAAAAACAGAAATTTAAAATAATTCTTATAGATAAAATTAAGTTATTGGAAAAATGGGCTCCTTTTGGCAGCATTGAGGATAAGTCCATATCCTTGCATTTTTCAGTCTTTAAGACCATCTATGTTTCTTCGTTTATGGCTTTTTCTGTCTTTAAGAATATCACACTGATCTGTTTCTGTTTTCACAAACACTTCTCCAAAGTCAAATCTCTGGTCTCTTTCTCATAAGGACACATTACATTTAGGTCCCACCCAGATAATCCAGTATACTCTTTCCATTTCAAGTCCCTTAATTTAATTACATCTGAAAGTTCCTTTGCCATTTAAATTAACATCCAGCATTTCCAGGGGTTAAGACCAAAATAGCTTTGGGTTATTCCACCAATCACAACTAACTATTTGCCTATAAAATAGAATTCATTTCCTTTATACAATTAGATGTTACTCAAAAATACTGTATAGAATAAAAATAAAAATTTATAAGGATAAATTCTTATAGGTTATATCAAACTCAGAATTTAATGAAGCTTAAGTAGTTTTTCCCAGAAGTGAATGGGATTAATGTTACACAATTAAGAAGTTGGAAGCAACACTAATTATTTTAGTTTCTAGCAACTGAATCTAACCAGTTCACATAAGGAGAAAAGACATCATTTACGAGATTGACGAATCAAAGAGAGATGACAGGACTCAGAGCTGACTTTCAATAGGGGCTAAAAGGTACTAGACATAAGAACACGTGAATTAGATTACCAATGGGAACAATTCGATTTGTACGATGTTTCTGGACTTTTACTAAAAATGCTTTAAGTTTTAATTAAAGACTATAAAGCCAAAATGCCTGAACTTTCCTGTATTATCTCCAAGCAGCTAGGGAAAGCCCCAACGACTCCCTCTCTCTCTGTGTCTCTGTCTCTGTCTCTGTCTCTTTGTCTCTCTGTTCTCTCTGTCTGTCTGTCTGTCTGTCTGTCTCTCTCTCTCTCTCTCTCTCTCTCTCTCTCTCTCTCTGGTCACTCACCTACCCAGGGCAGCCCAGGCTATGGTGGATGAAGGAGGAAACGAGGGTCAAGCCGGTTGATGATCAGTTGCCTTTTACTCCATTCTCCCCACGTGCCTGTTCCAGTCTCACTAAGCTCTCCCATTCTAGTCTCACACTGCCCCTCATTCCCTTCTCCTCCTGTCTCTCCTGCTCATCTCCTGCGCTCCATCTTGCAGCCTCATCTCTCATCACTCCACATGCCTGGTCCTCCATTCTTCCCCTCCATTCTTCTCCCTCTGTCCCCCTTGCTAGTCTCTTAGTGCTCCATCTTGCTGTCCTGGTCTCTCTCTAGTTTCTCCCCAACTCCTTGCATTGGGGGTAGCCACCACACCCTATCCATAGCAAAATCAACATATCGAAAGCCTTTCTGACCTCCCATGAGGCTCAAGGGAGGAATCCCACCTAGGTTTCTTTCTCCTCTCCTTAGTTCAATAACTTAATTATCACCTTAATTAATATCTTAATTCTACTTCTTAATATTAGTTATTTTGTATGGACACAGTAAGAGATACATTGAGGCTTGTAGGGCGACTCCCTGAAGACATCTTGTCACAGACTCAGACTACAGTGCTCAGGTTGGATTAATCTTTCTAACTAGCAGGGTCTGAATCTAGTTATTACTTTTTGGATCATGACAGAATTTGTCCATGACCACGCTCTTAACTTATAGTTAAGCATTGTGGCACTTTGGCCAGGCCCATTTTGATGGCAGCACATAGCTCACAGCTTATCCTGGGTTCTTCCAGTCCCTTGTTGGGACACTGCTTTTGGGGTGCTAGGAAGTAAGGGCAATTGAGGCTTAAGGTGAGAGAACAAATGTCCAGCAGGAAAGTATCATTCAGAGTCAGTTAACTCCCAAGTTACAAAAGCATAGCATTAACTATCTTCTTGTGTCCATACAAAAAGGACATTGCTCTGAATTAAATATGCAAAGGACTTAAGGAGAAGAGAAAAACAATATTTACAAGTCAAAAGAGCACAAAGAAAGAGGTTACAAATAAACACAGAGGAATGGGAGCACTGTGATGGGAGTGCATAGCTCTATATGCATTCAATAACCCAATAAACCTAAGCTCCCTGCAGCAAGGTGGAAGGACAAACCAGTGTTATCCTACAGTTTCCTTAAGCAACATATCTTATAAATAAGCCCAGACAGTTCCTTAAAATTTCACCACAGTTTCCTCCTATATAATGTGAATAAGAAGACTCCTCAGCATATGAAGTTATCATGAGGAATAAGGAAGATATTGTATATAAACTACTCATAACAAATAGTGTCTGACACATATTGTTGGCCAAAAATTGGAAATAATTGATTAATCGTCAATTGATTATCACCAATATTCTATGGATCAATTATGGAAACTTTCTTAATTGCCTCTGACCAATTGCCTTTCCCAATATTTAAGTTCTCGAGTCGAATTATCTTAATTTATCATTATTTACTTCTCAAACCAGGAAAACAAGAAAAATCTCTTCTTTTGTTTCACAGGGAATCCTATTTCACCCATGGAGAAGTATCCTCTAAATAAGTCAATTTGGACACTGAGTTGAAGATAAAAGAAAGACAAATAGCCCACAGCTTACATTGACAGGTACAAGACAAAATCCAATTTAGAAGAGGAGCAGCCAATTAAAAGTAACACAGGGTCAGGAGCTATATCCAGTGGAAGAGACCAACGACCACCTGACCATTCTTCCCACTTTTATTTCGTTAATTTGGTGGCTTTGTTTTATTTCTTAATCCCAAATTAATTTAATTCTTAATTTTATTTTTGGTATGCATATTTGAAATTTTGAAACATAAAAACTGCTGATATATTAATTAAATTTTAGTTATTTCACATTTATATTAAAATGTTTAATTATAGTAAATGTTGTTAAAATAATGGTATGTCAAATTTAAAGATGAGGCATATTGGGACTGTACTGAAAAATAGTCTTTTGAGAGACATCAAAAGAAATCTTTACATATATCTGATATAATTTTATTATATATCAAATGTTAAAACTTTAATCTGAAGCATATGTAAAGAATATTTAATAACTGCTAATTCTGGGTGGTAAAAGCATAGTTTATTATTTTAATAACAATTTAATATTAATTATAGTTTATTTACTATCAAGTTAATATGTAACAAAGTTCAAAATTAAAAACATGGCCATAAATGTGTTTAAAAGTCTGAGTATTTAATAATATGTAGAAAACCATAAAGTGGACAGATTATGAAATTCTTTACAATTTTAAGAAGTGGAATTTAATAAAAAGTAGATTAAATTCATTGTTATTGGTCCAATAAAAACAGAAAAGTTATAAGAATATTAAAAGGACTCCACAAATGAGTAGAAGTAAAAGTCAGAAAAATAATTTGTTTGTTTTTAATTTGTTATTATAATCATTCTTCTTTCACATGAACACAGAAGTCACAGATTGTAGAAAAAAATAAGTTGAAGCAAAATACTTTTATCCATGAATATAGTCAACGAAAACTTTCTGACAGACCAGGCAAAGAAGCTAGGTAGGAAAGACCATAATGCATTGAACACCACCGCAAATATGATCACCATCTCAAAGTTAGAAGAAATCTCAAAGGGTACAGATGAAAAAATCAAGATGCAAATAGAACAAAGAACAGCGTTAAATAAGCATTGCCTGGAAACAGAACTGACATCTCTGACCCCCTTTCCAAACAGTAAACAACACATGATGCAAAGAGCTTTGACATCCAGTCCTGCCCACCTTCTAATGCCAACATTCTACTATGATCCCAGGATCTAGTTGGGGCTCCCTGAGTCCAGTGGTTTCCTCTCCTTTTTACCTTTACATAGATGTTCCCTGTGCCTTGCAAAGAAATGTGTTATCTTTCTTTTAACCCTGTGCATTAAGTGTGAACACCTTCTTTTGTTCGTCCCCTAATTCCAATTTAAACTGGGAACCCTCTTCTAGACCCCAATAATATTCATTACCTCCTCTTACTGCTGAGCATTCCTTTCTCCTTCCCCCACTAAATTGAAATCGGAAGAGAGTTTGTCTTCCCCTATTCAATTAAGAATGTGTTTATTGTCAAGTTCTTCTGAATAGTGGGTCTAGATTTCCTTCTAGAGACCGAGTATTGATAAGACATATCAACAGAAAGAAATAATTCCTTGGGAACTACTAGCTATGATATTTTACAGTTGGGAATCCCATGCTTTTCCCACTTTTGGTTGAGGTTCCCCTTCCATCTCCACTTTGAAGACTTTACCACAAGAAGTAGAGTTTACAACATTTAAATGGAAACTACACTTCGCAGCAATATGACTTACTTTCTTTTTATGGGAATGCTTGTCACTCTAATCAGACCCTAGGTTCTTTGAGGTCAAAACCACATTTGGCACTTTGGGGCTGGAGAGATAACACAGCGGGTAGGGCGTTTGCTTTGCACGCGGCCAACCCAGGTTCAAATCCCAGCATCCCATATGGTCCCCTGAGAACGGCCAGGGGTAATTCCTGAGTGCAGAGCCAGGAGTAACCCCTGTGCATCGCCAGGTGTGACCCAAAAAGCAAAAAAAAACAAAAAAAAAACAAACCACATTTGGCACTTATCTGTGCTTTTCAGATCTTTTAGAAACACACACACACATACACACATACATACATACATACATACATACATACACACACAAACATGCTAAAAACATCTCTAGATGATCTTGATACTAAAATTATAATCCATAGTTGCTCTGCTATTGTTAATACTAGGTCAAAGATGATAAGGAATGAAGACATATATGTTAATAAAACTTAGAAATAAGATGATCTAATCATGAGAAGGGAGTCACTGACACAGCTCTCATGTAGCACCAGGCTAGAGGGATCACTCGGGATGGGAGATGTGTGCTGAAAGTAGATAAAGACCAAACATGATGGCCTCTCATCTGTATTGCAAACCATAATGCCCAAAAGCAGAGAGAGAGTAAGGGGGAAATTGTCTGCCATAGAGGAAAGAGGAAAGGTGGGATGGGGGTAGGAGGGATACTGGGGACATTGGTGGTGGGAAATGTATATTGGTGGAGGGATGGGTGTTTGATCATTGTATAACGGAAGCACAAACATAAACGTTTTGTAACTGTTTTTAAAAAAGAGCTTAAAATAATTCTGAGACCTAGTAAATTTGTTTAACTATGGGGTGGTTATACAAGTTTCTTTACTGCAGTAACTTCTCAGCGATTTTAGCTGCCAGACAATTTTTCCAAGATGGTCATAAAGGATGCAGAATTTCATACACTTAAGTGGTTTCACAATTACTCTTATTATATTATTTTGAAAGAACAGTGTTCTATGAAACACACTTTGAGTAATGTAGTATTAAATCAAATAAAAATCTAATAATGTGTGACAAGTTTATCAGGTTAAGCAAAGGTAGAAAAACATAAAGGGACAGAAATAGTGCTCTCATTCATCATTAATTTTAAATACACTTTATTATGTGCTCTAGCAGCTGGGATATACTGTCAAAGACAAGGAAAAGTTATTCTCTGGGGAAGCATTTCACTCTCTACCATCACTGTTGATCTTTTTTCTTTCAATTCCCCATTTGAGAAGATCCACATACTTTAGTGTAATTGATAATTTGATTTTTAGCCTATTCAGAATAGTGAGAGTTTTCTGGAGACAGCTCGATTCTTAAAACAAGCCCTCAAAAAGTGTTATTGGTGACTGAATGATTGTTGGATAGATGGTGGAACAACTTTCCACATGCAAAGCCTTATCAGATGTTTTTTAAAGCTTTCTTTTTTCAAATGAAATACTTCATTTTGACCATAATGTCCTCTTTTTGCTCCATTAAAAGAAACATGAGGGGCTGGAGCAATAGCACAGAGGGTAGGGCGTTCGCCTGCACTCGGCTGACCTGGGTTCAATTCCCAGCATCCCATATGGTCCCCCAAGCACTGCCAGAAGTAATTTCTGAGTGCATGAGCCAGGAGTAACCCCTGTGCATTGCCGGATGTAACCCAAAAAGAAAAAAAAAAGAAACATGAGTGTGTTCTAATACAAAGAGCGCTGTAAGAAATAATATTAAAATCATAAAAAAATTTAAACATCTTAGCTGAAATTATTGATTTCACCCGTGAAAACGAAGCCATCAGTGGCAAGTTAAACTAGTGCTCAGAACTTCAGTCCCAATCCTATCAAGGTCAACAGTCTTTCTTTGGAGCATCACTAGAGGTAGGGCTGAACTACTTCCCTGTATGTGCTGCACATGATAATGTTTAATAAGCTCCATGGTGGAAGTGCTTGGAAATCACACTACTGGCACCGATCAATGAGTTACAAGGGAAAGAAATAGTCTGTTATGAAATAAATCAGAGCATGCAAGACTGGCCTTATAATTAAGTAATATAACATGAAAATGTAAATACTGCTTAGTCCTTGAGTTTGGAATTTAATGAAAATTTCTATTCACCTTTATCTACCTATAATTTATATTTACTATGTACACTAATGGACAGCTTTTGAGAATTACTTGCAAAGAATCCCTTGCAAAGTGTTATTTGAATTTTTAAAAATGATTCTAACCGTGATGTTTTCTTGCTAAATTTAGAGATATTTTCTTTTCTGATAAAGGAAAAATATACAAACACTATAGAGAAGCTGGCAGCAAATCTTGCATAATGGTGAAAACAAACACTATTCTGAAGGAATAGAGATAAAGAAAAAAATAGAAAACAATCTTTAAAATGTGTCATAAGGAAAACATTTCTACTCAGAAATATGCTTTCTTTTAAGGTTCATATTTATAACTTTGGAAATATATTTCAAGCAGAAGCAATATAGCAAATGCATTTTATACAGAAATACATAAACTAATATGCACAAACTTTTATTTATTTATGTTTGTTTTTTGTTTGGGGGCCACATCTGGCAGTGTTCAGGGATTAATCCTGGATCTTGCTCAAGAATCACTCCTGGAGGGGGTTGATTGATCATATGCGTGTCAGGGTTACCTTAGGTTAACTTAGGTCAGCTCTTGTGCAAGGCAAGCATCACCCCTGCTATACTACCTCTCTATACTCCAACTTTTAATCTAAATGAGAATAGTTTAAGAAATTTGGAATAGAAATGATATCTGGAAATATAAATGCCTAAGTAGGTATTAGTTAGCTTCAATGGGTCTTCCATTAAGGGAAAATAATAACTGAAAACTAGGAATGATAATCTTCCCCAGTTTATTATAAATCTAGGATCCTGGGATTTTGAGACCAGCATAATTTTCACATTCATACAAAACGTTTAACAACCTTGTCTGTTATCAACCAGAGTCACTAATATCTACATACATCATATATATGCTAGCTAGTGTTTCATATCCTTCAGAATTTGGTCTCATTTTAAGGAGTCAACTTCAGGCCCTCATGATCCCACCCTCCCACAATCTCAAATTTCCTCTCCAAGAAAACTAAGGGTTACTTGCAGTCAAGGAAAAGAAACTTCAATCAGTTCTCTCAGTTAATGTCTCTCAGCACAATAGAAAATTCAGCACAGAGAGGTTTTTACTGTATCCTGTAACTAGCAAGTTCAGACTTTTGGTATGGTTTGAGCCAGTATATCTTCGACTGTTTTTAATGATCCCCTTGACTATGTCTCTTGACATCATTTTCTTCATTTTTCTGCCCCTGCCCTCTTTTTTATCCAATCGCCCTGAGTTGCACAGTTACAAAGTTGTTCATGGTTGGATTTCAGTCATCCAATGTTTCAACACTCTTCCTTTGACCAGTATACATTTTGCACCACCAATGAACATCCCCAGTTTCCCTCCTGCCTCTCCCAGCCTGCCTCTATGACATACTTTTCTTCTTTCTCCTCTCTCTCTCTCTCTCTCTCTCTCTCTCTTTCTCTCTCTCTCTCTCTCTCTCTCCTATTAGGCATTGTGGTTTGCATTTCAGGTACTGAAAGGTTATCATATATATCACTTTACCTCTTTTCAGTATTAAGTTCTTATTCAGAGTGATCATTTCCAAAAATCATTTTTATAGTGATTTTTTTAGTGGTCCCTTTTCTGTCTGAACTGTGCACCATCTCCAACTTGTGGCAAGCTTTGAATCATGGACCAGTCATATTGGAACTCATTCTATTGTCTTTGGGTATTAGTCTCATACTAAGTTTTTATCACTGTCACTGATACTGTCATCATCATCCCGTTGTTCATTTGCTCGAGCAGGCACCAGTAACATCTCTATTGTGAGACTTGTTGTTACTGTTTTTGGCATATCGATATGCCACGATTAGCTCACCAGGCTCTGCTGTGCAGGCAAGATACTTTAAGTAGCTTGCTGGGCTCTCTGAGAGGGGCGGAAGAATCGAATCCGGGCCAGCCTCGTGCAAGGCAAATGTCCTACCCACTGTGCTGTCGCTCCAGCCTCTTGAAGTTTTTGTATATCCCTAAAATGAGTGCAAACACTCATTTTTGCCTTGTACACTGACCTCTCAGCTTCAATTCCTGGCACCTTATAGGTCCCCCAGGCACTGCTAGGAGTGATCTCTGAGCATAGAACCAGGAGTAAACCCTGAGAATCACCAGGAGTGACCCCAAAATCCAAAAACAAAAAAAAATAGAACCTGTCAGTGGGCTAAATACAGCAGACTCTTACACGTGGAGGACCCAGGTTTGATCCCTGTATTTGTTGTTGTTTGTGTGATGCTCAAGGGTTTACTCCTGGCTGTGCACTCAGGAATTACTCCTGGCCCCGGGTCTGAGGGAACCATATGAGGTGCCAAGAATTGAATCCATGTAGGCTGTGTGCAAGGCACGCACCCTATCTGCTGTACTATTGCTTCAGCCCTGTTGTTTGATCCCTGGCACTCTATAGAGTCTCCTGAATATCCCAATACAGTTCCCTGAACACCACCTGGAGTGATCCCTGAGTGCAGAGCTAGGAGTAGGACCTGAGCACCGCTGGCTATGGCCCCCAAACCAAAAGCAAACTGAACACAAAGAATAAAGTCAGTCTCAGAAATATTATGAGAATGAAAAGATATTCCAAAAGTGTCTTTCAGTTTTGAGTATAGTGGTCCTCAAATAACATCATTTATCTTAAACTGCCCTTTCCAAGAACCTATGGATTATATTAGATAAAACATTATTCAGTAAATAAGGACTGGGCTGGAGTGATAGCACAGCGGTAGGAAGTTTGCCTTGCATGTGGACGACTCGGGTTCAATTCCTCCCCCCCCTCTCAGAGAGCCTGGCAAGCTACCGAGAGTATCTCACCCGCACAGCAGAGCCTAGCAAGCTACCCGTGGTGTATTTGATATGTCCAAAACAGTAACAACAAGTCTTAAAAATGGAGACGTTACTGGTGCCTGCTCGAGCAAACTGATGAGCAATGGGATGACAGTGACAGTGACAGTGACAAATAAGGACTGGAGCGATAGTACAGCAGGTAGGGCTTTTGCCTTGCACATGGCCGACCCGGGTTCGATTCCTCTGTCCCTCTCGGAGAGCCTGGCAAGCTACTGAGAATATCCCCCCCACCTGGCAGAGACTCGCAAGCTCCCCATGGCATATTCGATATGCCAAAAACAGTAACAAGTCTCACAATGGAGATGTTACTGGTGCCCGCTCGAGCAAATCAATGAACAACGGGACGACAGTGCTACAGTGCTAAAATGAGTGCAGTGATGATTACAATCATGTGTGGTCATGTCTATCCTTCCTCCTGTGACTCCTTTAGCTCAGCATAATACTCCATACGTCCATCCATATATAAGCAAATTTCAGGACTCTATTTTTTCCTGGAAGTTGTGTATAGTATTCCATTGTGTATATGTACCATAGTTTCTTTATCCAGTCATCTGTTCTTGGGAACTCGGGTGGTTTCTGGCTATTATGAAGAGTGCTGCAATAAACGTAAAAGTGCAGATAGTGCAGATAGCTTTTCTGCATTGTGTTTTTGTGTCCCTAGGGTATATTCCCAGGAACAGTATTTTGACTTCATTTTAAAGATATCTTATATGCATAGTTCTGGATCTCCCATCTCTATACATATAAATAATCAGAGGGGGGAAAAGACACTTATTCCAGCATTCCCCACCCTCCGAAATTGTTTCTCTCAATTAATCACAAAGGCCTGTGATCTAAGGGTTTGTAGAGAAGGTTGGAAAATGGTTAATTAAGGTTGGTTATATGATCCATTCCTAATAGTAGGAGAAGAACCATTTGGGTTCAAAAACATAGATCAACGCATATAGAAAAAGTGAAAAAGGAAACGGGGGTTCAGAGTGAAAAATACTAAATGCCTATCATAATCTACTTTCCTTTAATTCATCTTGTCAATAAAATTTTTGATCACCCTTCCTTGAGATTTATTTCATATACAACCTATCTACAAAGATTTTCATAAGTCACTAGTTATTTCTTCATCTATCCTACAAAAATTTACAGTTTTTTTGTATCACCTAGATACTTTATATACACACTCTATAGAAGGTTTAACGTTTATGGGAAAATATTTAATTTCCTTAAGTTTTTCTCCATGAGGAGTGCTTTCCAACAGTGCTTAGTGCCTCAGTGTTCCAGTTTCACCAGGACTGTGCCTTGCAGTGTGGGTGGGGTATATGGTAGCATAAATAAAGCTAGTGGTCTCATACATGCTGTATATGCACTTCATCATTTTGAATTATCTCAACTGCCTTCATTTCCCTGACTTATTAAAGTATTTTAAAGTCTTTTATTCCATAGCATTGTAGCACTGTCGTCCCATTGTTCATCGATTTGCTCGAGTGGGCACCAGTAACATCTCCATTGTGAGACTTGTTGTTACTGGTTTTGGCATATTGAATATGCCACAGATAGCTTGCCAGACTCTGCCATTTGGGCGGGATACTCTCAGTAGCTTGTCGGGCTCTCCAAGAGGGATGAAGGAATAGAACCCGGGTTGGTCGCATGAAGGCAAACACCCTACCCACTGTGCCATCATTCCAGTCCTTTTACCTCTCATAATTCCTAATACAATACTTAGAACAGATTGGATAGACAAAAAGTT
This sequence comes from Sorex araneus, assembly GCF_027595985.1. Taxonomy (NCBI): domain Eukaryota; kingdom Metazoa; phylum Chordata; class Mammalia; order Eulipotyphla; family Soricidae; genus Sorex; species Sorex araneus. Next base: position 27,849,189 of record NC_073309.1, on the reverse strand, counting down.
TGAGTTAGGTCAGACTTTTTCTGAGGGCCAGCTCCTGCAGAGGGTAAGTATTAATAGCTGGCCCAGCAATTCTCACACCCACTAGTGGATAAAGTCCCCTGGAACAGCTAGACTTTCAGCCAGGACTAGTTCTGGTTAACTGAGCACCAAGGACAATGGGAAAAATGAAAAAAACTCAATTGAATTGAGAAAGTGACAAAATTCTAGGAAGATATATAATTAAACAAGACATTTTTAATCTGCCAAAAGAAGACTTTAGACAATAATCATATTGATGTTCAGTGGTCTGAAAATGACTTCTAAACAGAAAATCAATAAATTTTGAAAGAGCCTGAATGAAATAACAAAGGAACTAATTCAAACAGAAATAGAGAGAGCTAAAGAATATAGTAGAAAATTCAATCTCCACCACTGAATTATGCCCAAGAACCACCTCCGGTGCCATGTAAGCTCATTTATCAGCTATGATCCAGAGACTCATAAATAAATCTTAAATGAGATGAAAACAGCAACGCTTATAAAGCAACTTCTAATAGACCAAAAAGATACATCAAAAGCAGCACAAAGATGGCAGAAGACTTTACTACCCCATCTTGTCATTATACAGACCAACCAAACAATGCATCAATAAACAAGAGTCCTAGATGAGGAACTGAAGAACTGGCTCTAATCTACATATTTAGAACCCTTTATCCCACAAAACCCAAATACACATTTGTTTTCAGTATGCATAGAACAATTCTCCAGAATAGATCACATGCTAAATCATAAGCTTATATACATCAAGTCAAAAAATATAAGTGTTGGCAAGTATCTTCACTAATCACAAGTCCATTATAGGTAGAAATTACTCATAAAAATTGAGTCTGAAAAAAATTATAAACTGATCAATGTTCTGTTAAATACAATTGGAACAAAGAGTAAATCAATGAAGAAACAAAAATATTTCTCAAAATGAATGACAATGAAAACACTATTAGAACATAAGGGATACATTAAATGTAGTACTAAGGGGAAAGTTGATAGGAATACATACTAACATCACAAAAAAACAGAAAAACACAAATCAATGACCTAATCTCGCAGCATGAGAACTAGAAAAAGAACAATAAATTAATCCTAAAGTAAATAGAAAGAAAGCAATAATAGAAACTAGAGAACAAATTAATTACACAGAAACCAATAATAAGTCAGAGGGACAATAAATAGTGGACAATTGCACTCATTTGTGGAATACTGGGAGTCCAAATATGAGAACAGAAAATACTGAACAATGATAGATCCTTGGCATTGAAATACAATATCAATTATCAAATAATGAGAAAAAAGGAGAGAAAGAAGACCAAGCTAGAGGGTGTTTGCCTGGCATGTGGCCTATCGTGATTCTGTTCCCAGCACCCCGTACGGCCCCTGAGCGCTGCCAGGAGTGATCCTTGAGCACAGAGCCAGGAGTAAGCCCTAAGCACAGCTGGGTGTTGTCCCAAACCCAAACAATAGCAAAGGGGAAAAAAGGAGTAAAGCAATGCTCTTCTATGGCAAGTGTAGTCTTATTGCTACAGAAACAGAATTCAGCATGAGAAATCATGGCCAAGGGATGATGTGGAGATGCAGGAGGGGAGGGGGCAAATGGGGGAGGCCAAAAGATGTTATGAGCATTGTTTCATTATATCGAAGCCATCTCTGTAGAAAAGTATATTTTCAAAAGGGGATTTGGGAACAAAGTTGTTTAAACCAGAACACTGCCAGGAATTGGAGGTGCTAAATGTCAAACCCCAGTCTCTGCCTCTCTTTTCTACAACCGCCTTTCTTTGATTAACTTTGTAATACTTCTATGTATCTGGCCAGATACCTCTTATCTCCCTCAGAAGTCTTATAAACAAAAGGCACTTTTTTTTAAGAATTAAAAAAAAATCCCAGTTGTGAACTGCATTTTTTTTTTATTCCTTTTAATGCCATCCTGTTTTTAGCTTCCCAGTGTTTTGCCCTCTGGTAGGTTGGGGGTTGATAGAGAGATCTGTGAGTAAAGATGGAGATTTTTAAGCCATCCTACTGGGTGCCTAATAAAATGCAAATCAAGGCATGGAGAGAAGAGAAGTTCTCTGTCCTTCTCTTTACAAAGAAAGTGTTATGGTGCCACTCGCGGGGATCAGGAGCGCCATGCTGGGGCTGCATCTGCTCTTTCTGACAGCTCCCCAAAGAGCCCTACTTCTTTTTTGCAAGCCAGCAAGCTGTTTTTTGGAGAGTACAAAAAGGAACCTGCTGGAAAAAAAAAAGAAGAAAAAAAGAAAAGTTTCTCTGACAAGCAAAAGGAAATTCAAAAATCTAAAATAAAATCAAAAGCTGAAATCTGCAATCGCCAAATCCGAGCCTAGGCTCTTCCTGATGGAAGGCTTTTTCAGTTTGCAACAGGAAAGATCGCAAGCCAGCGGATCACAGGGACAGATGTGTGGACTGAGAGGAGAGAGCAGGCTAGAGATGGTAAGGAGATGGACAAGGCATGACCTGTGTCCAGTGAAAAGTTCGTTGCTTGGCCTCAGTCGGTTTCAGTCTTTACGAGCTAGCAGGATTGTGAGTTTTTATGTAATGTCTCTCAGTTTTGATTGGAAATGACTATTTCGCCCATAAAATTAAATTAGAATGGGAAGTCTCTTCTTTGTGGGGGTGGTGGGACTCCCAGTTTGTGCTCGGGAAGAGGGGTGGGGGTTGGGTCCAGGGATACTCTACAAGTCTCACAAACTAGGCCAGAAGGTTGACTGTGCTGGCTGAAGGATGTATCTTTGAATCCTGCAGGTTAAAGACCGCTAGAACCATACAGGGGGTTACTCAATGAGGAGATTCTCAATAGTCTTGTGGTGCCAGGGTGAACCAGCTCCACATAGGCAAGCCGTGTGCCAAACCCCTGCACTATCTCCTTGACCAGAAAGTCCCTCCATCTTTCCATTCCCAGGATGGACAGAAGCTGATACCTCAAACATTTGAGTTTTGTCTGTGAAGGGAGAAGTACCTAAAAACAAAGTAAGCCCCAAACATGAACAAGAAAAATCCTGGCACCATGAAAGTAACTTGTGAAATCTTTGAACTTAAGAAATATAAGAACAATGCATCCTTGCATTTACTGAAAAATTTCTATACGCCAGGTTTAGAACTATTGTCTTCAAATGGATCATCCTATCTCAAAGTCTGAGAAAGGAGGCAATGTTTACAGACAACGTAAAGAAGGCAAGAAAGCAAATGAAAACCAGCAAGTGATGAGAAAGGAGTGACCCTTCCAATGAGATCTAACTGGAACACATAGATTTCAACAAATATCATTTCATAAAAAAATGAATAAATGAGGGGCAAATCCCTGTCCTAGAGAAAGAAGTTTAGGGGCTTAAAATAGCTGCATAAGAGATCCTTTGCCCATATTATTATTGTTATTTCACTAATGTTGATATATTTAATATATTCTAAGGGGAAAGTCTTATTTTGTAAAAATTGAACTTAAATTTTATTGCAATTTTGTGTCCCTCTTTGTGCCTTTTTATGTAATGGACAAAATCAAACAAAACATTTAAATTATGTTATAACTAGAACAATAATCAAGAACAATAATCAAACATGTTACTCGCTCATTTAGGTAAAACTATTTATCTCCTGAGACACACCTTTCAAATCCATCTAGTATGATTTTTGTTGTTATTGTCTTTTGACCACACCTGGAGGTACTCAGGGCTTACTCCTACATTTACATTCAGGGATAACTCCTGATAGGAATCAGGGGACCATATGGGGGCCTATGGATCAAACTCGGATTGACCATGTGCTAGAAAAGCACCCTACACACTGTACTATAGGTCTAGTCCTCCCTCCAGTGTGTCTTAACCATGTCAGAGACTTTGGCACTTGAGTTCTCATGTTTATAACATTTTTTTTCTTTTTGGGTTATACCAGCAATGCACAGGGGTTACTCCTGGCTCGTTACTCAGGAATTACTCCTGGCAGTCTCAGGGAACCATATGGGATGCTAGGAATCGAACCTGGGTCAGTTGCATGCAAGGCAAACACCCTACCTGCTGTGCTATCGCCCCAGCACCTGCTTATCACATTTTTTCCAACTATAAGTTAATTTTTTTTGAAGCTCACAGGAGACTTTGTATAAAAAGGACTCCAGTCATTCTTTATCTTTTCTGAACTATAAGAACACTTGAGGGTTTAAGTGTCAATATTGATATTTTCAAATTTAAGGGGTATGTCAAACTTAGATAAAACGATAAAATTATGTATGAATTCTTTGCTAGCTTGTGGACAAAAACTACTCAGATACAGCCATGTTCAAGGCCACTCTCCACACACTTGAATGAGCCTCACGCATGAAGGAACCGGCAGAGGAACCCAGGTGTGCGGGACCAGGAGCTGAGATTTCCAAGCCTGCTCGGATTGGGACTGGGTCTCCTCCACCCAGATCCCCCATTTTCCAGTAGCTTGGCAGCCACACCCACAAACTGCCCTCCCTGGCTGTGTAATCCCATCAATGGCCAAGATCCAGAGACTATAAAACAGCACTCACATTCATGATTGCATGCCCTCTTATATCCTAGTTCTTCTTCTTGGAGAACGTGGCAAGGTACTGAGAGCATCCTGCCAGCACAGCAGAGCCTGGCAAGCTCTATGTGGCATATTCGATATGCCAAATATAGTAACAATGATGGTCTCATTCCCCTTACCCTGAAAGAGCCTCCAATGCAGCACCAATGGGATGAATGAGTAAAGAGAGGCCGCTAAAATCTCAGGACACCCTTTGGATCTGGCTGTGGAGCGAGCATGATGGAAGAGCCCAAGGGAGCGCCCTTGGACTCCAGGCAGCCCACTGAACTAATTCCGGCATGGGACCAGAGACCCCACGGTGCGCTGAAACAGTGGGAACCGGGCATCCCCCAATTCTTTTAACCTGTCTCTCTCTCTCAACTCCTCCCTCCTGAACACAGCGCAGGACTTCTCCATCTTATGAGCACCATAAAAGGGTAAAAGTTTGTAGTGATGTTATTTCTGGTTGTACTTTCCCTGGACTTTATACAGAAACCTAATGTCATCTTAGCATCAGCAATATGTAATGGTTCGCTTTTAATGGGTTGGACTTTTGTGGGAGATCCTAACAAGAATAGTAAGTCTGTTGCTGAAATATTGAAGGCAATCAAAACTGTAGCCATCTCTCTAGACTAAACTAAGCTATATCCCCACGCCAGCTGAGAAGAAATTTTCTTCTTTCTCGGGAAGAAACGCGGCGTGTCGTCAACTACAATGTGATGTCCATTAAGCAAACAGACCTGGTGGCGTGGGAATGGGATATAAGGGGAAAAATTATGTACATGGAACAGTGGGTCGCTGGTGGAATCTCGAGCCGGAGCCGATACCAGCGCAAGACCTTCGGTTCCAGAAACTGCTTGCAGACACTCTACTAGTCTATCAACTAAGCCAGAGCCCCACGTCTGCTGATGACGGGAAATAACCATCCTTTTCGTTTTTTGTTTTCGTTTTTTTTTTTTCCCTTGTCAGGCAGCGTGGCGATTACTAAACAGGCGTGAACTCGGTGGCGCGGGGCAAGGGGGAAAAAGAAAAGTTATGTAACAAACAGCGGGACTTAATATCTCTGTATTCTTAGTAGTGGAGAACTATCAAATGCCTCCTTGGCAATAGGACTGCTTTTCTTTTTGGGGGGAAACCCCAACAACGGTAGTGAGTTGTGTGTTGAAACACGGAATGTAATCGAGATAAGGCATAAATGAAGTGAAACTTATCAAGTACAAGGGTGGGGACTGGGGAGGTGGGAGGGGGCGGCAGGTATACTGGGGGGGTTGGTGATGGAAGATGGGCACTGGTGAAGGGAAGGGTGTTTGAGAATTGTATAACCGACATAATCCTGAGAACTATGTAACCCTCCACATGGTGATTCAATAAAATTTAAAAAAATAAATAAATAAATAAATAAATAAATAAAATCTCAGGACAAATGGAGATGTTACTGTTGCCCGCTCAAGCAAATCATGATCAACGGGATGACAGTGATGACAGTGACAGTGATACAGTGATGAATTCTTTGGTAGCCTGTGGATGAAAACTACTTAGATACACTTTTAGTTTAGTATGAGAAAAGACATATTTAGAAGAAGGGGAGTGGGGCGGGGGTGGCTAGGCAACCTTCCCTTTGCTAGGAATTTCTAACTAGGACTTGGAGGAAATAAAGAATAAGAGATCATGGCACAGGAGAAATTTGGGCAATAAGGACAAAGATCTTTCAAAGATTCTGTTTTCCATTTTGGCAATAGATTAATAGTTCATGGAAAAATTAGAAGCTACAGATTTTTCTATATGCTTACCCTGCCCTCACAGGCATGCACCGTGTCTTCAGTTAGTAACAGCCCTTACTAAAGTGGTAAATTGGTTGCAATTGATAAACCAAGGTGAATACAGTATCACAATCCAGAATCCAAAAATTTTATCAAGGTTAACTGTTAGTATTATATCTTCTATGCGTTTGAACAACTATATACTGATATATGTCTACTGTAATAATATCATACAGAATGGTTTTGCTATCCTAGAAATCCTCTGACTCCACCTATTTATACTTTTCTCTAAGCCCACGTACCTTAGCACCCACTGATCTGTTTAGTCTGTACAGTTTTCCCTTCCCCAGACTGGTATATAGTTGGAATCATACATAGCCTTTTCTATTTTCATCTTTAGTAATATGCATTCAAGTTTTCTCTGTGTCTATTTCTGGCTTAATGTCTCGCTATTTTTAGCATTGAATAACATCCCATTGACTGAATCCACTGAAGTTTATTCTTTCATCCGCCTACTAAAACATATCTTTGTTGCTTCCAAGTTTTAGCAAGTTAAAAGAAAGCAAGAACAAGCATCTGCATGCAGGTCTTTGTGTGGAAGTACTTTCAACTCGGTAAATATCAAGTAGCAAAATCACCTGACCTTATGATAAATGTTTAGTTTTTCAAGAAATCACCTGTCTGCTTTATAAAATGGTCCTACTGCTTTATCCTCCTATTGTCAATACATGAACTCATCTTGTTGGTCTCTCTATGTGTGAGCATGTGGTACTTGTTAGTGTTCCACATTTTAACAATTGTAGTCTAATACGTACCTTTTTAATAGTTGTAGTTTATCTTGTTGTTTTTACATTTCTGGAAAAAATATTCATTCTATATCTCATCTTTTAATTTAATTTTCTTATCTTTTACTCTGTACATATTTTGTTTGGGTTCTGATAAGATCTTTGTTGTATTTTTAAATTTAAAATATTTTTTCTTTTTCCTTTTTTTTTGACTTTGGGGTCACACCTAGTTGTGCTCAAAGATCACTTTTGGCTTTGTTTTCAGGTATTACTTTTAGTGGTGCTTGTGGGACTATATGTGGTATTATGAATCAGACTGCTGTTGGCAGTATGCAAAGCAAGTGCTTACCTGCTTTATTATCTCTCCAGCCCTAATTGCTTTTTATTCATAGCTGCATTTTAAACTCACAGCATTTTTTGGGCAACAATTCTTTATCACGGTTGTTTTGCAGATATTTTCTCCAGCCATTGACTTGTCTTCTCATTTTAGCTTCAACTGTCTTTTGCAAAAAAGAAATTTTTTAATTTGAGTGAACTTTCACTTAATAATTACATTTTTTTTCGTACAGTTGTATCACAATGTTAATACAAGAGTCATAGATGGACCTTGGCTAAGATACATGCCTCAGATATAGTCAAATCGGTTTTATCTCCATTAGCACAAGGTCTCCAAGTGTTACTGGGTACAGCTCCAGGAGCCTCTGAGCTCCACCAAGTATGACTCTGGAGGCCCCCAAGTACCCTCATTTGGGTGCCAGTGTGGTCAGGCTAATCCCAAGCACCACAGGATTTGTGCAACACTAGACCCTTTGGTCCTTGCTTTGAACCATTTGCCTTGCTCGTCAAGAGCTGCCCAGAGGTACCATAGACATCCTGAGTACCACTTGGAAGACCCACCAAGGGGGAAAATTTTCCAAATTGTATCAAAGACCCTGTGGGTAACAATCAATACCTTCTAAGAGATTCATAGTTGTGCTCTATTATCCTTTTTGAGTCAATTTTTGTGAAAGACGTAAGTTTATGTCTCTCTCTCTTTATTTTACATGTGAATATAGTCATTTCAACACCTTTGTTGAAAAGACTATCTTTGATCCATGGTATTATCTTTGCTTCTTTGTCAAAGATCAGTTGTCTGTATTTGCTATGGGATTCCATTTTTAAGATCATGAAAATGTTTTAAAATTAGACAGTAGCCTTGGTTGCACAGCTGTGTGAATATAAAAACCACTGAACTGAATGCTTTACAGGGGTGAATTCTATGGTATGTGAATTATAATTCAATAAAGCTGTTTAGAAAAGAGACAGTGGCTTCTGTCTTGAGTCTTTCTCTCATGCCTCTGATGAAACCAGATGCCATGTTGTGAGCCGCCTTATGGAGACATCTGTGTGTCAGAAAATAGAGGAAAGCAAAGCTTGGAGACTTTCAAGTCAATAATACACAAAGACTATGTCATGGCAACAACTACCGGAATGAAGTAGGGAGTGAAACCTTCCCTAGTCAGTTTGTGTGATGAGACCAGAGTCTTGGCCAATGCCTTGATTACAGCCTTTGGTGAAATCTTAGAATAGAGGAACAAGGAAGACTATACCAGGACTTTTTTGCCTAGAAAAATTACAAATAATGTTAATTTTTAAACACAAAGATTTGGAGGGTAATTTCTCACACTATCATAGATTTAACAGGAAACCAAACACATTTCCATGGTAATAATAACTCATATGTACTTATACCAGCAGCAAATGAAATGTCCAAATCCCCCAAGTCCTCACCATCACTTGGTTATTTGACTTCTAAATGTTTAGCAATTGGACAAATGTTAAATTAAAAACTCACTGATATTTTTTGCATCTTCTAATATGCTAATGAGATTCAGCATCTTTTCATATGTTGATAGGCCATTCAAACATATCTTCTATAAAACATCTGTTTTTATCTTCGTGGATTATTCTACCTTTTCTTTGCTTCTTTTTTTGTGATTAGAGCAGTATTCAAATATATTGTAGCTAATAATCTTTTGTTAGTTATGAGATGCAAATTTGTGACCTGATTTTCATTTCATTTAGTGCCTTGCAATAAGAATATAGTACCACCAACAAATTTCTTATAGCAAAAAAAAAAAAATCTATTCTTTTATTTAGTACTTTTGAGTCTCAAGAAAGAAATTTTTTCCTGCCTTGAAATATATGAATATCTTCTCTGATTTTCTTCTACATGCTTTGGAATTTTATTTTTCATAACTTATCTTGTTCCATCTTACTCATTTCTGTACTTCCAGTACTCCTACCTGTGAGCACATTCCTAGCCCCAGTTTATTTCATCTCTAAGAAAATTATTAACTTCTATCATTCTACCAAAACTTTTGAATTTTTTACCCAGACTTCTTTTTCAATTTTTATAATTTGTTGTCATCCCAGAATCATTATTCTTAACATCTAACCACCACCAGGGACTCTAGCTCACTCTAGATACTCACTCCAACTTTCTCATCCTTCATTTAAATACACCAGTGGCCCATCTATTAAGACATCAAATAGAAGAGCTTTGGTATATTTACACAATGGGTGTATTATGAGCTCTTGAAAAAAATTAGTGAAGCTCTCTGTGCTAGATTTAAAAAGTTGCAGTAGGGGCTGGAGCGATAGCACAGCGGGTAGGGCGTTTGCCTTGCACGCGGCCGACCCGGGTTCTAATCCCAGCATCCCGTATGGTCCCCTGAGCACCTCCAGGGGTAATTCCTGAGTGAAGAGCCAGGAGTAACCCCTGTGCATTGCCGGGTGTGACCCAAAAACCAAAAAATATAAAAAAAAATAAAAAGTTGCAGTATAGTCACAAGTGTGTTAGAATCTGCATATGAAGAATTGTGCAATAAATATAAATCTTACTAGTGATCATCTGAAGGATAATAAGATATAAGTGACATTATGAACTTTGCATCTCTTAATCCATAATGTTTATGGTATTTCTAATCCAGTTGAGAAACAAATGTAATACACTGTGAGGCACAGAGTCAGAGAGATAGCCCAAATGGTAGTGCACATGACCGGCATGTGTGGGACTCAGATTGATCCCCAATATCACACACTCCCTGAGTGCTAGACCAGGTGTGGCACTGGGATCCCTGAGCTCTTCTAAATATAGAATAGCAAACTTCTCAGGTAAGAGCCACTCTGTCTGGCCCCTATATAAACACAAAGTCTGAAAGAAAAACTCACAAATATTAGATATTGGGTAAATGTTTGCCACGTGCAGGGGCCACATCTGGCCATGTAGGGACACAACAGAGCCAAGGACACCCTGATTTTTAGAGACAATACATTCTGTGTCACCTTCAGGCAACCAGACCTTTTCTGTACCCTTCCTAAATGTTCTGTCCTATGACTTTTCCTTCCTCTGTGCTCTTGAAACATTCATACCTTTGTCTACTAACCTTGGCTCACAGTGACAGATTATCTGATGTCAGTCACCAGGATGTAACTAACGCATCCTACACAAGTGCTGCAGTCATTCCTATACACACCTCATTTCCATGAAGAAATGAAGTGAAACTTCCCTCAAACCCCATTTTTTCCACATGAAAAACTCTCCCACAGCAACTATTAAGGCACTGAAAGAAAGAAAGTTGCTACTCAGTGAACATTTGCTGACCGACTTGGATTAAGTAGTTGGGATAGGCCTTGGGGAAGAATCGAATTTTGTATTTTCTCTAAGGAATGGGGAGAATCCTAAGACATACTGCATGCTGAGAAAAAAAATCAATATCTTGCACAGGCCAAATAGGACAATTGTCATTTTTTAACTATGAAAATATTATAGGCATCAATCAATGTCTTCATGCTTGTTATCCACTTTGTGGATTATCTGTGACCCACTGACAGCTTCCATTGGTTGCCCCCTCTCTGGCCTGCAGCATTTCTACTTGGCTGCAACTCTCACGGGCTCTCAGGGAGTACTAACTAATTTAAATGTCAGTTAACTATAATTACGAAGATAAATCTACTACACAGGTGACCACAGAAAAGGAATCAATAATATTATCAACTATTGTTTTGGTTAATCCGTGACTCTAATGATAACCACAAATGGTCCTCATAGTCTCTTAATAATTATTTCCTTACATATCATGTTTTTCTACAAATTTAAACATAGTAACCTAAACATACCACGATCCCAATAATTCCACACAAATTCAGTAGGAACATAACTAAATTGAAATAAAAATTTTAAATTCACATAAAAAACCTTTCTACAAACCTCAATATTGGTTTTATTCATAATCATATCCAAAACAAACATCTTTCAACTGGTTAACAGCTAAGTAAACCATGGCATAACTGTACAATGGTATATTGTTGCTCAGAGTTAAAAAATTCTGATTTCTGATTCCTACTTTTTGGATATTAACTACAAATATTTTAGGCTTCAACAATTAACTGTCCCTTTTTCTCCCTTCCCCCCCCAAAATTTTACAGTGCTCTATGAGCACTCCTAATCCCCAAAGTTTATCTTTAATCTTTCCTTTGTGCTTTACCTCTCAGTCTGTTAGTTACTAAATTCCCCAAGTCAGGCTTGGTTATAAAGTCTATCCTTATGGTGACTCTGAGTTTTGCATTTGTAGTGAATTACTTGATTTTCTCTTTCCCCTATATCCTTTTCATATTTTGCTATAGTACAATGTTCTTTGCTTAAACACAGAAAGATTGTTAATGCTATGCTCCTAATATTTAAGAGTTAAGTTCCCTCTGAAATAGATCTACTCCTGGGCATCCATCATAATTACTTGACTCAAACTTCAGTCACTGTAATTTCTAACACCCCGAAAAGGTGGATTCCACCAAAGGATCTCTAGCTGGACTTGAGCAAGCCTCAAAACTATCCTGGCTTCTATGTGGGACAGCCTAGAAATCATATAGTACAGTCCCGATACAAGCCATAATGACTTAAGAGATAGGACCCCGTGGAGTAGGAAAGCTAAACCATCCTAAAGACTTAGTCTGGGATTGATGGCAAAAGCCCAGCTGGCTTTTAACCTCTGCCCCCCGGAGTCCAGAGAATAAAGCTTTGGAATCTGTATTTCTTACTATGTTTATTCAAATAACTGCATATATTAATAAGAAGTAAGCTTAATTGTTTAGTATATATTAGCAGCAAGAGAAAGAAAAAAAAGAAATATAGATGGAATGTCACCTCTCGGCAAATTTCTCAGTACAGCCTTTAGACAGATCGTCTCCTTGAATTAATCCCCTCAAAAGAATTAACTCTGATGAAACACTTTACCTCTGTAAATGATCAATCACACCTATGTTCAATCCTTGAACGCCCTCAGATTTTAAACTGTCTATTGACCATCAACCCATAGTCCTCGTCTCTGCTCCATGGGGATACGGCTCTCAGCCACTGAAACCCTCATACCAAGGGATCCCCCGATGCACTTTCTTCACACTTTGATATAAGTGAACTGAAATCTAAGTGCTTTGTGCTAAGAATCCAGACACAACATTTTTATACTATATGACCACACCATTGTGATATTCAAGAAAAGTCCAAAGTATAGAAAAAAATTAAATTCTGGCATGCACAGAGATTGGGGTTAAATATTTGAAGAGGCAAGAGAAAGTATTTTGGAGTAATGGGGCCATTTCACTTCTTGAAAATTATTGTAGTTACACAACTAGAAGTGTTGATCAAAATTTCTAGAACTGCATACTAAAAAGGATGAATTAGACTCATGCAAATTATTCCTAATTTTTATTCCTAAGCTTGATCAAAAGTGAATCTACAATGCTTTTTACTGTTTCTTTTCTTTCTATAGAATGATAACCTCTGACTTGGTGTAACACTTTTGAGTAAGGACTCAGTTTTAATTGATAATGTTCTTAGAATCACTGGAACAGATGCTGCCACTTGCAGTTCTAACTTGCAGTTATCACAGGTTTTCAAATTACTTACTGAAGTTCATCTTGTAGCCGTTAGGAGGAATAATCAACACTGAGCTTCATTTTTACTGTACTTTTACTTCAATAAATTGAAAAAATTAGTTCAGGGTTTTTCATTTGCATCAGGCATTGAATTTGATAAAGTAGCTTAAATTAGCAGAAGAATAACACACCTGTGCTTGATTTTCATATCAACCACCTCAAAGACTGAGTCAGGCAAGAATTCATATCCAAAAATCATCTCTCATTTTATCCTGTATATTGGCATAAAGGAAACATACCATCTTAAAAGAAACAAAAATAACAAATTTAAAGCTGGCATTTATGGTTCTCCACTTTATATCTTATTATGTAACAACTTTCAGATAACAAAATGTATGTCAGGTTAGCAATAAATATATATATCAAATCCAATTCTCATTTTCCTCTGTTTTGTTTAACCAGTGAAAGGATTCGGTTTTCAGGCATTTAGTAGTGTATCCAAAACACTGTGTACTAGGCAATGGGTAGTTGAAATTGCACCCAATGAACAGTTGTGTGAATTCACAAGTTGCCAGAACCTGTACTAAAAGCATTGCAATACATAAGAATGAAGAAAACTGAGCCCTAATGGTAAGGAACGTGAAATTTATCAGGAAAATGAGGCATGGACACAACTATGTGTGACATTTGGTGAGGTGCAATTAGTACACACTAATACTGGATTACAATAGACCGATAAATTTTGATGGAGCAACAGAGAAAGCTGCATGAAAGAGGTGGTGTTTGATGTGGAGGTAGACAAATGTTGTTCTATGAATGAGGAACAATTTGAAGAGCAAAGTGAGGCATGTGATTAGGAAATTAATGAGTTGAATGTAGATAGAATCAAGGGGTAGAAAGTGAGGAAAAATTTTGTAGAGGTAGTTGAGAGAATTCCATAAGTACACAGGATAAAGAACAGTAGAATCAGTGGATTCTACTTCATGGACTGTGCATTAACAAATTTCCTAGGCAGCCAAAGAAAGAAGTGAGTAAAATATGAAGTGAGGAAAGGCTGCCTCTTTGCAAATGGTGCTGGGAAAACCGGTTGAACATGGAAAAAAAATAATTCAGACCCTTTCCTAATACCATGCCCAAAAGTAAATTCAAAATGTATTAAAGATCATGGTATTATACCTGAACCTATAAATTATATTGAGGAGTATATAGGTAGAAACTTCATGACATTAACTCTAGAGGCATCTTTAATGGTTCAGTGTTATTGGTCAAGCTAACAGCAGCAAAGATAAATGCAATACATCAAACTAAGAAGCTTCTCTGCTGCAAGAGATACAATGACCAGAGAAAAAATACAGTCCATAGACTAGGAGTGATATTTGCCCACTACTCATGATGTGTTATTAGAACAACGTCTTCAATGGTGTAGTTGCCGACATTGGCCAAGCGACACAAATGCTGGCCAACTTCGACCGCAAGTGTGGAAAAGTCAGACTGCAGACGAATCTCACCAAAACAATGCTCATGAAAAACGAATTAGTCGCTGATGTTCCATTTGCTCTCAATGAAATAAACATCTCCGAATGCAGCAGCTATGTGTACCTGGATTGAGAACTCAAGATGAGGAAAGACTTGGCGCCAGAACTGCACAGGAGGAAGAGAGCAGAGTGGAACGCCTTCAAGAGCGTTGAAGAAATGGTTAAGAGGACAAAGAACCTCCAGGTCTAGGTACATATTTTCGACTCCACAGTTCTTCCTGCACTATCATATACCTCAGGGACCTGGGTCCTACAAAAACAGGATGAGAACGCTATTTGGGTATTCCAAAGAGGAATCAAAAGAGCCATGCTAGGAGTATCATGTTTCACTCAAGTGAGAGAAGGAATCTGGAGTTCCGACCTCCGTTGACGATCAAGAATCAGTATGCTGTCTCGTTTGCCAAGGCATCGAAAATCAGATGGGCCAGGCACATAATGCGATTCAGAGACAACCGCTAAACTAGAGCTGTAACTGACTGGATTCCATGGGAGATCAAAAGACCGCAAGTCTGCCCACTAATGAGATGGTCAGACATCTTCGTCAAAACCCTGAATGAACGGTTTGAGGCTCTTCCTGTTCCTGGAGTGAGCAGATAGCATTGGGCTACACTAGCATGGAACAGGGGCAAATGGAGACGTTACTGGTGCCAGCTCGAGCAAATAGAAGATCAACGGGATGACAAGTGATACAAGTGATACTACTCGTGATAGACAGTTAACCTCCAAGATCTATAAAGCACTGGTAGAATTTTACAAGAGAAAAATATAAATAATCCCATCAAAATATGAGGAAGAGATAAACAGAAACATCCTCAGAGATGACATACAGAATGCCTAAAGGTATATTATAAGATGCTCTGCATTACTTATCATCAGGGAAATGCAAATCAAAACAACAATGAGATATCATCTCACACCTCTGAGATTGGCACACATCACAAAGAAAAAAATAATGATGTGCTGGGATGTGAGGAAAAAAGAACCCTCATCTACTACTGTGGGAATATCAACTGGTCCAGACTTAATGTGAAACAATATGAATACTTCTCAAAATACTAGGAATTGAGCTTCCATATGATCTAGCAATTTCAGATTTAGGCATTTACCTGGAAGGGCCCAAAACCTCCACTAAGAATAGATACTTGAACCCCTAGGTTCATTGCAACATTATTCACAATACCCAAAATCTGGAAACAACTCAAGTGTCCATGAACACATGTATGGATATCACTTGTATCACTTCACTTCTCATCCTCTTGCTCATCATTACTCAAGCAGGCACCAGGAACATCTCCATTTGTCCTTGTCACATGCTAGTGTAGCTCAATACACTAGCGAGGTGTCTGCTCACTCTAGGAACACAAAGAGCCTCAAACCATTCGCTCAGGGTCTTGATGAATAAGTCTGACCATCTCGTAGGTGGGTGACCAGGCATTCTTTTGACATTTGTGGAATCTAGTCTGTAAAAGCTCTAGTCCAAAAGTCGTCTCCAAATTGCATTACTTGTTCGGCCCATCTGATTTTCGATGCCTTGGCAAATGAGACAGTGTCCCTGATTCTTGATTGCGATGGAGGTCGGATGTCTGGACTTGAGTGAAACGTGACATTCCAAGCATAACTCTTTCGATTACTCTCTGGGAGACCTGAATAATGTTCTCATCCTACTTTTGTAGGACCCAGGTTTCTGAGGCATATGTTAGTGCAGAAAGAATGATGGAGTCAAAAAGATGTGCCCAGACCCAGAGGTTCTTAATCCTTTTAACAACTTCTTCGACACTCTCTTCCTCATGCGCGACACAGGTGCCAGGTATTTTGTCATGCTGAGTTCTCGACCTAGGTACACATAACTGCTGTATGTGGAGATGTTTGTTCCATTGAGATCAAATGGAACATCAGGAACTAGTCCGTTTCTCATGAGCATTGTTTTTGTGAGATTCAGCTGCAGTCAGACCTTTCCACACTCACAGTCGAAGTCGGCCAGCATTCGTGCCTCTTGGCTAATGTTTGGTGTTATTATAACAGTGTCATCAGCAAAGGGGAGGTGGTATAGTTGCTGACCTTCAATTTTCACTCCCATTCCTTCCCCCTCGATGGTTCACCGCCTCATCGTGGCAAGGGGATGGCAACGGTGCCAACCGGCGAAGAGCAAACCAACAGGTGCTGCCCAGAGATGCAGGCAGGTGCAGGGCTGGACTCCTTGCATCGACAGTGTCCATCTGGTCAGCACTTTCTGTACACGAGCAGCATGTCCATGCACAAGGTGTGTGGCGTGTTTGTCAGACTGCAGATCGTTACAACATGCCACCTGCATGGCAGAACCTGGCAAGCTACCTGGGGCATATTTGGTTTGCCAAGGTAACAGTAACAAATGTATGGATATAGAAACTATAATACATATACACAATGGTGAATACTTGACTCTAAGATAAGATAAAATCAGGCAATTTTTTCCTACAAGAATGGGTCTGGATGGCGTCCTGTTGAGCGAAGTTAGAAAGAAAGGGGCAGATGCAGAATGATCTCTGTAATATGTGAGGTTTAAATAAGCAGTAAGGAAACAGAAAATGTACAAAGGCAATAGAAATTGACAGTTGGTCTTTAGCAGGAATCAAATAACTGTAGGGGATAGAGAAGGGAGTGTGAAGGTTGGGGGCAGAGGAGCACTGGGACAATGATAGAGAGAAGCTGACACTCTTAGGAAGAATATAGTGTTGGGATGTTTTATGCCTAAAACCCCATGTCACACAAAAGTCAGTTTCACTTAGAAAGCTGTTTAGTTACAGAATATTCTAATAAAATCTGAATAAATTTAATAAATTAATTAATTGATTCGGAAGAGTTAATTTACTTAATAAGTAAATAAATTCTATTAAATAAATCTTCTTAAGCCTGGACATTTGGGTGCATACTCAAAAATATTCTGTGATGATAAAAATGGGAAATACATATAAAACACTTCTGGGTTTTGAGTAGTGTTAGAATAAGAAAATGTCTAAAGAAAGGCAACTCTGTAATTGAATTATGAGCTGAGCAGAATTCTTTTTATCAGGGAACATACTTTTTAACTAAAAGAACTGAAAAACATGCTCATTCATACTTAGGTATCTGACAGATATGAAACTTTTATCTTAAGGATAACAGCTAACAATAGTAGTCTTAGCTACCAATGTGAAACAGAAGCTTTCAGGTGAAAATTAGAAATTTACAAAACTCGAATCCATCACTGAGGGCTTGAAAACTGCCTAGCATAAAGATATGAGATCAGTAGCAATATTGAGATTAATAATTTTAATAATGTATAATAAAATGTCACATCATCTGAAGGATCTGCACGAGCCAGTGAACGACTTTTTGCAATGTGTCCATAGTATAACATTGCAAAGTCATATGTGGAAAAGAGATTTCTTCAAATTACAAAATAGACTGAGCAGTGATGTTAACGATATGGTTTCAGATTTTATGTTACATTGAGCCTTAAGGAATAATCATTTAGTGAGTTAGGGTAAACTATCAAAAATGGAATATCTACAATTATCTATAAAGTTATTTAAATAGCCTAACTTGTCCAACCACCTATCTGTGGAGCTGAATTTTTTTCATATGCTGCAACCAAA
Organism: Sorex araneus; assembly: GCF_027595985.1. NCBI lineage: Eukaryota > Metazoa > Chordata > Mammalia > Eulipotyphla > Soricidae > Sorex > Sorex araneus. The sequence goes on along the minus strand of NC_073309.1, from coordinate 27,831,013 downwards.
ACATCTTCCCACAACAGATTGAATGGAAGCAGATTTAAAACTCCAAGTGTCTTCCGATAAACTACATGCTAAGAGGTTTACAAAGATAATGAATACCGTTTGCTTGCAAGTTAGTTATAAAAATTATTAAAAGTAGCCTAATATGCATGTGTATTTTGTTGTTAAGTAATTAATATCAATTTTAGATACATAAAATCTAATTTCCAAGTGATAAATATCAAAAGATATATTTCTTATATCAATATATAAGAAAATTCTCTGGAGTCTTCATAATTTATAAGTGGCTAAAGTCAAGTAGTTTGAGAGCTATCTGTCTTAGCCAGACCAGGAACCCCTATTTTTCCCTGCCACCTGCCCACTTTACCACAGTTTCCCTGGAAAATAGGGTTGATGGTGTGACCTACTTCCAACTAAGAAATTTAAAAACTTAGTCTTGTGGAGTTGGTTTGGAAGGGATTTTTCTTCCTGAAAATGAGAGAACTGTACAAAGAAGAAAAAAAAACCACCTTTGCTATCTCATCTTTTGTTTCCTGCACTGTGAATTTTTGTAAGAAAACGTGATGCTTGGGGTTGTTGAGCTCTTTCATTATACTGATGACTCACTGAAGTTGGCAGAAAGAAAGTATCAAAGGAGACTGAGTCCTTTGGGACATCAATGAATTCTGTTAAGGATTGCTGAGAGAATTCTTATAAAGCAAACAAAAGTACTTTCACTGGCTTAAGCTACATTTAGCCAGATTTAGAAAGTATATCATCTTCCTAGGGATATTGTGATAATTAGAGGAGATAATACAATTAAGATACTTAAAACAGTGTTTGACTCATAGTAAGAACTCAATAACTGGTAATGATGATTATAGGTTTATTGGAGAGATCAAATAAGGTAATGTTTAGCCAAGTACTCACTTGCATAAAAAACTGTGAGAAATCTTTCTCAGGGATACATGTTAGGCGGCCTCACAGGACACCTGTGTTCTTATTGCCCTGTTATTCTTTTCCTGGTTGAAATAGAATGAATAACTAGATAGCTGGACTCCTATTATTATAGCAAAAAGGAAATCAATGTTGCTTGATGGCAAAATAGAATTTCTAAGGAATTCACATTATATTTTACTTGAAATCTTCACAAGTCAAAAGACATGAAGCTTCCAAGACATTCAATCTGATTTCTATAATTTCTTTGTGCGTGCAACTGTTTCCCTTCCAAAATAGTCATTTTGAGGTGTCAGTAAGCACTAAGTTTATATGCATAGATAGATGCTAACACAGAAAAATCTAAAATTACAATCATTCAGAAATCAGATATAATTATAGAAAGGTCTTTCAAGTACACAAAAATAATAGAAGGGGAGAAAGACACAAATGTCAGGTATCCAGAATAATATTAGTTCAAGTGGAAAAGAGAGGAGTTAACTGAGCTCAGACTTTAGGTGGGGAGCAATGTGGCTATTTCCCCCCAATTACGAATGCAGCTTATGACTATATTAAGGAGGCTGGAGCGATAGCACAGCGGGTATAGGACTATTTGTCTTGCACAAGGTCAACACAGGTTCGATTCCCAGCATCTCATATAGTCCCCTGAGTACCACCAGGAGTAATTTCTGAGCGTAGAGCCAGGAGTAACCCCTGAGGATTGTTGGGTGTGATGCCCCCACCAAATGACTATGTTGAAACCAATACAATATCTAGAACAGATTTAGAAATTTTGGTTTACATAGCTGAGTTATTCTATTCTGACACTGTCTCCTTTTTTTCTTTTTTTTTTAATGAGTCACTGTGAGATACAGTTACAAACTTACAAACTTTTGTGATTATGTTTCAATCATACAATGATTGAGTGCCCATCCCTTCACCAGAGTATTCTCCACCACCAGTCTTTCCAGTATCCCTCCTGCCACCCCATCCCATTCCCTCCTCCCACCCAGCCCCGCCTCTGTGGCAGGCACATTCCCTCTTGCTCTCTCTCTCTTTTTGGGTGTTATGGTTTGAAATACAGGTATTAAGTGGCCATCATGTTCAGTCTATAGTCTACTTTCAGCACGCATCTTCCATCCCGAGATAGCCCTCCAAGCCTTCCTTTACTTGGTGGTCCCTTCTCTTCTTTACTTCGACTGCCTTTTCCCCCAGCATGTGAGGCTAGCTTTCAAATCATGGAGAGATCCTCCTAGCCATTATCTCTACTATCCTTGGGTGTTAGTCTCTCATTCTGTCATTTTATATTCCACAAATGAGTGCAGTCCTTCTATGTCTGTTCCTCTCTCTCTCTCTCTGACTCATTTCATTTAGCATGATACTCTCCATGTCGATCCATTTATATGTAAATTTCATGATTTCATCTTTTCTAACAGCTGCATAGTATTCCATTGTGTAGGTGTACTAAAGTTTCTTTAATCGGTCATCTGTTCTCCGACACTCATTTTTTCCAGATTCTGGTGAGGCTATTGCAAATAGTGCTGCAATAGACATACAAGTGCAGATGCCATTTCTACTGTATTTTTTGTATCACTAGGATATATTCCCAGAAGTCCTATTGCTGGGTCAAATGGGAGCTCAATTTCTAATTTTTTGAGAAGCGTCCATCTTGTTTTCCAAAAAGGCTAGGCCAGTTGGCATTCCCACCAGCAGTGAAGGAAAGTCCCCTTCTCCCATATCCATGCCAACACCAGTTGCTTTTGTTCTTTTGGTGGGTGCCAGTCTCTGTGGTGTGAGATGCTATCTCATTGTTGTTTTGATCTGCATCTCCTGATTCTTAGTGATGAAGAGCATTTTTGACACTCTTTATAAAGAAATTGCACTACACAGTTTTGCAAAAAATATTACTAATTTTACTAAATATTAAAGATGTTTAGAATTATAATATTATCCCTTTCCTAGAATAAAAATTCCCTTGGCAATATGTCACCCACTTAACTTAGAAGAGAATTTATAAGGCCAGTGCAATAAAAGCATAGTCTGGCTAGCTTGGACTTTGTCTGATGTGAATATAAAAGCGTTTTTGCCATTTGCTGGCACCAAGACTATGACATTCTATTTAACTGATACACAATTTTATATTCTATGTTGGGGGATTAATTTACATTTCCCTCCTATTAAAAGCTCATGAAAAGAACTTTCACTCTAAGAACATGCCTACTCAGGAAATCCTGGGATGTGAGTCTTTAAGAATCCAGGTGAATTGGGATAAGTTATTCACTGTGTTCCCAAGTGAAAATGAGTGAGGCTGCTCAGTCAGAAGCTACACATCACTGTATCCCTGTATCACTGTCATCTCGTTGTTCATCAATTTGCTTGAGCATGCACCAGTAACGTCTCTATTCGTCCTAGCCGTGAGATTTTAGCAGCCTCTCTTTACTCTTCCTTCTCAAAGGTGCCACATTGGAGGCTCTTTCAGGGTCAGGGGAATGAGACCCATCATTGTTACTGTTTTTGGCATATCAAATATGCCACAAGGAGCTTGCCAGACTCTGCCGTGCAGGTAGGATACTCTTGGTAGCTTGCCAAGTTCTCTGAGAGGGAGAATTAGACAGTAAGAGATCATGCAGCAACAAATGTGGCTGCCAGCTTCTGGGATCTTTATTTTATAGTCTCTGGATCTTGGCCATTGATGGGATTACATGGCGGGCAGGGAAAGTTTGTGGGTATGACTACCTAGCTACTGCAAAATGGGGAATCTGGGTGGAAAAGGCCTAGTCCCAATCCGAGCAGGCTTGGAGATCTCAGCTCAGGGTCCCGCACATCTGGGTTTCTCTGCCGGTTCCTTTATGCGTGAGGATTCATCCGAGCATGTGGAAAGTTGGGCCATGAACATGGCTGTTGCTGGGTTCTGGAGATCTTCAGCTGCTGGGGCTCTGCTCAGGGCAGGGAGGGAAACTCAACCCCCCCCTCCCAAGGGCCCCTGGTGAAGACAGCCAGGCTCGAGAGCAGGAGACTCTGGAAGCTACACATACAAGAATATTTTTGCATTGTTATGATTTTTCATGGTTATTCTTGTAGGAATAATAAATTAAATACCATCAAGGAGAATAGAATCTATTTTTCAACTAGTTTGATCAAAGTCTCCACTAAATAAGAAGTGAACATGGATAGTTGCCCAAATAAGAACTCATGAGACTGTGACCAATGCTAGGACCAATGACCATGGAATAAAAGAGAAAAGCACTTAATTTCCTGTGCCCGGCCACAGGTTCAAGCACAACCACAGAAAAGCCATAGGGAAGAAGCCACCAGTAGGAGCAAAAAATTGGAGTTATATTAACTCAGTTTTGAAATCCAGTTCTACCATTTACAAGGTCTGAGCATCTACCTGACTTGAACTTCAGTTATTTCCTCTATGAAATGCAAACTATTTACAGGCTTGCCAAAATAACTCAGTATACTTAAGTAAGTCATTGATATTAACTTGTTGCTCTACTCTAGAATTATTGGTATTTTATCCATTATAGTTATTATTTTATTAAAAGAATACTGGTAGAGACTGGTGACATTCAGTTTGGAAAAATGATGCAGGTGACTGGAGGTTCATGATGACTTATTTATCTTTATTTATTTATTTATTTATTTTGCTTTCTGGGTTACACCCAGTGATGCTTAGGGGTTATTCCTGGTTTTCACTCAGAAATTACTCATGGCAATTTCCATACCCGCTCTACTATAGCTCCAGCCCAATGACTAATCTTTAAATACATGCAGAGCTACCACACTGACAAAAAATCCACCTTTCATACAGTCATTATTAAAATAAAAAACACTCAATACCAAGTCTTTCTATTTTCTCATACATTTGTACATATATGATATGTGTGTATAGATGTATATGTACATATAAGTACGTGTACACACACACATATATATACATATATATATGTATATATATATATATATATATATATACAAACAAGAGAATCTCTTGCCCGCGCACCTGGCTGTCTTCCCCAGGGCCTCCTCAGAGGGAATGGGCTCCAGCTTCCCTCCCCACCCCCAAGCAGAGCTCCCGGTGGCCGAAGACCTCCAGAGCTAGCCACAGCCATGCTCAAGGTCCCTCTCCACACGTTCGGACGAGTCTCACGCATGAAGGAACCGGCAGAGGAACCTAGTTGTGTGGGACCTGGGGCTGAGACTTCCAAGGCTGCTCGGATCAGAACTGGGCCTGCTACGCCCAGATTTCCCATTTCCCAGTAGCTAGATGGTCACACTCAGGGACTGTCCCCAGTGCCATGTAATCCTGTCAACAGCCAGCATCCATAGACTTAAAAGCAAGCTCCCGGAAGCACTTGCTTTTTAAGCCGAGTTATATCTTATAACCTACTTCTCCCTCTGGGAGAGACTGGCAAAGTACTGGGAGTTTCCTGCCCACATGGGAGAGCCTCACAAGGTCCCCATGGTGTATTAATATGCCAAAATCAGTAACAAGCTGGGTCTCATTCCCCTGATGCTGAAAGAGCCTCCAGTATGGCATCGTTGGAAGGATGAATAGAGAGAGTCTTCTAGAATCTCAGGGCTTGGACAAATGGAGACGTTACTGAGACCACTCGAGAAATTCGAGAATCAATGGGATGATGATGATGATGATGATATAGATATAAACTCTAGGAAATAAATCAAAAGCAAGGTTGGGAGATAGCTCAATGAGCTGAAGCCCAGATTTTGTTCATATGGGGTTAGGTTCAAATTCCAAGCACTGAATTGGAAATGACACTCTCATTCCTTGCCTTATGCCTGAGCACTGCCAGGTGTGGCCCACAAACAAAAAATGCAAAAAAAAAGCAAAATAATAATAAAGGAAAAAACCTAAAGTATTAGAAAGAATTTTTAGTAGTAGTTTTTTTTCCCTGTTTTTTGGTCACACCCAGCGTTGCACAGGTGTTACTCCTGATTTATCACTCAGGAATTACTCCTGACGGTGCTCGAGGGATCTTATGGGATGCTTGGTATTGAACCTGGGTCAGCCACATGCAAGGCAAATGCCCTACCCGCTGTACTATCACTCCAGCCCCTAGAAAGACTTTTTGATGCTAAAATAAAATTCTTTTCTATCAAAAGACTATCATGATGTCCAGAGTTTCCCAATTTTGATGTAGTGACACAGAGCTGACCTTCATCTGTAATATTAAAAGAGAGGTTACAGAAAACCACGAAAACTTTAAGCATCATTTAACAGGAAGTTTAGAGGGACTGTCAATAGCATAGAAAGTCTTTCATGGTTAAAATACTGACCCCCATTACTGAATAGTTGTGTAACCTGGGCAAAACACTTAACTTCTCTGTGTCTCAATTATCAACCCATTATACTGAAATCAATACTTGTGCCTACTTCAGAAATACATAAGTATCAGAGATACATGCAACTAAGGAGTTTTTAGAGTTACCAGTACATATGTATACATCTATACATATATGTATATATATATATATATATATATACATTAAACACTCAACTAACATTCTTGGGTAAAGAAAACTGGTGAAATTTTGGAATATTTGAAAATGTAAAAATAATCATTTGTCTTTACCTTTGAAAGATACCTAAATATTAGCAAACATATTAGGAGATACCAGTGAAACAAACATTTAATTGCATTCCATGCCCCTGTTCTTCATAACTCTTGGTTAAGAGAAGGAGAGAGAGAGAGGAGGGAGAGAAGGAGAGATAGAGAGAGAAATAAAGTATACTGAATGTCTTCAACCCACAAAGTATTGTCTGTCTTATGTACTATGTCACTGCTTCCCAAAGATAGTCACCTATGATGTATAGTAGCACACAGTACTTAATGGATCAAGAGATTTGATATGGGCTTTTAGTAATAAATCCGTGGTCCAAGAAGGGGGAATTTTCTTACAACCTTTTCTCCCCAAAGGGCTATTAATAAAAAATAACTCAGAAGATATATTTCTACTAAACCAAGATTCCTGGGAAGTAAACCCTTACTTGAATCATGCTGAGCCCTTTATCCTCACTGAAAAAAAATGTCTGAAATGATTGATGAATCCTGCCAGAAGACTGTCACACATTTTGCCTTGCACCATTATGTACATTTCATCCATAGTAAACTTTAATGTGGATATCTTTCAAGCTCTACCTGGAAATGGGCAAGTGTAAAGGAGTTCTTTCAATTTAATAGCCATGCAATTTGAGTCCCCATTCTGTTATCAACCATGAGGTCACTTAGTGGGAAGGGTAAGAGACCTCTTCTTCTATTCACATCTGATCTATCCACCAAAACCCAGCTAAAAAGAACTTATAAACTTGGGCTCCAGAGTACAAAGTCTAGAAAGCTGGTGTCAACACAAGTTTCCCCTGATTGATGGTTAATTTGGAAGCAGAGCCCTACATAAAAAGGAGGATGTTCAAAGGAAAATTTGAACTCAACTGTACCAAAGTCATAGCTAGTAATTATTTCAAAGCTTGTGCTGAATGTAATTTGACAAGTGAGGTTTAATATATCAAATGGCAGCTAGCAATGAGATTCTGTTCTGTATCTGGAGAGGGACTTTTGAGTTTGTCAAATAATTCATCCAAATGAAAGGATTTTAATTAAGAAGAAAAAAAATGATGTCACAGGTAGTGTGAAATTAAAGTTCTGAGGTTTCAACATTTTAACAAGCCAAAACAAGAGCTCTCTGGCATTTTGAACAATTTATCTTAAAATATAAATTTTCTTCTTCAGAGAAATAGTAACATACACACACTTAAATTTTACTCAAAGCATCTATCTATAAACTAAAATCATGTACATGGCAGTTAGTGAGAAGTCAATCAGTTAATAAAAACCAGAAGTAACATTTCCCTGTTTCCTTTCCCTAGTTAACTTTGACTAATTTTTAAGAAGCAACTTAAATGCTGTTTTCCCTACCATAGAAACTACTGATCTTGCCCAGGATACTGTGACAGGTAAGTCATTCACTTGCTTGATTTGGAGAGTTGGAGGGAGGTGGGTTTTTAACTCTAGAGAGCCCACACACAAATATAATATTAATAATCTGTCTCCAGAAGGGAGAGTCTCTTACCAGTGGTTGTTTTTCTTTTCAAATTTCAATGCACAATTTTCCCTCTAGGCCAAAGGATATTTCTCCCTAACCAGACAAGGCACCTTAGAGCATCCAATCAGAAATTACTTGTCTCTTTAAAATCCTGAACCTTAGTAAGGAAAAAATTTATTCATAAGTACTAGACCTAGGATAATTAGGACAAAGGTGTGTGCTATATTTAGCCATATTTTAAAAAAAACATCACTAGTGTATTGCAAATCATAATGTCCATAAAGTAGAGAGAGAGTAAGATGGAAACTGTCTGCCACAGAGGCAGGGAAAGGGATGGGGTGGGGGGGCGGTTACTGAAGACATTGGTGGTGGAAAATGTACACTGGTGGAGGGATGGGTGTTCAATCATTGTATGACTGAAACTCAAGCATGAAAGCTTTGTAAGTGTTGCTGATGGTGATTCAATAAAAAAAGACAAAAAAATAAATCACTACAGAAACCAACTCAATAACTTTCCCAGGGTTAAGAGTGCCCTTTTTGTATGTATCAACTATTCTATTTGCACCTACTACTTAACCAAAAGAAGCTTATCTTTTCTCCTCTCCATGGAAAATAATCCTTAAGAGCAGTAATAAGCCCATCCTGGAATTCAGGAGAGGTAGGGGTCTCTGGGGAGTAGTGAAGCAGCCGTGGAAATCAGAAATGTCACCGAGAGATGTCGTTTGTTCTGCCCCTGCTCAGTAATCTCAACTGTTAAAGGGGCAAGGCATGCTTTGGCCCATGGTAAAATGTGAAACAAAATTGTCCATTTATAAATAAATGATCTGACTCTAATTGGCTTTTCTAAGTCCTCTTTTGGTAGTAGCTTTCTTGTTAAGAACCCACAATGTTTGACACCTGTGAATTAGGAGCCTCAGAAGAGAAATTGCAAGTCTGTTTAAAAATTCTTTATTTAGTAACAGAACTTTAAAACTTTTTTACTCCGTACCCCGGAGCTGATACAGATAGAAAGTCATCAGCAAAAAATCTTGAGCACAGATAAAAATAAGAATCACAATACCTCAAGGGAAAAAAATAGACTTTCAAAAGGTACACATCTTTGGAAAAACGATGACAAGGCCTTGGACTGTTATAGGAAATATAGAAATGAAGCTGGACCATCTGGCAAAGTAAATACTGAAAAGGAAACAAAGCAATATTCAAAGACCTATATTGATGGAGATATTTAAAGAGGACATAAGAAGCAGCAAAAAGAATTTCTAATGACTAATGCTGGAAAACAATGTCCTTTAGACTCAACATTAAAAAAATAGTATGGATTACAATGAAGAATATGAAATAAATAATCATGAGTTCATATTAATATTAAGGTTTATTCATATAAATGGATATTTTCTTTATTGTTTAGAAGAATTCCATTTAAATTATATAACTACTTTGTTCTCAAGAAGGTAGATTATAAAGACAATTCATTAACTGCTACTTATAAAAAATTACTTCCGATTAGTGCAGGAAAGGAAGGAGAAGGAAGATAATTTTATTATGGAGACACAATGAAGTGATGAAGTCAACATCAACAGTAAAAAGTCATATTAATAATATATATCCTTAATTTAATGAAAATTGCCATGGTATCTGTGACACTTTTTCCTCCAACACATAGCTCTGGTTTCATCACAGATAACATCATGATACAATAATATAATGATAAAAACACCAGACAAATTTCAGTAGTGAGAGAGTCTACAAAATATTTGACCAGTATGCCTCAAAATAACTGAGTCATTTAAAATTAGGAAAGTATTACAGCTATTAGGATACTAAAATGACATAAAAAGAAAGTGTATGGCCACAGAATAAGTATAGAGGTTAAGGTGCCTGCTTTATATGAGACAGATTCCTATTTGATGTCTGGAATCACATGGTCCCCTAATCTCTACTGGGATTGCCCACCAAGCATCATTGATTGTGGCCCCAAACCCAAACACCTATACTTCAAAGAAATAATTTTAAAAAACCAGTGTTACAAGAAATTTTAGAAATAAAAGTGACATTAGGCTTAACTAAGGAAATAAAATAAAGAATACATTTTTATTTATAATAATATGCCAATATTCATTTATTAATTTTGAAAAATATACCATACTGTAGCACTGTAGCACTGTCATCCCATTGCTCATCAATTTACTCGAGTGGGCACCAGTAACATCTTTACTGTGAGACTTGTTGTTACCATACTAATGTAATTAATAGCACTACTGGTACTATAGTGGGCTAAAATACTTTATGTTATACCTTCATGTTTTTTTCTGTAAATCTAAAACTGTTTCTAAAAAACATAACTAAGTATACAAAAATGCAAGGATGGTTTAATATATTCCAATCAATCAACCTAGTAGACCCCTTCAACACATAGAAAAATAAAAATAATAGTATGATCATATCAATAGACTTTTTTTTTGCTTTTTTTTGGGTCACACCTGGCGATGCACAAGGGTTACTCCTGGCTCTGCACTCAGGAATTACCCCTGGCGGTGCTCAGGTGACCATATGGGATGCTGGGAATCAAACCTGGGTCGGCCGCGTGCAAGGCAAATGCCCTATCCACTGTGCTATTGCTCCAGCCCCAATATCAATAGACTTTTATCAGTAGATAAAAGTCAAAGAAAACTATCATGTGTATCAACAAATAAATGCATAAAGAACCTGTGGTTTATATATAATGGTATATTATCCAGCCACAGAAAGAATAAAATCTTGCAATTGCTAACATCATAGATGGTCCATCATTGTGGACATTATGCTGATTGAAGTAAGTCATATAGTAAAAGGCAAAAAAATGTTGCATAAAACAAAACAAAAAACAAGCCATGCTCTTTGATACAGATGAGTATCAGATACAGAGGCAGAGGGGTAAAATGAGTGAGGGTGAGGTAAATTTATCATCTCTCATTTAGATATAAGATAAGTAAGTTATGGGGTTGTGATATACAACGTGGTAAATATTGTTAGTGGTACTAATAGCATATTTGAAGGTTGCTAGGAGAAAAAACTTAAAAGTCTCATCACAAGAAAAAATATTTTTGTAAGTATGACTGCAAAAATGTATATTAGCTAAACTTGTGATTATTTGCAATGTACACATCAAACCTTTTATACTACATATCTGAAACTAATATGATGTTGTGCTAATTATACTACAATAAATAAACAATAGCTGATCATTAAACCTACCTTCCTCACCTTGGGCTAGAAAACAGGGGCGCTTGACCAAGAATGTCTTTCCTCTTTTGTAGATAGTAATTGTATCTCAAACTACAAATTTCTACTACTGAATAAAGCTATTTACTATTTAGCTACTCAACATGCATATTCATGCAATAAATATTTATTGGCCACTTTGCATTCCAGGAGCATTCTATGCTCTTAAGACTTCTGAAAATGTGATAAGCAACCTTTTAAGGTTCTCTTATTTGCAGGGTTTGGAACAGGTGGAGTAAGCAACTAATAAGTGAGCTATACACCACTCACCTCTAACAGTAACAACCCAAATCTTTTAAAATGTAAAATCCACACACTTTCTAGTTTTCTTGATTTCATGTCCTTCTTCAACCCCAGGCAGCTGTGCATGTCCAATGATGTTTCTTCTTGGATTTAATGTATGAGATATTTTGGTCGCTCTTTCTTTGTAGACAACTTGAGGAGAGAAAATTTCTTCTCACAGAAGACTTTAGCAAGAGGGCATGCTGAATCTATAATTCAGTTTTGGTGGAGTTAGATGATCAAAACTGCCAGGAAATGCCAGCACTGCCTAAAGATAAACATCTTTAAACCAGAGATCTTTTTATTATGTCTCCAGTACCCACTTTAATGTTTAGGAAGTGTGAAGGTATTATGAAAAGCTCTTCTGTTGATATAAATATCCATCTAGTTACTTCATCTTTCTCCAGTGAAACACCAGCTTCTGTTCTACCTCAGCATTCAAGTAAGTATTATTAGCTGACACTATCTCTGTAGTGTCTATTTGACTCCTTCCTTCCTGTTATATTGAGAGAGTGAATAAATGATACAAATTAGAAAGTAAACTTTCAGGCTATGAAATAAGTACTTTCGTGAGTTTCCCTTTAAAATATTGTGACATGACATATCTATCAAGGACAGGAGTTATTTTCCCTATGATTTCCAGTAATCTAATTATTTCAGTGTGTTTTACAGCAGTAAGCACCTAACAAGAAGAAATGTGGTGACAAGTTTAGAAAAAATATTACCCTGTGATGCTTTAATCAATTAGAGCACTGATGGCTGGTGTAGTTGGCAGGGTCCTTGCACCTCTGACCCGCTGATCCCTGTAATATCTGATGCTATTTTATTTGGGAGTCTGATTTGGATGTCAGTAATTAAAATGCATGGAATTTGGTTCACTATTAACCCCAGGTCTCCTTTTTTTGAATCCCAAAACTTGCAAAAAGCTCTCCACTGCAACAAAATGTCAATGACTATTTGGGATATTTAGATGTGCATAAGTCTTCCATAGGAAAAAAAAGGTTGTCTATGTTATGTTCCCTTTTGTTTATTACTCAATTATTTAGTTTTGGGGAACCACACCAAGTGGTGCTGAGGACTTACTCCTAGCTGTGCTCATGGAACCATATAGAGTACCTGGGACAGAACATGGGTCGGCAGTATGCAAGGCAAGTTGTCTTACCTGGCATAGTATCTCTTCAGTTCTTCTACACTCCATCTTAGAGAAGGTGAAATAAAACTTTAGATAGGAATGTCCAAATTATAACTCTATTATGGGCTGGAACGATAGCATAGTGGGTAGGGCGTTTGCCTTGCGTGCGGCCAACCCGGGACCGATTCCTCTGCCCTTTTTGAGAGCCCGGGAAGCTACCGAGAGTATTTCGCCTGCACGGCAGAGCCTGGCAAGCTACCTGTGGGGTATTTGATATGCCAAAAATAGTAACAACAAGTCTCCCAATGGAGACGTTACTGGTGCCTGCTCAAACAAATCGATGTGCAACAGGATGACAGTGAGAGTGACAAACCTATAATGAGCAACCAAAAACTTTATTATCTCTCTCTTTGAAAAAATGGACACAAAAAGAAAATTAATCAGCAACATATGACATATCTAAATGGCATGTTTTGCAGATGATATATTTGAAGTCTGCGAAACTTAAGATATAATTTAAGATAAAATCATCAACATTGTCAAAAATAAAAGAGTTAAAGGAGACAGAAATATATGTCCTAAAGTGGTCACCTCACGGGGTTGGCATTTTTCCCTAATTTTTAAGACCACTTTCAAATCATCAAGTTTTTTTTCTTTTTGGGTCACACCTAGAGATGCTCAGGGGCTACTCCTGGCTCTGCACTCAGGATTACTCCAGGCGGTGCTTGGGGGACCATATGGGATGCCGGGGATCGAATCAGGGTTGGCTGTACGCAAGACAAACACGCTGTACTATCTCTCTGGTCCCTTATCAAGTTTTACACTGTGAGAAAAAAAAGACGTTCAAAGGTAGAATTAAAGAGCTTAAAAGACAGATAATAAGTAAAATTTGAATGATTTTAGCTCCATATATTCATTCTTTTTAATCTTTCAAGGCATCAGAGGAATCCATCTTCCTCCTCCTCCTCCTCTCCTTCATACTGTTGGGTAAGTGGGAACCTGTCACAACCTGATAACACACCAGATGATCTCTAACTCTTCTCTGTGTTCCACCAGGGGTCTCACACTGAAAATAAAGCTGTGGCTTCCCTTTCTGTTTGCCACCAGATTGCTGAGGCTTGGCTTGGCTTTACTTTTCCCGAGGCACTTATTGCATGAGTGATATCCATGATGGAGCCTATAAATTTATACGACAAATCGAGGAAATGTTTCCTCACAAAGCTTTAAGAGGCAATATTAATTAAATACATCTTTTCGCCTGGGATCATATAATATCTATGGCTAAAGTAATTAAGAATGAAGACATAAACTCATTAGATGTATACTGTAAAGATGAAAATGCTCAAAAATTATTGATTGTCCATATATTACCACCTCCAGCCAGAGAAAATGCAATCCACTGAGACATAATGTGGCAGTGATTTGAAGGAGAATAGAAACTATCCTATGTGGAAATGAATTAACCGACCTGCTCAGAAAGTCCTCTAATTTCACAAAACCAGTTTGCTTCTTAAACCAAGTAAATATGTGTAACTGTTCAGCTTCTCATTCAGTGTTTACAAGTCTTTGAAAACACTTTTCTATTATCTTTTTTGTTATCAAAGCATTGACATTTTAGACAGATTCACAATGTACAGACCTGTGTCCACTTACCAAATTCATCTTAGGATGATCCACTTTAGAAGATCTGTCTTCAAAAATCAGAGCAGTACAGGACAGGGCCTATACTAGGCCATCCAAAAGAGAAGACTTCTGGTCATGTTTCTTTTCTTATAACATCTGAGCAATAAAAACATTCTTTTTTAGGTAACACCTCTAAATTTTTTATCTCTGACTCTATAAGACAGGATGGCTTCATCCTCAGTGTCCTAGAGCAAGAGGCTTAACCATTTCCCACAGGAACCCCTTTTCACCCAAGAAATGGAACTCATGAGCACATTGCCAGAAACACCACCGATACATTATGTGGTTGACTTTGAATGATTTTGTTGTTGTTGCATGTTCATAAAGCTTTAACTCTTTGCCAGATTTTTTTGGTGACATTAAGTTATGAGACCCCAGTGTCCCACAACTTAAGAAGTTAAACCCTAGAGGTCCAAATTTTGGAGTAATTAATGTAAGTTACTTGAGATCCTGATCTATTAATTTTTATTCTATTTTCACACAATAAGAACATATTATATTTTATTTTGTACTGGAGTGGTAGCACAGCAGGTAGGGCATTTGCCTTGCACGCAGCTGACCCAGATTCGATTTCTCTGTCCCTCTCAGAGAGCCAGGCAAACTACCGAGAATATCTACGGCAGAACCTGGCAAGCTACCCATGGTGTATTCGATATGCCAAAAATAGAAACAACAAGTCTCACAATGGAGACATTACTGGTGTCTGCTCGAGCAAATTGATGAACAAGGGGATGACAGTGCAGTGCTACAGTGCTATATTTTATTTTAAAAACAATAGCTTTGGATTATGGTTTTCAAGTCTGCACAGAATTCATAATAATAAAAGTTTTAGACACTATACCAGGAAAATGGTACTTTTTGTTTTAGATCTTATAAATACATTTAACTTTTGAAACCCCGTGAATGTATTACTTGACTAAATATGTGCAAAATGAAGAGAGAGTGTGGTAAGGTGGAGTGGGGAAGGAAAGGAAAGTACAGAAGGAGAGGGGAAGGAGGGGTTGGGGAAGGAAAGTGCTGGGTCTGAGACCTCACTGGGCACAGACAGAGGGACAGAGACAAGTAAAGTGAAGAAATAGGAAAAGTTTATTTACTGGCACCCCTGGATGAAATACAAACTTCTGGCAAGGCTGGAGTAAAGCCAGCACCTGGGAGAGGTTAAACTGGAAAAGTAGCAAAGACCTTTGGGAGTGGTACGCCTGGTAAGCACAGGATATAGGCCGGGAGCTAGGCTATCAGGCTTGGGGTGGGCAATAATCCCTGTCCTTTGTGCCTGAGGGGGTAAGGCCATCTCTTCTGGGAACATCCCTATGTCATTAGCCAGCACCAATTGGTCCTTAGTAAACCCTACAGAAAGTGGTTTATTACACATTAGCACTGTGGCACTGTCCTCCCACTGTTCATCGATTTGCTC
Organism: Sorex araneus; assembly: GCF_027595985.1. NCBI lineage: Eukaryota > Metazoa > Chordata > Mammalia > Eulipotyphla > Soricidae > Sorex > Sorex araneus. Next base: position 27,815,264 of record NC_073309.1, on the reverse strand, counting down.
GAGCGGGCACCAGTAAGGCCTCCATTGTGAGACTTGTTGCTACTATGTTTGGCATATTGAATACGCCATGGGTAGCTTGCCAGACTATGGCATTGGGGTGGGGGGAGGATACTCTCGGTAGTTTGCCAGGCTCTTCCAGAGGGAAGGAGGAATCAAACCTGGTAGGCTGCGTGCGAGGCAAATGCCCTACCGCTGTGCTCCAGTCCTCATTACACATTCAATTATAAATTTAAGACTAGGTCTAATCCAAAATTCAAAGTAACTTTCAAACTAAGAAAATAAAAAACAAAAAACAAAATATCAATATACAAGTATGAAAAAAAGCAAAAATACAACTAAGTAAAACCATGACAAATTAAAAAACAAAGACAAAAGAACAAAGTAAAAAGTTAGTTCTTTAGTTTTGTATCACTGCATCACTGTCAGCCCGTTTTTCATCGGTTTGCTCAAGTGGGCACCAGTAATGTCTCTATTCATCCCAGCCCTGAGATTTTAGCAGCCTCTCTTTACTCGTCCTTCCCAACGGTGCCATATCAGATGCTCTTTCAGGGTCAGGGAAATGAGAGCCGTTATTGTTATTGCTTTTGGCATATCGAATATGCCACGGGGAGCTTGCTGGGATATTTTTGGGCTCTCCCGAGAGGGATAAATAATGTACATAAGAGAATACAAGCAAGTATGTTAAAATCAAATACATATGTGCTGCTTTAGGTACATCAGTGGGCTAGACTATAAGGGGTGGCGTGGCCACATTCCTGTGCACTTCTGCACTTCTGAGAGCTTTTTTATATAGTCTTTGGATCTTCCATTGATAGGATTACATGTCTCTGGGAACAGTTTCTGGGTGTGACTGCCAAGCTACTGGAAAATGAGGGATCTGGGTGGAGGAGGCCCAGTCCTGATCAGAGCAGGCTTGGAGATCTCAGCCCCGGGTCCTGCACAACTGGGTTCCTCTGCTGGTTCCTTCATGTGTGAGGCTCATCCGAGCATGTGGAGAGGGGCCTTGAGCATGGCTATGGCTGGGTTCTGGAGGTTTTTGACTGCCAGGGCTCTGTTTGGGGCAGGGAGGGAAAGGCACCCCATACCCCCTCCGAGGGGTCCCAGTGGAGACAGTCTAGTGCAGGGGCAGGAGATTCTGCGTCCTTCTTTAGTTCTAGGAAAATCAAACGGAATAAAACCCAAATTTTCCCTGCTTATTAAGGCAGAACCAAAATATCCTTTCAAGAAGCCTAGGAAGAACAAGAACAAGATGGTAGGAGCCAGAGAGATAGTACAATAGGCATGGCACTTTTCTTGCGCATGGCTGACATGGGTTTGATACCCATTTGGTCCCCTGAGCATCCCCAGGAATGATTCCTGAGCACAGGAATAATCTAGGAGTAATCCTGAGCATCACGGTGCGGCCCCAAAAGAAAAATACTTATAAAAGAACAAGATGACAGAAAAGAAACAATTATAAACAATAAATATGGATTTGGTAATATCAAAATAATGAAATAGCATTTAAAACAAGAAATCACTGTATCACTGTCACTGTCATCCCGTTGCACATCGATTTGCTTGAGCGGGCACCAGTAACATCTCCATTGTGAGACATTGTTGTTACTGTTTTGGGCAAATCAAATACACCATGGGTAGCCTGCCAGGCTCTGCCGTGCAGGTGGGATACTCTCGGTAGCTTGCTGGGCTCTCTGAGATGAATGGAGACGGATGGAGAAACTGAACCCAGGTTGGCCGCGTGCAAGGCAAATGCTCTACTAAGTTCTGTTACTTGGGCTACAAACCGAGGAATCTGTTCCTACTCCTTGGACCCAGGGCAAAGTCCCCAGACTTCCAGCAGAGAGTGCCACGTGCTCCTGCACATCGACCTTCCCTGCATCTCACAAAGCAAGAAATGTTAATAGATATTTAAAACAGCCATAAAAATAAAACATAAAAAGTGACTAAGATATTAAAGTCATATATATCTTAAAAATGAGAGATTATATATGCATATACACACATATAAAGCTAATTATGGCTTATTTTCAAGGGGTGGGAGATTTAAATATATATACTTTAAAAACTAATAGATAAAAATAATCAAAACTAAAATAAATATATGGGAAATATGATCATTAATAAGGTTTATAATTTTTTCCTACTTCAAACTTTCATTTGAAAGTCAACTTGATTGATTTACAGATAATTATAAATAATGTTTTCAGATTTACTAACATAGCTATCTATTTATCTATCAAGGAAAAACAAACTTTTCAAGGTTACCTGAACATGTAATATCCATATTATATAATTGCAATGCATTTTCCCTTTTTATTTTGATGTAGGAATTGATTTACAAACTGTTAATAGAGTTTCAGGTATACTATGTTACAACTTCAATCCTACCACCATTGCCATCATCTTTCCACCAATATCCCCAGGCTCCCTCCCACCCCCATCCATATTTCTTAACTTTTCTTTTTTTTTCTTTTTTTCTTATTTTTTTTGCTTTTTGGGTCACACCCCGAGTTGCTCAGGGGTTACTCCTGGCTCTGCACTCGGGAATTATTCCTGGCGGTGCTTGGGTGACCATATGGGATGCTGGGGATTGAACCCAGGTCGGTCACGTGCAAGTCAAACACGCCCTACCCGCTGTGCTATCACTCTGGCCCAACTTTTCTTTTTTTGAGGGTGCTGTCAGACCTGGCAGTTCTTAGGTCTTACGCCTGTCTCTGTCTCTGTGCTCAGGAGTTCATTCTTAGTGGTGCCTGGGGGACTATATGCAGTGCCAGGGAACTGAACTGGAGTCTGCCACATGTAAGGCAAGTGCCTTAACTCCTGTACTGCCTATCTCTTCAGCCTAACAGACACGTTTTAAGTTTAATTATTATAGTTTGAATCCCATACTTATATAAGTACTGTCACTAACAGTTTAGAGGTATAGAGATACCTCCCACTGCACCACAGATGTGTTCAAGACCCCTGACACTTGCCCATATTTCACCTACTTCCTCCCTCTATCCCTCGCCTTCCCTAATCTTTTCATTTCTGAATCTAGTGCCAAGGGTTTCGTTACTTTTGATACCTTCCATTCTTTTTGTCATGTTGTTTTATATGGCATAGATAAGAAAGAAAATCTGGTGTTTGTCCTTCTTCTGGTTTACATTATGTAACAAGATATCCTCCAGGGCAGAAGGGATAGTAAAGGGGGACAGCATTTGCCTTGTACTCAGTTGGCCTGGGTTCAATCCCCATCACCCGACATAGTCCCCTGAGACTTGCCAGGAGTGATTCCTGAGCACAGAGCTAGGAGTAAGGCCTAAGCACCTCTGGGTGTGGCCCATTGCAGAAAATTCAATTTCTTTTACTCATGGTTTATTTAAGTAGACACTTAGACTTATATGCAAATAATATATGTTATGTGTATAGTTGCATAAAGTGAGGCATATTATACAAACATTCAGCTAAAATGCCACTTGAAATAAACTGTGGGTAAGGAAATTGTATTGCTTTTGTGTATATATGTTTTAATTTATTTGGGGCAGAAACCTATGAGTATTATTGTTGGCTCATATGATTCTCTATATTTGAGTTTTTAAGGAACTGCCAAAAGATTTTCTGGTATGACTACATAAGTGTACACTCCCACCAACTGTATATGATGGTTCCAATTTCTCAATATCCTAATCAGCAATTGTTATTGCCATCTTATTATTCCCATTCTAGTAATTATGAAGTAGTATTTCATTGTGGTTTTGATTTATGTTAGCTGATGACTAACAAGGGGCAAACTTCTTTTCATGTGCTTATTGACTTTTTATATCTTTTATGAGAAAAAAGTCTATTTAAATCCTTTGACCATGTTTCAGTTGGATTGCCTGTCATATATTGAGTTGCAGAAGCTTAGCTGTAATCTGAATACATGCATCTTATAAATAAGATGGAAAATAACTTCTCATTTTGTGGGTTGTCTTGACACTTTATTGATAGTCCTTTGCAACAAAAATGTTGATGAAGTTATCTATATTCTTTTGCTGTGCAATGATGTTGGTGCACATTTATCAAATCATAGCCTGATTCAGGGTCATAAGTATTTACCCCTTATTTTATCTTAAGATTTTTAATGTTTTGAATTTATCTGATGATAAGTGATGCTGGGCAATTTTTAATGTGCCTATTGGCCATCCACCTGTCTCTCTCTAAGAAATGTGTACTCATTTCCTCTCTCCATTTGTTGACAGGTTTTTGAATTCCTTTTAGTTGATTTTTGTATATCCTGGATATCAAACCTTTATCTGATGTGTTGAATGCAAATAGTTTTCCCACTTGGTTATTAGATCATCCTTGCTTCAGGTGTTTAGAGAGGAGATAGAATGAGAAGGAAAGAAATCAAGAAATCATGGGTGAGCAGGATTCAAGTTTCAGTTATATCAGTGATATGAGTGAAGACTATAGCTGTATACCCAAAACACAGATTCAATAGACCCGATAACATCATATATAATCAGCAACCACTGAAACTTTGTAATGTTTCTGTCAAGCTGACTAGGATGAGGGAGGGAGTTTTGTGGGGGAGGGATGTAGAGGGGGAGTTGGGATGGGGAGGGAATCTAAGAACACTGGTGGAGGAATTGGTGTTGGTTATAAGTCTTGGTTATACAACAATCAAACACCCATCCTCTCACCAGTGCACACCCTCCACCACCAAGAACCCCAGTATACCCCCCTCCCCACTCCTCCTCCCAACTATGTGGCAGATGATTTCCACCTTACTCTCTCTGCTTTGATCACAGTTAATATTTCGACAAAATATCCACCCTTAATATTTGGAATTTTCCCCAACATTCAGACCTGCCGAAAGGCATCATTAAACTTGTTTTCTATTGCTGATATAAAGGGCATTTTGAATTTCTGATATTTTAGTAATAAGTCTGGAGGGATTTCTGCCCAAAGCCACTTGGTTCCGAGAGTGGTTTATGTGTCTCTGGGATAATGGCCATTCAGGAGCCAACTCGGGTCGTAGTAGGGGTGGGGAGAGGGGCCCGTTCCACCCCCCATTCCATGAGGCCCCCTGTGTCACGTCACTGCAGTCTCATAGCTGGCTGTCCAATAGATTCTCAAAAGGTGGAAGGGACAAACACCTTTCCCCACCCAGAATGGCCCTACTATAGCACCATAGTTTAATGCTCAGTCCGGATGCATTTCTGCCAAAAGCCGCTGGGTTCTGAGATTGGACTGTGTGTCTCTGGGATCATGGCCCTTCAGGAGCCAGAAGCTGTTCGTGGGTGGCAACTCAGGGCCTCATCGGGGCGGGGGGAGTGGCTGGTTCCTCCCCCCCCCCATACCACGAGGCCCCACGTGTTGCCGCTCTCTCTCTAGTTTTGGGCTGGGGCAGATGCTAGACCATATATTTTCCATAGCTCACTTTGCATATCAGGAAAGGTCGCATGGCCACATAAGTGGCCACACACTGCGAAGGTATAGTCCTGTAGCCACATACCAAAGCCATGCTTGTAGAAGCTCATGATCACCGGGATTCCATCTGGAGAAGAGGGGGAGACTGCACCTGCTCCATCTGGGGCGACCCGGAGGATAGGCTCGGTATGGGGCCCTTAGGATTCTCCGGTGTTGTGGTGCCCACCAGGTTTCTTCACTGCTGAGTGGTGTTATTGTATGCCTAAAAGGCAACTATCAGTAACTTTGTGAATCATGGCTCTAATACATTTTTTAAAAGATTTGTAATGTTTTAGTCCTTACATTTAGGTCTTGGATTTATTTTAAATACATTGTTGCATGTGCACGTGGTAGAGATTCAAATTCATCCTCTTGCATGTAAATATTCATATTGCTCCACACCTTTGGCTAAATATTTTTCTTTCCATTTAAATGTAAGTACTGTGATTGACAATACATTAGTAATGGAGTTTTAGGGTACAATGTTTCAGTTCTAAATCCACCACCAGGAACAGCACATCTTCACTAGTATCTCAGGTTCCCCTTGCAACCCACATCCCACCTTCTTAGCAAACTTTTACTTTTTTCTATGCAATTCTTATGGTTTGAGTCACATGTTTGCAATGGTGTGCTGGTTCTTATGGTTTTGAGGTACACACAGACACCTCATCTCTATAATATTAAAACCTCTATGATTTTTCAAACAGTATTCTAATTTTACGTCCAGTCTTCTTTAATCACTTTCTTTTCCCACATTGGAATTGTTCGACATCTTGGGGGGAAATCCACCTAACTGTAAATGTGGCGATTTATTTCTGGTCTGTAGTTTCTGTTTTATTGATTTCTGTGTCCATTTATGTCAATCCCACTGTGTCTTGATTCTGTGGTTTTATGGTATGTTGTGAAATCAGAAAGTGTAAGTTTTACGATATCCATGTTAAAGATTGTTTTGACTATTCTGAATCTTTTTAGTTCTCTCATACATTTTAGGATAAGCTTGTCAGATTTTTCAAAGAACCCAGCTGGAATCTTGACAAGGCCTATAATGAATTTGGAAATCATTTGGAGAGTTTCTTCATTTTAACAATATGATTCCCCTACCTGTTAACACGGGATATATATTTTTTGACATTAGACTGCTTCTTTCAACAACATTTTACTATTTTCAATGCATTATATGCATTTTTGTTTAACTTAGTTTCATTTCTTATTCTATGAGATGGAATTGTTTCCTTAAATCTTGGTTGATCATTATAAATATATATAAAAAAGAATCTATTTTTAGATATGTATATCTTAAATTTTCCCACTTTGATGAAATTGTTTATTAATTGTAATGATGTTTAGTGGATTTTTTAGGTTTTCCTGTGTGTAAGAACAGATTACCTGCAAACGGGGATCATACTATTTCTTCATTCCTACTTCGAATCCCTCCTTTTTTACCTGAAAGTTTTGAATATTTGCTCTATTCCCGTCCCCACCCAAATTCAGGTAGAAGTTCTAATCTCCATGTTGGTTATATTTGTGGTAATAAAGTAATTAAGGAATTCAGATTAAATACCATTCTAAAATGAAACCCTGAATTTATAGGTTTTGTTTTATTTTGTTTTGTTCTTGGCTGTTGGGCCGCACCTGGAGGTGCTCCAGGCTTACTCCATCCGGGCTGGCCCAGGGGACCATATTGGATGCCAGGGATGATCAAACACAGGCCAGACACGTGCAGGGCAAGTGTTCTACCTGCTGTTCTTTTACTCTGGCCTCAGGGTTATAAGAGCTATCAGAGATACCTCTCCTCTCTCTACTGCTCCTCCTTCTGCCAAGTGAGAACCAATGAGAATGCTGCATTCTGCAAGTCAAAGAGAAGATTGACCTAAACCTGACCCTGGAAGACTTAAATCTGGTGTTTCTACTCCCCAAAGCTATGAGAAAATAAAGACATGTTAAGCTACCCTACATATTAGATTTTATTATAGCAATCTGAGTAAACAAATGCATCTTTTAGTTCATTTTATAACCTAATTGTCCTGACTAGAATCTCCTGAACAATGTTAACTAGAAATTCTGAGAATTTTTAACAGGGATATATTCAGTCTTTTACCATTTAGTCTGATGCTAGTTGTGAGTCTTTTATAGATGTCCGTTATCAGATTGAGGAAGTTTCCTTCTGTTTTTAGTTTGTTGAGTGCTTTGATTATGAAAGGTTGGATTTTGTTAAATTCTTTTCCATATCACGTGGATTTTTGTCCTTTATTTACTGATATGCCATTCCACATTAATTGATTTCAGATGTTAAATCAAACTCCTGCAGTCCTGGGTAAATACCATTTGGTCATGGTGTATAATCCTTTTTTATATATTGCTAGATTTAGTTTGCTAATATTTTGCTAAGAATTCTTACATCTACAGCCATAAGAAATATTGTGGCTGTAAATCTCAAATTTAAAGATTTAAGATGTGTAGCTTTCCTTTCTTTTAATGTTCCCTATGGTTTGTCTGGTTTAATATCAGATTAATATCAGTCTCACAAAATTAATTGCAAAGTTTTTTTTTTCACCAACTTATCTAATGTAATTATTTATACTGTGGGCCATTTTATTTGTTGTTTCTATGAGCCTCTGTCTTTTGGCCTCCTATCATACTGTTTTCTTCTGCGTCAAGTGATACTTCCTAGTGTGACACCTGACTCCTTTAATGATTTTTCACTATTTTTGAGGTATTTTCTTAGTAGTTTCTCTAGGGTTTATTATGTACATATGAATTTATGAAAATATATTTCATATTTGTATTAACTTGTTCTCAGAGAGATATACCAATATAGAAAACATTGAAGAGACCTACTCCATCTTCCTTCCTTTTTCTTCTTTTGTTTGACATGTCTATGTGTGCATGACATCTATAAATATAAAAGTGGTCTATTCAAATTATTTCCTCATATTTCTGTCTCAAAAGGTTGTATGATTATAAAAATTTTCCCAATTCTTCTAGGTTGTTCAATTTTTTGCATATAAACAATCTGACTTGGCTGGAGCAATAGCTTAGTGGGTACATTGTTTGCCTTACATGTGGCCAACCTGGGTTCCATTCCTCCAACCCTCCTGGACAGAGGGGCAATCTACTGAGAGTATCTTGCCTGCATGCAGACCCTGGTAAGCTACCCATGGTATATTGGATATGTCAAAAACAGTAACAACAAGTCTCACAATGGAGACATTACTGGTGCCTGCTCGAGCAAATTGATGAACAATGGGATGACAGTGACAGTGACAGTGAAACAATCTTACTATCTCCTTCTTACCTGTTGTATTACACAGAATCAGTCATATTTTTGACTAGTAATTTCTGGGTTTTTGTGTCAGTTTTTAGACTTTTTATCTTGATAAGCCATATTATTTTTTAACTCAATTTTTAAAAAAATTCTTTGGGAGAACCAATTCTTGGTTCTTCTGTATGGATCTCCTGTACTCTTTTTTGGTTTCTATTGCATGTATTCCCACTGGTTTTTATCATCCCCGTACCTCTGCTGATGTTTGGTTCTACGTGGTTTTCCTTTTGTCATTCCCTCAGGTTAGGCTGTAAGGTTGGCTGTTTAAGAATTTTCTTGTGTGTAATTGTGGACATGTATTGCAATGAGCTTCCCTCTTAATACTGCTTTTTATCTGTCCTAGGAGATCCTATATCTTCTGTCTTTGATTTTGTTATTTTCCACATAAGTTGTTTCTGAGTTTTTTTGACCAAGTGGCAGAGTCTCCTGCCCCCACACCTGGCTGTATTTACCAGGGCCCCTCAGAGGCGGGTGGGTTGAGTTTCCCTCCATACCCTGAGCAGAGCCCTGGCAGCTGAAGACCTCCAGAACCCAGCCACAGTCATCTTCAAGGCCACTCTCTATATGCTCGGATGAACCACACGCATGAAGGAACCAGCAGAGGAACCCAGGTGTGTGGGACTCGGGGCTGAGATCTCCAAGCCTGCCCTGATCGTGACTAGGCCTCCTCCGCGCTATAAAACAAAGGTCCCAGAAGAATGTGGCCGCATTTGCAGCTTGGCAACCTTTTATTGTCTAGTTCTCCCTCTCAGAGAACCTGGCAAGCTACAGAGAGTATCCTACCCACACCGCAGAGCCTTGCAAGCTCCCCGTGGCATATTCCATATGCCAAAAACAGTAACAATGATTGGTCTCATTCCCCTGACCCAAAAGAGCCTTCAATGTGGCACTGTTGGGAAGGATGAGTAAAGAGAGGCTACTAAAATCTCAGGGCTAGGACAAATGGAGACGTTACTGGTGCCCACTTGGGCAAATCGATGAATAACGGGATGACAGTGATACCGTGATATTGACCAAGTTATTCAAAATCATGATGTTCAGGCATCGTGTTTGAGATTCTTTCTCTCCCCACCCTTTTTTATTGTTATTGACATAAATTGTTGTTGATATTTCAATTAATCAGGAGTTAAGAATCATGTTTTTAGTCACTATATTTAGGATTTTCCCCTTTTTTTCCTTTTTGTTGCTTTCTGATCTCATACAACTGACCATTGATCTAATCAGCAAGGATGCTAAATATAATATCAATCTTGACAATTCTTTGTTCTGTTTTGGGGCCACACCTGGCAGTGCTCAGGATTTATTCCTGACTCTTTGCTCAAGAGTCATGCCTAGAGGTGCTCAGAACATTTGTGCTCCCGGGATTTTAACTGGAGTTAACTCTATGCATGGCAAGTGCCTTCACTCCAGTACTATATCTCTAACCCAAAAACATATTTATGAAGTCTTTTTACCCACTTTATAATGGATATAATGGATCCTTGATAATTTTTTGTGTCTACTTATGAAGAATTGAAATTATTTCTCTTGAAATGTAAACTTTCTATTCAATTAATCTTGTCAGTTACTTCATTTATTGTCATCATTACCTTGCTATCTTTTGTTTGAATGACATTCATTGTTTAAATAATATGTTAATATCCTCTTCTATTATTGTGTTATCAGTGATTTCCTTGAAGTTTATTAAAAATCATTTTGTATAGTGGGTGCTTCCATGTTGGGTGCATAAATATTGACAATCTTTATAACATTTTAATGAAATGATTCCTTGACCATTGTATAATAACAACCTTTGTCTCTTACTATATTTTTTGTTTGAAAGTCTTTCCGTTATGAGGATAATTGTTTCTGCCCATTTCTCTACACATCTCTCTATATACCCTTGAACATCTTTTCCCCACCTTTTAGTTTGAACGTATTTGTGTTTTTTTACATGATGTCAGGCTCCTATATGCATAATATAGAAGAACACTACTTTTAAAATCCATCTTGTGGGGCTGGAGCAATAGCATAATGGGTAGGGTGTTTTCCTTGCACAAGGCCGACCCTGGGTTGGATTCCCAGCATCCATATGGTCCTCTGAACACCTTCAGGAGTAAATCCTGAGTGCAGAGTCAGGAGGAACTCCTGTGCATCAACAGGTGTGAGCCCAAAGGCAAAAAATAAATAAAGATAAAATCCATCTTGCCACTCTATTTCATTAGAGAACTCAAATAGACCTCCTATATTGTCATTAAAAATAATTATATATATACATACACACACATATATATATAATTATATATAGTGGTTTGGTTGGACTGGAGCGATAGCACAGCAGGTAGGGTGTCTGCCTTGTACATGGCCAACCCGGATTCGAATCCTTTGTCCTCTCAGAGAGCCCAGCAAGCTACTTAGAGTATTCTGCCTGCACGGCAGAGCCTAACAAGTTACCTGTGGTGTATTCAATATGCCAAAAACAGTAACAACAAGTCCCACAATGGAGACATTACTGGTGGCCACTCAAGCAAATCGATGAACAATGGGATGACATTGCTACAGTGCTATGGTTTGGTTAATGTCAGATGTATTTTCCTAGTTATTTTATATTTCTGTGGTTGATGTTATTTCTATTTGTTTTGAACTGTTTTTTCATTTGCATGGTTTTTCTGAGTAATTCTTTCAATTTCTTAGTTTTTGTTTCTAAGTGTATTTGTTCCAGGTTCTTGTATATTTTATAGGCATTCCCAATAGGATTTTATTAGACTTATTATATTCATAATAGTTTTTTAGTATTGGCATTGGCTCATTGTCATCCAGAAATTCAGATTCCAGCCTTTGTTTCCTCCTCTTTTACATTTTGTCTCATACTACTGTTAACATTTCTTACTCTATTTATCACCTTGTTCAAAGTTTTCTGTTCATTGTTTTTTCTTCTTTTCTGCTGCAATGCCTTTCAATATTTCTTGCTGAACAACTCTAGTGGCGGTAAACTCCAAACTCCATTAGTTTTTGTTTAGTTTGAGAAAGCCTTTTTTAAAAATTACATTTGAATAACATTCTTTCAAGGTAAAGTATTCTTAGGTAAAGTATTCATTAGCTTTTGTCTTTTTGTAATGACACTTTTTTTCTAACTTGTGTTGGTTTCTTGTTTGTTTCTTTTTCTTTTCTTTTCTTTTTTTTTTCTTTTTTTTTTTCTTTTTGGGTCACATTGGGCAGTGCTTAAGGATTACTCCTGGCTCTGCACTCAGGAATCACACCTGGCAGTGCTTGGGGGAATCATATGGGATGCTGGGAATCGGCCGTTGTGCTATCACTCCAGCCCCTGTTTGTTTCTTTGCTAGAAAGTCTGATGAAAGTCTGATAAGAGTGACTAGGAATGTTATATCTTTTTCCTTTCAGTAATTTTTCTGTGTTATCAACTTTTAATTATTTAACAATGATGTTTCAAGGCACAGGTCATTTAGAAATATGTATGCTCCCTCAACTACCTGGATCTTTGTGGTTCTTTCCTTGTGTTAGTGAAGTTCTCATTGTTTCTTCAAATATGGTCTCTACTACCTTCTCTCTCTCTTTACAACTTCTGGGATGTTTACTATCCTTATATTTATGCTAATATGGGGTTCTGACACTTCTCAGCGTTTCTTCACTTTTCCTAAATCTCGTTTCTACTCTGCCATTTCAGTCATTATGGTCATTTTATCTTCAATTTCTGAAACATTCCTCTGTGAGACTAAGTTTGCTTGTCATGCTTTGAATGTTCGACTGAATTCCACTTAGTTGCCCTTTACACCCAGTATCTCTATTGGGATCTTTGAATGTCATTACTCTCTTTGCTAAGGAGCTATTATGGTTCATCAACTAGTTTTACTATCTTGGACCTGAGTTCCTATGTTTAGTTGAGATTCTCTAAGTTTGGTCAGTGTGAAGGGCTATTTTAAGTTCTTTGTCTGTGGCACCTTCAACTTCTGTGTCCATGTGTTTTTCCTCAGAGACTTACCATACTTAGGAATTCTGTTATATTTTTGCAGGGCTTGGTCTCTGTTCATTTTTTTCTACATGCCTGGATTATTTTCTTCTTTTCCTGCCTTGGTGCTGTTCTTGTAGTGTTGGAGCGCCCTTTGTTTATACCACCAGGGTGGTGAGACAAAGGGTGATGAAGGAAAACCCATAATTGATTCCACCACTGATGGGTGCAAAGGGACAGTCTGGAGGGAGAGCTTCACATTGCTTTCCTGGCTTCCCGTATTCTAGCTGTGCCAAAAGTCAGACTTGCAACTGCCTGTCTCTGTACTTTCTATAACCACATCTCTGACCTATTCAGTTCCCTGAAAGGGAGGAAGGGAACTTGACTGATCCAGTTTCTACTAAACTAAGCCCCAGGAGTCTTTTTTTTTTGCCCCAGAGATTAGTTTCTACCAATAACATGGTGGTACACCTCCATCTGGAAACTCACCGGCCTTATGAGCACAGTCTCTGTTGTCAGTCTCTGTTCTGTAGCAGCAGGGTCAGGTCTGCCGACAGCAATGGTGGTTGGTACGAACTAGCCCGCAAATTCTTTACCCAATTGCAGTCCTCCAATTCTGTGGACCACAATCCTCAGTCTTGGAGTATACAGATGCATGTGATTTGCAGGAAAACTGGAATGTAAGCTTATGAGGCTTTCGTGTGATCTACAGTTGATTTCTGGTTATGTTAGTGGATAAGGTTCCTTGCTGGCATCTGTTCTATTATTTCTCTGGAAGTCTCTCAATTGATTTTTGAGAGCACTTTTATGTTTGAACTTTGCCCTTTTAAGACATTGTTTTTAATCAGGTAATTTCCTTGGGGGAGAGCTTTGAAAGTTTTAACTGTTAATGCCTGCTTATAACCCTTGGGTCAAATCTCTGAGCCACCTGCTCCAAAGCTGGAAATGAAAACCGGGAGTGTGTGTGTGTGTGTGTGTGTGTGTGTGTGTGTGTGTCTAAATAACTTTCCTTCTTGCTCTAAGTGCAGGATCCTAGGGATGCTGGCAGCCCATTGTCTTTCTTTATGTTTTGCCTGGCGTGGATCTTTCATTCTATGAGTGAGCATGCGTGAGAATGAGAGTAACTTTGGTATTTTCAGCACACTGGAGTAAAGCCTTCACATTAAAAATAGTGACTGGATGGGAGAATGGGGACCTCAAACTGTGGCCACATTCTCCTGGAATTTAATCTTTGCATCACACAACTTGGAAAGGTAAGAAAAGCTGATAGCCTGCTACCACCAAATAAGATAATGTAGCTCTAAACTGTAGATGGTGGAAATTAGAGCACTGTGATTTTTACTGATACTTTCATGAATGGGTTTTCCATCACAGTGAGTGGACATAGAGACACAGGTCAAGATTCAAATGCCACAAATTCTCACTACTCTGACCAAGTCTTGGTAGATTTTACTGAATAAATATTTTTTGCTATATACCGTGAGGAAGATGACCCAATTTCATATCTATCCAAATTAAAAGTTAAAAATCAATTCACAGGAATATTTTTTCACTCTATGTTAATATTAAAGTATAAAAACTCTAGTTTTATTAATAGTGTATTTTTGTGGTGAATGTAATGTGATACATGTAAAGTACTTCATTTAATTTAATTTTCTAACATATAAGATATTCATAAAATCTATGCATTATCTTTAGGCTCCTATTCTGTATATAAGCAGAAAATACTATTGATGAATTGGTCCTACTGGGTGGACAGACTTGAAATCAAAGATTCATATTTATACCAATAAGTCTGATTTGTGTGGAAAGTATACTCTAGCATTTCAAGTGCTCCCATGGATCCTTTTCATCTTGAAACATTGGGCTTCACAATGGGAGGTAAGTTTGGAGCCAAAGGACTTTGAGTTAAAGTCTCAACTCTACCACTTATCAGGTGTGTGACAAATGTGCAAATCATAGAATCTTTCTGTGCCTCAGTCTCCTTGTCTGTGAGATAAGGCTTTAATACCTACATTTATGAGTTATTATGAGAATTGGATATCATATTAACAAGGTTCTTGGCACACAGAAAATTTGGTAATATTAAAATGAAATTATCTTAAAATCACTACCACTATTATCATAGTTCTTCTGTATCACCGTATCACTGTCCTCCTGTTGCTCATCGATTTGCTCAAGCGGGTGCCAGTAACTTTTCCATTCATCTGTGTTATTTTCAGGGTCAGGGGGATGAGGCCCATTATTGTTACTGTTTTTGGCATATTGAGTATGCCATGGGTAGCTTGCCAGGCTCTGCCGTTCAAGATTCTGCCATCACGGTTCTTACTCTCATTATTACTTGTGATCAAAGCATATTCCTTAAACATATTAAAAATCAATACAGAATATATATTTTATTCATCACTATATTACCCCCATTAAAATACCATTTATAAAATGTTGCCGCATCATTGGTTACCATCTCTAGCTACAGACTGAGTCTTCAGATGGGCATGTAACATTAATCTCTCCTTAATGAATATTTCCTCCTCCAAACTTAGGCTCCAGTCTAGACCAGTAAGAGATTTAATATCCAATAGCAAGCAGATCCTAATAAACATATAGCTTTTACCAGGTCCAGCATCCTAACTCAACTACAAAGGTGGAATGTGACCCCATCAGCGTGTCAACCTAAGAGAGATTTATTTCAGACTCTTTCACAAAACAGCAATAAGCTTTAGCTTTAAACCTGTCTCAACTCTGTTCCAATTGCCCTCTCAATTATTGACAGGCCTAATTAACTCAGCAATTGCATAGAAATAATTATCATCTTTTATTAGGCAATAGATTTTATTCCCAAGATTAGATTTGCTAAGACTCCTACCTATAGCTAATATCTTGTCAATTACAGTATAACCCCTCAGAAGGGACATGTATGAATTTTTAAACAAGAATTAAAATTTCAATTCCACTTTTTATTTTGAAGCTTAGGGTCAAAAATGTACCAGAAACTGAGAAATGAAGTACTTTAGAACCATTTGCTTTGGGGGGGTCACAGAAAGTTTTTAAACACTATCCAAAATGTATAGATAAGTCTTTTGATGAAATACTTCCAATTCTTTAGAGATATTTTTAGCAAACAGAAATGTTTATCCCCAAATGCTTTCAATGCTGTCAGCAGAAGCGTGGCATATTTATAATGCAGTTTGCATCAAGCTCCAGCCCAAAATCTGGGCAGTTTTCAGAGAAGGCACCCAGAAACCGTATTGTCTGCATTCTTCACAATGCTGGAAGCAAGATCAATAGCTGCAGTTCTCCAATGAAGCTCCAAAGCCCAGCAAGGAGTCGTTTTTGACACAGTGAATTTAGCGAGAATGATGTGCTCCATTGCAGAACCCAAAGGGTGGTATTCTCAGGTTAACAAAGACGATAATGAAGTAGCAGCCTTCAGGCCAGAGACTACCACCTGGGAACCATTCTTACTGGGAATGAGCTGTGTGCAAATACAGTGTTCAAGAGGAGAAAAATCACAATGGAGGTACTGCATATACTAGGGTGGCAATGGAAAAAAAGTGTTCATCACAGAGCATCAGGCCTCAGGAGGGGTCCCTCGCCCCCTCCCTTTCCCATCTGCCAGCCCATCTGGAGACCACTAGCTCTTAGACAAACTGAAGTCTTGGGAGCTCTAGTTCTGCCATGAGGAAAGTGTGGCCTATAGGATTCTGCTTGGAAAAAAATGCTAAGGATCATGATGGATTTATCAGACACGAACAGGTGGGTTGTGTTTAGGGGTCACTTATTAGCCACTGGGTGTCAGACAGGTGGTTTCAGAAATTCAAGGCAAATCACTGAGAACATCAGTGGAACCAGAAAATGAGTTCTTGGAGAGTTAATAGCATATGAGTCACACTTGGAAGTGATTTTTTTACTAGGAAGATTAGATGCAAAGGTGTTAAATAAGAATATTATATACTTTCTAGTTAAGTGTAGTTAAGGATTTATTCATCAACAGAAACAGCTGGATAATGAGAGGAAGTGGAGGTATAGAGCAAGCCTTGCATACCCTGGGATGAAGAAGTGTATTAACGTTTTGAACATGTTTTAAATGATAGTATAAGGAAAAGTAAAGGGGAGGGAGGAAGGAAGGAAGAAAACAAGAAAGAAAGGGAGGGAGAGAGGGAGAGAAGGAAGGAAGATGATGAGAGAAGAAAAAAAGAAGCAAACAAAAATATTCCGAAGTCATCATTTTTCAATCACAGGAGCAAGAGGACAAAAGGAATTGAGTAATTGCTCCTGTAGCCACTCAGAATTGGACCCTGCATGGAAAGAAAAAAAGGCTGACCCAGGAAAAATTGCTAACTAACTCTTGCTTGTTTTGTTACTGCTGACATGAGCATTAAGCCTAGTGGAGACCCTGATTAGATCTGCATGTCCAATCACTTGTAAGGCTGGATCACAGCACCAAAGCCTTTGATTTTTCAAACACCATAAATGACAAGGGAGTACATATCCCTAAGACACTCTCTTCTAATGAATCAGGAAAATGGGTCCCTGATATAACGGTCACACAATAACATCATGTAGGCTCAGAGACTTCCTTTTCTTGCTGTCCTCTGAGCTGAAAAAAAAGTACTAATGAACCTTGTGCACAAATGAAACTGGAACTTCTGGCTCACCTTTGTAAAACTCACCCTATTATGATTAAGAAAATGAATAGTTGTTGCGGATGGACCTACATCATTCTCAAATCAATGGGTCCATCTGTATATTTACTCAATGTTAGTTAAACCCTTGTACTGGAAAGTTCATTCCACTTTCAAGAAATGATAAGTCAATCTTTTTTTTTTCCTTTTTGCTTTTTGGGTAACACCTGGCGATGCACAGAGGGTTACTCCTGGCTCATATACTCAGGAATCACTCCCTGGTGGTGCTCGGGGGACCATATGGGATGATGGGAATTGAACCTGGGTCAGCTGTGTGCAGGGCAAACACCCTGCCCGCTGTGCTTTTGCTCCAGCCCCCTAAATCAGAGTTTTTAAGAAGTCCTGAGTAAAAGTAACACTGCTATGTCTCACACCAGACAGAAACATTTTTCCTGAACCCTTTCAACCAGACTCCGAAGTTGCCCTCTCCTTTCTTTTTCCTACCCGCTTCTTGTCCCCTTTTGGTGTCTCCTCTGTGAAACTTCTCATGCTTCCATTACTCTAAATGTTATGGCAAAAGTGACAGAGACAGGCACTAATCTCTGTATATAGCATCTGGTTGGTGCGTCTTAGAAGCACTCTGATTCATCTTTATCCCGGTGATCTGATTGGCCATTTTGTGTGTGCTTCATAAGAGGGGTGGGTTTTCACGCCCTTGTTAAAATGAGGCATAGTCGATCAAACAACAGGATGGGGATATGTAGACTATATAATAAGCACAGGTGGTGGGTTACTCTCAATGGAACGAACATCTCTGAATGTAGCAGCTATGTGTACCTGGATCGAGAACTCAACATGAGGAACGACTTGGCACCAGAACTGCGCAGGAGGAAGAGAGCAGCATGGAACACCTTTAAGAGCGTCAAAGAAGTGGTTAAGAGGATGAAGGAACTCCGACTCCAAGCAAATCTTTTCTATTCCACCATTCTTCCTGCACTAACATACACCTCAGAGACCTGGGCCCTATGCAAACAGGATGAGAATGCTATTTGGGTATCCCAAAGAGGAATCAAAAGAGCTATGCTAGGAGTATCACGTCTCAGTCAAGTGAGAGAAGAAATCTGGAGTTCCGACCTGCATCAACAGTCAAGAATCAGGGACGCTGTCTCATTTGCCAAGACATCAAAAATCAGATGGGCTGGACATGTAATGCGATTCAGAGACAACCGCTGGACTAGAGCTGTTACCAACTGGATTCCACAGGAGGTCAAAAGACCGCGTGGCCGCCCACCAAAGAGATGGTCAAACTTCTTCGTCAAAATCCTAAATGAATGGTTTGAGGCTCTTCCAGTTCCTGGAGCGAGCAGATAGCATTGGGCTACACTAGCACGCAACAGGGACAAATGGAGATGTTACTGGCGCTGGCTCAAGCAAGTCGAAGATCAACTGGAAGACAAGTGATACTATGCTGAAAAAGAAGAGCTTTGCAGGAGAGCTGCTGGAGAGAAGTTGCAGCCTAGGTGGACATGCTGGAACACCCATTCAGAGCAGAGTTTACTGTTAACCTCTTGTGTACAAAGAGCAGTAACCCTGAAGACAGAGGGTGTTTGGAGTGCTATTCTTACTTATCATTCACAAGAACCCAGAAGCTAAGTCTGCACTTAGCTTAGCCACTTTGCACTAGCACAAGCAGTATATGCATACCATAAACAAAATGGTACTAAATGCAACTAGAAATAAAAACTATCTGGTTAATCCTATCATTCCTTGCTCACCTGATACCCCTGCTAGACTGTACACTCACAATCCTACTCTTTGATGCACTGATATCTATCATAAACCCAACACTCGAGTGGCAAGTAAAATATTTTGGATGGATAAATGTGTAAACAATTAAATGAATGAATGACCCAAGCTGATTTTTTCAAATAGCTCAGTGGGAAAAGAACTACCAAATATGTTCAAGAGCCAGGCATAAATATTGGAAATACAAATTAGACCCAGATGTTGAAGCCAAACTCCCTGGGTTTGAATTTGCTTATCATACATGTGATTTGGTGCAACTATTCGCAATTCATTTTGTCTCCTCTTTTAAAAGGTGAGATATTAGAATTTAAAGATCTGCTATGCAAATTAAATTATTTTATATATGTAAAATATTAGAATGGGACTTTGTGCAGGAAGCATATGTGTTTACTGTATTAATTTATTAGGCAGACTTTATTTAATTCTAATGTGTAGAATAATAAATACTCAGTCTATGCCAAATGCTCCCAGATTAGTATTGCATTTGAGATATCACAGTGAGAATGTGTGGGCTGTCAAATTCAATCTAACCTAAGTCATAAGGACAGAACAGTAACTTAGCTAATACACACAAGGATGGCACTCTGGCAATTGATTGGGAGGAGGAAAGAAATGTTAGAAGTAAAAGACAGGCACATACATCATGATTACATGGAATCATGTATAAGTATCTGCTTGGGGCACAGGCAGTCATAAAACAAATGTTGGAAGGGTTGTATGATTTTTGTTCCATTCTCAGCTTTGTTAGTATTATTTTAGGTAATTCTGAGTTCCCCAAGATTACAAGAATTTTGTGCAGCCCTCAATTAAATTAAGCCTCTTGAGCTGGGGTTGTCCCTGTTGGATGAGGGAATTCTGACTCTAGAAGTGTGTTACTGGTCTCTTTACCTATGTCACTCTTTCATTTCTATGGAAATAATTGGGCAACTGGGCCTTCTATCATTCAATCATAGCTTCTTGGTCACAGATTTCAGTTTCTGGTTAATATGTTATTCTGGGTCTAGATGCTATGACAACTGTGGAGAAAGATAAGTGAGAAGGAGGTGTTCATTGGGAAAATGTAAGTGGAGAATGAGCTGTTGTCAAGGGTCAGCCCTCCCTTGGCTACAGTGAACTAGAATCAATCCTCTGGCTGGACTCAAATAAATTAGCAGAATATCTCCATAGACACAGCGTCTCCCATCAGGAAATCATCTTAAGCAATGAAAAACAGATTAATTTTATTGTCAAGGGAAATATCCTCAAATTCCAGCATGACAACTATATTTTCACCAAGGGACACGTTTATTTTTACCCATTAGCTGAAGCTCTTCCAATATAATATTCTACTATTGCCTTTGAAGGGAAATTAATATATTCTCATTAAAGCTCTGCTTATTTGGAATATAAGACGTGGGCAAAGGTAGAATTTTTAGGCAGGTGTTCACCATAAGAAAATCTCACTCTCATTCCCCAAGTGCCATTCTAAGCTCCTGTGGCCAATAATACCTTTAGTGAAATCAATCATTGTTCTTAGAAAATGGCTATCAAAACACAGTAAAGTAAGTGGCTGGCTGACTCTCCACCGTTTTGAAGGGACCATATGGAGTCCATGTTTGCTTCCCAAAATTACTCCCACCTTCCTTCCTTTATGTAATAAAATCAAGTGGATTCCTCATAGGTATTTAAAACAATAAAAGGCTTTATCTGCAAATGAAAGTTGGCTCTACTGAATGGCATAAAAACCTCCATGCTACTATTGAATGAGAGCACCCTATGTGCTAATGCTATTTGTTTTGTTCCTGTTTTAGTCATTTTCCTTGGCAGAGACACTGTAGCCAAGCTTCCCCCAACCACACAGGACTGGTGCAGCATCATACTAAAAGCGTTTTTTTTTTTTTTTTTTTTTTAGAAAAAGAGAACTCCATTGATTCTAAAGGGAATTATCCAGCAGAAGGTCTCATTACAAACAGGAGGGAAACTACCCTAAGAACCCTCATTGTGGAAGGTAGAAGCGTAAGACAGAACAAAGGAAACATCCTCCACTCAGCTGCTGATGTAAAGACTTTGGGGAATAATTCTCAAGTCCTTCATGAAAGGGGAGAAGTAAAGTCAAGGATATTAATGTTATTGTGGGAACAGATTCTAAGTTTTTGCCTGGGATCTTCATAGATCCTCACTAAAAGCTTTTTACCCCTAAATGATTGATATGTTCCATCCCTGGTCCTGAAAAACTTGCGTGGCTGACACTGTGTCGCTACTAAGAAATAAAGAATGCCACCCCCAAACTGGAAAAACTGGAAATGACACCTCAAACCCAACAAAATCCCAACATAGTTCTTGAGACAGATAGTTGTATGTCCAGTTTCAAAGTGAAACATCTGAGGCCCTGGAAGCTTAAGTACTTTGCCTAAAGTCATTCAAAGAGCAAGTCACAGAGGTAGACATAAACTCATACTTCCTGAGTTAATGTTCTTGATAGTTATTTATTTATTTATTTTCATTTTGGGTCACACCTAGCGTTGCTCAGGGGTTACTCCAGCATGCACTCAGGAATGACTTCTGGTGGTTCTTGGGAGTTCAAATCGGATGCTGGGAACGATATATGCCCTACCTGCTGGATTATCACTCCTGCCACAATGTTCTTGATCTTGAATCATTAACTACCCCATTTAATATGTGACTTTATGTATTCCCACAACAATCCTAGGGTGGGTGGTTTAGGATCATCTCTCCTTCAGGCATGAAGAGAAGTTGATACATTTGACTTGGAATTGCTGAGATGTAAACCATAAGCTTATTTGTCGTGGGAGCCCGAATATTTAGCTGCTAATGCTTGCAAAAGGAACATTCTTCTACAGGGCATACAGATGAGGTCCACTCAGATGCACCTCTACCAAGAATAAAAGGGGTGGAAAACAGTGGGCTTCATCCTTTGTTTTAAGCTGCATAGAGAAGTTGGCACATCACTGGGAATTTTCTATCCATCCCTATATGATGTTTTTCACAGGATGCTGATGACTCCTATCATCTGGATTCATGCCATACAAAACACCTCCAGCTGAGGGAAGGCTTAGCTGGCAGAAGCTCAATCTTCCTGCTATTTTAAGGTTTCTTTCTTTCTTTTTATTCTTCTTTTAAGGAAGAATTTGCATTAACATTGGGTCAGCTGTTGGAGAAAGGCACTTAGGATAGGGGGTGATCCAGGTAGTGAGAAGACTTGTGTCTGAAGTAACAATCAATTGCCTGCTATGTAAATTGCAGAAGAAGCTGCAAATAAAATTACTGTAAATTTAATTAAAACATTCCCGCCAAGTCCATACATTTGGTATTGATTACCTGGCCTGCAATTTTAGGGAGTTAATTAACACAGCCTGAACTTGGACAACAAGCAAAAGCCAGAGTAGGCACTGGTTGTCCTAGCAACAGGTAGGCAAAATCAGCTCACAGATTACATGGAAGGAAATACAGAATGTTATTGAATTATACTTAAATGTAATGATTTAAAAATATAAAGAGGCACCTTAAAATTTAAAACATACTTCAGGAACATAATTCATTGTATGTCTTGAATCAGGCCAGAGAAGAGTTTTTATGCTGAAGAGTGAGATGAACAGAGTACAAAAGGTGGAGATAATCCATTAGAGAGAATAGTTTCTCAGCAGTATGAATTCAGAGCATCATCTTGTGCAGTATCCATTTGGATGAAGAGAAAAGCCCATTATGAACAATTTCCTAGATCCATAAGTAGAGTGAGTCCTTTTATTTTCAATTCCCCCAAACAGAAGCATTTTATGGGAAGAAAGTATATTGTAAGTGCATGCATGTGTGTGTGTGTGTGTATAGGGGTAATGTAGATACTACTTAATGTGATGATGACAATAAAAATTGCTACTGTATCTGGTGTCAATACACACATCTCAGACCACTACCTGACTCTACACTCAGTGCTCACTCCTTGGCTCCCCACTTAATTTTCTTCAGACAAGCAGTAAATTTCTGATATTGGCAGCTATAGCAAAGACAATAATAGATCATGTCTGTGGTCCTTGACAAATATTAACCATACGCTTGTAAAGAAGTGAGGTTATTTGTGGGTTCCCCTCCACCTACTTCTTTGTATCTTGCTGCATGGATACACCATCTGCTTCTCCCTCCCTTGAACCATGGATACAGAATTCTGGCCAATGTGAGGTAGATCCTAGTTGTTTCTCTAACTAGGGATTATCAACAAATACATAACCAGGTGAAAAGGAAAGAGATTTTATTCTAAAAGGTGTTTCAGCTAGACCTTGGTGAGTGTTTTGTAGGTGTTTTATTTACTATCCTAAGCACATGGATTTTAGGTTCAGGGTGGACATTTAATGAGCTGTGGAAAAATGCTGTGGGAGTGTATTCCCAGGTCCAAAATTATTCCTGGATCCGTAGTAATTGTCTGCAGCCCTTACATAACCCATTTCCCTCTTGGGTTTTCTCTGTAAAATAAAGACAGCTAAACTGTATAGTGTACCCACATACAGTATAAAATTGAGTGCCTGAGACTCCTGTATGATTGCTTTTTAACAAACAGTAAGTTTAACATAATTTATATTAAAAATTTTTTTAAACCTCCAGGCAAGGGAGATGCCTGAAAAGCACATAAGGGAACAGAAAGAGGTCTAAGGTGAATGAAAGGGAACAAGCATTTCACAACTATAGGTGGAGTAGAGTGGCTGGAGGTAGAGTCAGTTGGATGGTGGTTCACCAACCAAAGATTATTAGCCACCTGCACAGTCTCAGGCCCTGGATTTTCTCTCATCCTAGATAGTTGAATGAGCAATCACCTGGACTAAGAGCTTCATCCTTATATATGTGTTCCCAGGCTATCTACACAATTTGAAGAAATCCACCCAAGGTTTGTTGTTCCACACCCTATTCACAAAGTGGTTCTCCAACTCATGAACTCCATTCATCCATTTTATTACGTGAGATAACTGGGTGCTTGAGCTCATTTTGAAATTAAAAAACTGATATTTTGGGGGCTGGAGCGATAGCGCAGCGGGTAGGGCGTTTGCCTTGCATGCGGCCGACCAAGGTTCGAATCCCAGCATCCCATATGGTCCCCTGAGCACGGCCAGGGGTGATTCCTGAGTGCATGAGCCAGGAGTGACCTCTGTGCATCGCCGGGTGTGACCAAAACAAAACAACAAAAAAAAAACTGATATTTTTAAGAAAATTAGTTGCATGGAACATATCAACTTTCAACTCCAATTTTGATATCTCTAAGCCACAACAACCATCGTGTTGATAATGCTACTTAGAGCCTAAAATTCCTATTAAAGAACTTAACTACCCTCTCTTTCACACACTTTATAATCTATAAAGCTTATGTAGGTGACTTGATCAAGATCTAGAAATTTATTTGGTTCTGGGGGTCCAGACATAGGTATCCACAGAACATACAAACTCTCCAATAGTTAGAGGTGGCTTTGATGTATGGCTAATGGACCACACTTAGATCACCACAGTTCTATAAGGTCCTAGAATCAAGATCGGTACTTGGAGTGCAGAACACAGATCTGACTCGTTTCTATCTTAGGCTGTGTCTTCCTCTTCAGTTGTATCCTTCATGGCAGAGTCTGAAAGACTTCCAGGCTCCACATTTTAGGGCTCCTAGTCCTGCTTTCACCTGGAGTATTAGTGTGCTCAAGCACACTAACTGGCATGATTAAATGCCTCCTACTTTTTTGTGCATCACAGAAAAACACAGTGTGCGTGCATGTATATTTATTTTATTTTATTTTTGTTTTTGTTCTTTGGGTCACACCTGGCGATGCTCAGGGGTTACTCCTGGCTCTGCACTCAGGGATTACTCCTGGCGGTGCTCAGGAGACCATATGGGATGCTGGGAATCGAACCCTTGTCAGCCGCATGCAAGGCAAAGGCCCTACCCGCTGTGCTATTGCTCCAGCCCCTCAGTGTGCATGTTTAGAGTAAAAGGGGGAAGGGTCTCAAGAGAAGAGGTTCCACAATCAAAGAACCTTCACTGATATCTGCATCTTACTCATTAACCACAACTTGAGGCAAATTATTTAAAGTTAACTTTTCTGTTTCTTCAAGTGTTCAATAGGTACAACAGCATTCAAATCACTAAGTATTTAATTAACTATTAGTTATAAAGGACTGAACACAATGTTTAGCATTTAATATTTGCTCAAAATATATTATATATGATGAAAATGTCTACTACAGTTTGCTTCTCCCTCAAACTGACTGATCCTCAATGTTTAGAGGAGAAACAAAAACAACAGGCATAATGGCCTGAGTGTTAATTTAGATAGGTTCTGGTTAGATAGACCCCTATTCACAATGTTCTGATATATCACTTCTAATAAGACAGACCCCTCTGAGAGGTCTGTGGATACTCTGACCCTGAGTCCCTCTGTTCTAATCCTTCAAGCCAAAAGACACTGTTCAGATACCACTGATCCCTCCCTACCTGTGTGTTTCATCAGCCTATAAAATGGCATGACGTTTCATGACTGCAATTAGAAGCACATATAGACCTGTATCTCTGTGTGGGACCTCATTAAAGTGAATGATGAAGTGAAGGTCAGCTCTTTTTATAAGGACAAGAAGTGCAGAACCAAATCCTCAGAAAGCCAGGAGGCTAATGAGAAACAGAAAGCACTTTCAACAGTAGGGCTGGAAAGAGAGAATCAATTTGCGAGCAGAAACTTGTGAGGAATTCCCTGAAACTCATACACATACACAAACAATTGAAAGAGATAAACTTTAATAAAGTTTATAAAGTTTGTTGACTTCCAAAGAAAATAAAACTACTTTATATATATAAAAAAACAAAGTTTCTCATACAGTTCAATCCACACAGAGACCTTCTTCCCACTCCACCCCCATCTCATAAATTTTTCTGAGGATCTATGTTATTTCAAGACTTAGGTAAGAGGGGGAGAGAGAGATTTTTCAATTAAAAATAATTCCACATCACAATACTTATTTTTCTACATTTCATCTTACATTAGTCTCAAAGCCATTCACTTCGAGTCTGAAGTCTCAATTCTCTCAGAGTCTGTAGAAATGAAAGAGGAGAATTGTTTACTCACTGCTGAACATTTCTCTTTGGTAACAGTGAATGTGCGGTGGCCACAGACTGGGACATTCCATATGCTCTAATAGTAATGGTCAGAGTAGACTTGTCAACACAGACTGATAAGACTCTTTGAGGCTTTCTCCATAGACACAGTGACCCGATTCCTTGTTATTTAATGGTCGGGTGGTATAGAATTGTGACTCTGTCACTGTCACAAGGGAGAGGGGACACCACCCAGCAGATCAAGACACACAAAAATAAGCAGAGTGTATGTGATATATATGTACATATATATATATACACATATACATATATACATATATACACTGTTTGCACATGCATATGAGAGAAATGAGGAAAAGAGAGATGAAGAGAGAGTGCCTGCAAGTATCGGATTCCCAGGATCTATCATTTTTAAATCCAACTTCACTTTTGTTTCCTTGTTTGCTTCTAAAAGCCAAGAGGTAATCTAATTAGATTAGAGTTGAGTTCTTGTCATTTGCAACCAAAGTATGCTAACAAAGAGGTACAAATAAAGTAGAAAATGAACTAGGTCATTATCTCACTTTTCAAAGAGCTTAAAACATAGTTAAACAATGGAATCTAGCTATCTGAACAACAAACTAACACAAACACAAACGAGTATTATAACACTCCACGAGACTATAATGAGCCAGACAACAAAAGCCTGCTTTTTCTAATTTTTATTTTTCTATTTTTTTAATAACAAAGGTTCTTGTCCAATGTTCTCCCAAACATGATCCATACATTTGATCCATGTGTACATGTACATAATATTTACATTAGATACAATAAGCAGCATCCAGTATCTTCTATTCTCTTTCAAACTACTTCATTTGGGTCCATAAATTAGTTCTTGAGAGCAAGAAGATTGGGGTACAAGCCCCACAGAAACTTACCCTATGACGAATACCAAAGACCCAAAGACTGGAGAAGTATTTCACACAGAGAGTTTCTGGACCACTAGTTTGGGGAGATAAGGAACTGAAAAAGGCAACTGTGTGCCCAGCAGGGAGTCTAGTGTAAGGTAATAATAAATTCCTACACTCAGGCACAACATAACGTTTTTTAATCAATGACAGACCTAATATGACAGTGGTCTCCACAGATAGTTGAGGTACATTCTAGGCTATACCCTCTCAGTTTGTGTATGTGTAGTCTGACATTTGCACAATGACAAAATTGCCTCACGACATTGCTCAGAGCACATTCTTTGTTAAGCAAATACATGACAGGATTTATTAAATGAGCAAATAAAGCTTCCAGGCAAGCCAAGTCAATTGTTATATAAATGTTTGAGGAATATTCCAAAGTTTATCCTCTTAGAGATGCTCAGAAGAGCTGAGGAAAAGTGCTCTGAGAAGTGCTGCAGGAAAGGACATTTCATCCTGTTCAGTACATTGCTTTCTAAACTTTAGATTACTACGGAACCCACTGACTGCATAGCATGAATCTAATGTATAGATCATGTTGGGGAAACACTGGACAAGAAACTTGGTTAATGAGCAGATTCTTCCAATTAGGCTGATCTTGGCACATCTTGGAGGATGTTCCTTAAACCTCCAATAGCACAACGTATGTGTCCATCCCACATCTGTTTTGATCTGTCTGCTGTCTCAAGAACTAGGGCAAGGCAGATTCTGGACCTAGGTGAAAAATAACCCTTATCCAACTCACCCACCAGCAACACACATATACTCATTCCAGCTCAGGGTCAAACACAGTGGTGGGAATGTGATCTTAACTAGAGATTATTTAAATATCAAAGTAAGAAGGAGAGTCTCAAATCAGAAAGTAGCAGGATGGCACAAATCAGGAAAGGTTAATAGAATCAGTCATATACTCTTAAATCACGTTTAGATAACCAGCAGGTTTTCACTGGCATTATACTAACCCAACACCAGCATGTCAGAAAACTCACTTGATGGGTCTCATGGTCAACTCCACGGGAACCAAATAAGCTATATCAGTGTGCAGAAAATATCAGGGCCAGGGCAAAAGTGACAGAGCTAATTCTAGGTATGCAATGCTTCCACAATTCAAGAGCTCAGCTTATTTAGGAAAAGCTGACATTCTCCATAAGAAAATTAGTTACAATGATTAATTACAACCGTTTGAGTTAGTCTATGTAAAAAAATACCCTAAAATCTATGCTCAGGAGTTGATTTGTGGAAGTCCTTGGCCAAAATATAATAGAGTGAATGGCAAAATTGGGAGTCAAGATAGCTCTGACCTTTTTAGCAGTGGCTTTTTTTAGATGTGGAAATTGAAAGTGCTGTTCCTTTAAAGAAAAGGAAGTGAAGGGCTGAGGTGATCACACAATCCTGATTTATGTGGACCTCTTTAGCCAATCACTTAAAGCTATTGTTATAATCAGCTTTACAAAACCCTTCCTGACTTCAATGGTCATCTCAAGACTTTATCTGTCCAGCATGCTTTTCTCCATTCTCCTCTAAAGAGAGCCTCCCCTTTATCTGAAAAATTACTCATCCTATACTCTACCACATTCTCATCCTGACCTGCCATCCCCACTTTCCTGTCTTCAAGTAGTGGTATCTGTCCCCGTATTAACCAACCAGACTATGTATTTCCTTGGTTCCAATAATTGTCCAGAGATAAGCATGTCATCCAGGTCAATCTGAATTCTTCTCATGGTTAGCCTATTAATTCTGGAAGACAAATTTGTTTTTCCTATTAAATGAACTGAATATATTAATTTATTTTTTGATTTGTTAGCAGCCACTTTCTTCTTGAGAAGCAAAGACTATACGGCTAATATAAAGAATCAGAATGAAAATGGAATTGGTGATTGGGATAATAGCTAGAGTAAAAGCAAGTTAGATTTTTTTGAATTTGTTCATTTATTGAATCATCATGAGAACAGTTAAAAAGCTCTTGGGTTTAAGTCTTTGTCATACAATTATCAAATACCCGTCCCTTCACCAGTGCACATTTTCCACCACCAATTTGGGTACTCTAAGTATCTGCCCTTTAAATTATGCCCTTTACATGGATATTGCCCAAACAGACTTGGTTTTAAAAGAGTTGAACTGGATCTGTTCTATGTGACTTTGAGATACTGCGTGGAGCTTACAAAATTGTTCTCAAATATCTGACTTAAGCTGATGCTGATTCATGCAACAAGTTTCATGACTCAGGAAGAAACCTATCATGACAGATGTCAGTCAGCTCTGTTCCTAGTCGATCTTCAGATATCTATTAGGATAAGAAAAGTAAAGTGGAGTTCACTAACTATTAATAATACTAGTACTGTCCAACATATATTAATGCTTATCATATGCCAAATGTATTATTATGTACATGTTGTTGTTAGTGTCATACTATCTATGGTAACAGACAAACTGATATTTCAATGCCATAACCCAATACAAGTTGATTTTTAACTTATATCATGCAATTAACTGGGGCCGGACACCTCAGTGATATTCCATGTAGCCAAATGAGTCAGAGGTTTCCTCCAACTTGTATATATCACATTATGCATAGTTTCATGTCAGAGAAAGGTTATGCATGCCTTTAAGAGAATTTACTGGACTCACTGCACATCACTTTCATTCATGCTCCGTTAACTAAAGCATAGTCATACTTTGACATCCTTTAACTGCACGGGAGTCTGGGAAATGTAGGCTGTATCCAGGAATAAGATAGATGATATTTCAGGTAACACAGATAAATATTTACCATCACATTTATTCCATGATCCCAAATAATCCTGTCAATGTTTGTCTGATATAGATGTCCTTATGATTTCAACTGTATAGCAAATATCTAAGAAGTCAGGTACCCCATCACAAGAACATAGCCCAAGGAGCATTCAAATTCTAGTCTTCTGATTTCTATGCAATGGCTTTCAAATAAGGGTGATTTGACCTGTATGACCTCTCCATAAAGGAAAATTTTGCAATGTCTAAATATTTTTATTTGTTAGAAAAGAAAACACAGACTTTACTCTATGTCCTACAATCCACAGAAAACTTCCCATAAAACAATTATCTGGAAAAATTTCAATAGTATCTAGATTGGGAAATTCTGCTCTTAGCATTATTTATTTATACCATTCAAAGAATGTAAAGAATGTGTCTCCAAAGGTTATTTCACTGGAAAAGTACATAAGACTGACACAAAAGTGTTAAATTTAAGTAATACAGGGATTTCTCTCCACTAACGCAAAAGATGTAGTGCCAAACTATTTAACTTTGATGAAATTATTGTTACAATAAGAATATGTCACTAGGAAATATGATTACAAATAAACAGATAAGGGAGGCAAGCCAGCTGTCCGCTCCAATGAGAATGACAAAGGTTAGTGGGGTTGGGGTGCCACAGGATATTAGGAATTTGATATATTTATTGTGATTATTTTATCTTTAACATCAACTGGTCTTGGTTTAGGTGCTAGAATAAACACTTACTCTAAGTGGCTTTGGCAAAATGATTATTCTTCATGAAGGTTGCGAGCTTACTTTGAGACAACAGGTGAAAAATGAGGTGCATCTTGCATTAAGAAAAGTGTTTTTCTTTGCCAATTCCCAAAGTTCTCCCTCTAAGAATGCAGTAAATATGGGAGATCACTGTGGAAAAAAAATAAAATTTTGCATAGTTTTGGATTAAGGAATCTTACTTAAAACTTAGCTTGCCGTTTCGAGCCCTGTGACCTTGGGGAATTGACTCTAAGTCATTTATTTTCTCACCTGTGACTTGGGCATAATTAGTGGATGTACTTCAGAAGAGAGTGAAGATTAAATGGTATACTCATGTGAAGTGTTTAGAACAGAGCCAGCACTTCCAATGCCAACCCTTAACCATATCGTCATCCTCCCCTTATCATCATCATCATCATCATCATCATCATCATCATCATCATCACTGGGAGCACTGCTGGAAGAGGGGAGGGTAGTATGCTGTACTAGACCCTAAGGTATAACATGGTTATGAAAAGATTTTACCATGACTTTAAACACCAGTGGTAGAACTCTAGCTTTGCCCTTGGCTATTATTGTGAACCTTTCCCATAAACTTAGTCTCTGCACCCATCTGTGAAACAGAGTTAAGCATCCTCACTCAAGAAAATCAAGTGTGCATGGTTGTATGGTAGGGTGATGCAGAGAACCCCGTTCTTCGACAAGTTTCTTGAGGGTTTGACTGCTAGGGTTCAAAGATAGACTATAAGTAGTCATTGGCGAAATGATCATGGGTGAGTGATTCAGCTCTTTCAAGCCTCCTCTTTCAATTCATTCTTCAATGAATACATAATAATTATTATCAACATGCAAGAAATCTAAGGGCAAGTATTCTTGTCTGCTTTGTTTACAGCTATACTCCAAGAACATAGAATGGTATCTACAACAGAGTAGTCAAACGAATAATTGAATAATGGTCCCTATCACACAGGACAACCGTGTGGTTTGTCAATGAGATTAAAAATTGTGGCTTACTGGAAATATATCCCAGAGGAGCAAAAAAGTATAGTCGAAATGACATCTGCACTTATATGTTCATTGCAGCACTGTTTACAATAGCCAGAATCTGGAAAAAACCCGAGTGCCCTAGAACAAATGACTGGTTGAAGAAACTTTGGTACATCTATACAATGGAATACTATGCAGCTGTTAGAAAAGATGAAGTCATGACCTTTTCATATAAGTGGATCAACATGGAAAGTATCATGCTAAGTGAGTCAAAAAGAGAGAGACAGACATAGAAAGATTGCACTCATCTGTGGAATATAGAATAATAGACTAGGAGTCTAACACCCAAGAATAGTAGAAATAAGTACTAGGAGGTTGACTTCATGGCTTGGAGGCTGATCTCTCATTCTGGGCAACTCAGAGAAGGGAACACCAAGTAAAATGTGGTCTGAGGTCATGCGGGGGAGGGGACGCGTGCCGAAAGTAGACTAGAGACTAAACACAATGGCCGCTCAACACCTTTATTGCAAATCAGAGACAGAGAATGAAAGGGAATACCCTGCCATAGTGGCAGTTTGGGGTGGGGGGAGACGGGACTGGGGAGGGTGGGAGGGATGCTGGGTTTACTGGTGGTGGAGAATGGGCACTGGTGAAGGGAAGGGTTCTCGAACTTTGTATGGGGGAAACATAAGCACAAAAATGTATAAATCTATAACTGTACCCTCACGGTGATTCACTAATTAAAAATTTAAAAAATTTAAAAAAAATTGTGGTTTAACAATAAATTAAACCTGTGAGGAACATATACTATAGACATGATATTGACAGTAAGTATTGACAACAGTGACAGTGACAATGATTGACAATAAGTACTATCAATGAAACTATTCAAATGAGGAGTCATTAACTCTCAATACACATAGTGACAGTCTCAGATACGGTTCACCAAAGTATGAAACAGCCACAGGTGAACAGTGAAGGGGCAATCA
This sequence comes from Sorex araneus, assembly GCF_027595985.1. Lineage (NCBI taxonomy): Eukaryota > Metazoa > Chordata > Mammalia > Eulipotyphla > Soricidae > Sorex > Sorex araneus. Next base: position 27,782,621 of record NC_073309.1, on the reverse strand, counting down.
TCGAGGTTGCTTCTCACTTTTTAGCCTGTTGTTCCCTGCCCAGACATTATTTGAAGTGTCTGTTTCCCCACATGTGTCTATCTGCTTCTTAGGCACTTCAAGGTCCATCATGTCATTTAGGTTTGGCCATTCTGGAGCATGCACTGGAGCAGCAACCAGGCAGAGTCCACAACTCTGTTGCTTCTGCTGGAAGAGATTTAATTTTTCTGGATTAAAGTGAGCAGAAGTTCAAGAAAGGGATCTGTGGACCTGGAAGTTGTTCCTTGGTGTAGTCCAGAGTTGTAACAACACCTTTCGGATCTAGGATCACACGAAGGTGGTATGACTAGAAGTCTGGTCTGGTATAACCAGAACTTGGTAGGGTAAATTACTCAATTCACTACTTCCTGGGTATAATGGGGGATGAAGAGCACCCTCTCCATGGGGCAATTATGAATTACTCTCCTGGAAATCATTCCTAGCCTTTCCAATCATTCTGTATTTTTTTTGGGGGGGGAGAGGAGGGGCAGAAGGGATAAAGGGGCATCTTCCAAGCAGTGTTCAGGAGTTACTCCCAGAAATACAGTTCAATGTGAGGAAGCACTGCTCAGAGGTCACCAGGGCCACACTTGACAGTGCTGATGGGGTAGAGAGCTTGAGGGAGAAACTTGTACAGCTGGAGATCAAACTTAGGCCACAAGACATGCACCCCTGGACCCTGAACTATTTTCTCAGCCCTTCCAATCATTTTAAAAATCAAGTCTACTGCAAAGGACTTTCTGCCTGAAACAGCAGCTCATGTGCTCTGCTGTTGAGCTGTGATTAACAGGCTGTTCCTTTTTGGCTGACAGTCACAAATTTTCTCTGCAACACTTTATAGTCCTACCTTCTACTAGATCTTCCTGGATGGAGTACGCCATCCAGGTCTAACCAAATGAGAGGTGGGAATCATGCTTGCGTTACCGTTGCTTCAGGAGTGAGCATCCTTAAGTCTCCCTCATGAGAGTGAAGCTCAGGAAGTTTGCTAGGAATTCATGAAAGAAAGAATAATGTGTTGCTGGCAAATTTAGAGCTGGCCCGAGATGACTTGAGTAACCAGAATTGGACTCACCCTCCTGAGGAGAAGCTCACCCAAGGTTACTCTCCAAAGACAAAGCCTTATCAAGAATGGACTGTAAGAAATCAGACTGTGATAACCGGAGCTATATCTCGCTGCAATGAAAGAAAAGTCTACCTTTCAATAGTTAAAGTATATAAGCAAAAAGCTTTTTTTTTTGCATTTATTTCTATGCTTCTCTGTTGCTGTTGCTTGCATTATCTAACATTTATAATGGAAAACTCCTAATTGTGTTGCTAACAAATATTATAGTTTATTTTTTGAGCTTTTCTCTGCATCTAGAAGTCAAGGTTATTCCTGTGCATCCTTCAATTTTTTGTCTGCAGTCCAAGATTTCCAATCCCCTAGAGGATATGTTGGCATCTCCACACTCTCCTAAGGGTACCCACCATAATTTGAATCAGTGGCATCAACTTACAACTCTCATGCTTTGAAGTACTTACCAATTTAACATGTCAGAAGCTACTAGGAAATTAAACCATCTTCCAGCTCGTTCACCAATAATTCAGGAATGAGTTTGGCAAAGAATTGTTATATCAGGCTTGAGATTACCCACTATAGCTTCTTGTTGAACACAAAAGTCAGCTTCTCTGCAACATAAAGGGATAACTCATCAACACAATTGAGTTGGGGAATGGAGTCATGGGCAGGAGAGATCTTGGAGTCCTCCAGAGAGGAAAGGGTATACACTAGTGATGGGTGTGGCATTGGAATTACGTGCATGAGAAACCATTATTAATAGCATTGCAAAAACACAGAATCTCAAACTTTTTAAATTCATAGGAAAAAGAGGCACCGCTATCTGACAGCATCTTTAAAAAATAGCAGTGACCATCTTTGCTTTAAGGACATGGTAACTGAGGGGAGGGAAACACACTGGAATTGAAAACACTGGAATGTACATGGCATCCTTCTGAACTTGCAGTCAGGGAAGTTTGTTAATGGTGATGCTTTCATAAAAGCCACAAAAGAATATTTAGTTTCACCAACTGCAATATCCTCTCGCTCACTGTGGCTTGTGTTACCCTGGGACAACTTCAGATGAGCTGGATTTATTTAAAACACACAGGGACATCTGATAGATGTGCTAAATGAGCAGGCTCGACACCACTTCAACTTTCCCTCTCCACTCCCTCTCACTATGAAGATTGAGGCATTGACGATTAGGTATTCTTCCTACAGGATGAAGCAGAATATTACAAAACACATTTGCAAGGAGGCTAAATCATGATTGACAAAACAGAATTTGTTAATACAATAGTTTGAGGCACTTGACAGAAATTTTTGTCAACAGTGTAGATTAAGGGATTCCAAAAAAAATGAAATTTGCAGATGAAATGGCTTTGATGTTTGTTGACAGACTGGATCAGAGTAAAAAAATGGTATTTCTCAGTGCACGGTTGTAAATCTTTGATAAAACATGTATTAGTCCTGCTGCTTTAGCTCATTGGTCAGAGGCACCATCGCCCTTGCCGTTGGCCAAATTAAAGGGTTCAGGTATGAGTAAAAACTGCAGCAAACCACTTAAGAACGATTCTCAGTTCTATGTGACAATAAATATATGTTGTATCATTTTTTTTCAAGCATTTATCAACTAGTTTTAAAACACATTATCTTACCTTATTCTTTTCACTCCTCAAAAAAATTTTTTTCTTCCCATTGAGAAAAGATATTCTGATAGCAAACCCCACAGATATAACTAAAACCAGAAGAAACCTGAAAGAGCTTTCTAAGCCAATGCCTCTCCAACTATGGTCCCTAGAATCAACATGATCCTGGACAGTTATTTGAAATGAAAGTTTTGAGTCCCCAACTTAGACCTACTTGCAGGTAGGATATGGCAATCTGGACTTTAACCAGTTCTTTAGGAGATTTGATGAATACCGAAGTCTGAGAACCATTGAACAAAAGCCAAAAAAAGAAATCGGTTGGTTCACATAATTGAAAAGTCCATGAACATATGAAGCTTCAAACCTCATGGTTGTACCCTGAAGCTGAAACAATTTCATTTTGAGTCTAGCATCAATTTATTTTCTTTCCTCTGGAGTGGCTGCACTCAGATAACTTCTCCCTTGAAGGTAGCAAAATGTCAGTTGTTCCAAGCATATGTCTCATCTACTTGCCATTCCCTAAGAGAGCAGATGGGTTTCTCTGTATAGTGGCAATTGTTCTAGGATGGTGACCCATTTTTCTCTAATTGATCTAGTCCAGGTCTTTCACTCGTCCCTCGACTTTATATGGTAGCCTGTGAATGTAAGCTTAGTGGTCAATAGTGATTTAGTTGCAGGAGTGGTTTGAACTCTAATCGAGAGGCACCTTCCTTGATATCCCAACAAATTCCAGATGAAGCTAAGAGTAGCTTCCCTAAATCCACACATACCAGTGTTACCCTCAACATTAAAGGAGGAGTCATACCCCTGAAGCCCCACCCTCTTGTGCAAGACCCCTCCGAGCTCTTGGCTAACGCAAAGAGAGGAAGTTAATTTTTAAGAAATGCAATTCAAAGGTTTGCTAACAAAGGAAGTAGACAAGCAGGGATTACTTAACAAGGCCCACTTGTCTCTGAATAAAGAGGAGTCCTAAGTTTTGATGATGGGGTAGAATCTAGAAAAGATTCCTTGAAGAGCACTGGGTGCAGCTCTGCCCAGATGGGAGGCAAGCCACCGACTTTAACTTTATTGCCATGCATTGTGACAGCCTGCCTCTGAGAGTCTTTTTATTTCCCCATAGTTCACAGAAGAATTTATTTAGCAGCAGAATAAAGAACTCGTGTACACGGTTTGACTTTCATCTTCAAACCAGGACTGAAACTTTGAGCTGTCATAGTTGTGCAATCTCAGCAGTCCAAATTCAGTGTTTTACAAAAGAGAGAGAAGAAAGAAAACTTTATCCATCCTCTGTGCCATCATTTCTACCCAGAACAAGGAAACTTTTTTTTTCCTTTTCGAACAACAAATGAGAATGTTGGTTATAACTAGAGAATCACCATCTAGAGTTCGTATCAAGAACAAATGTCTTATCAAATGCTTCTTCAACACTACATGCCCTCTGCAAGGGGGGAGGGGTGGGTCCTCAAAGGCAGGGTTCATACTCAGTTCTCCCTCTCTCCTCTCCTAGGTACAGAAGCTAGGACAGAGTCTACCCATGTATTTATATCTTTATGTATGAGTTACATATAATTAATTTGAAAGAGTGCCCTGTTTTCCACACTTCTTTCACATTGTTACATATAACCCAGTTTCAATATTAGATTTCTATGCCAGAGCACTTGTTTCTTCTTCCCCAGGGAGACTGTTGACAAAATAGACAATTTTAAGGAGTGTGTAAGGCCACCTTTCTTTGGCTATCTATGACCTTGAGACACTATTGCACCCAACTCCCTTGTATAGCCACTAGAGGGAAGCAGAGAACACAATGATGGCACAATGGACATTTTGTCTAGCCTTTGTCTTCAGCTCTCTGGGTTTCCTCAATTTTCCCAGCTTTTATCCTTTTGTTAACTTTGGCTTTATGGGTGCAAGTTTCGGTATGGGATAGCCTGGTTTGTTTTAGAGCCAGAAACACCATTCTTTTTTTTTTCTATGTGTGACTTTTAAAGCGATTCCTTGGAAAAATAATTCCAGTAGTGATCTAAATTACTCAGTTTACAAAAAATGCATGTTTTCTTTAAAAATATGACCTCCTTTATTGAAAAGGAAAAAAATCTTATCTAGCTACATTAGGCTGGCGCTTTCCCTTCTGAGCGCCTTTTCTATAAGATCTTTAACTGAGCTGTTCTATCACTCTCTGCAGCCTCCATTCTTCTTCTGATCCAAAATCCAGTCTGGGAAAAAGCTCTCATTGGAAGGATAATTAAAGTAGATGAACAAGTCCTTCAGTCTCAGTTAATCCCAGTAAGCCTAATTCAGCTTCTATAGATGGAGGGATAAGTATGTTCCCCCATCAGAGTCTTTCCTAGTTGGACTGCAGCCTACACCAATAAATCACTCCCCAGATAAACACAAGGTCATGGAGACCAAGTTTCTACATAAGTAAGATTTAATTTGGTCTAGGTTTGATCCAATTGCACAGGTCAAGGAATCACTGCCCCCAAAAGAACTACTTAGAGCAAAATTTCGGGAAGAACCAACACCTTGAATCCTTGCCTCACAGCAAAACTTATTTTCACATTCCAGGAAAAGCACTTCAATTTGACATGCAAATCAGTGGATTGTTTTAAAATAATAATTTAGCAATAATTATTAAAATCAATAAAATTATTTCTAGAATCTTTCTATATAAACATGAATATGTATGTTTATGAAGGATGATTCATATTTATGTTGTAATATTCACTGCAGTATTATTTATAGTAGATAATAAAAAATCGTAATGTCCATCAATAAGGTTCTGTGTAGATATATTTTATTATATACTCAAATAGAAAATGTTACACAGCTAAAAAAATAATAGGATAGATCTATATTTAATGAAAAAATAGGTCATAAAATATTAATACACCAAAAAGCTAAAAATACTATTTTTATTTTGAAAATTTATATATACATTATACATATTTGTATATGAATATTTACAAAGTGTATAAGAACTTATAACTGTTTGGGGAGTGGGAATTCACTAGGGATGTAAGAGAAAGTACAGATGTTTCCATAGTTACTTTCGGCTCTATGCTCAAGAATCACTCCTGACAGGAGTGCCAGGCATTGAACTCAGGTTGGCTGCATGCAAGTCTAGGACTCTATCTGCTCTACTATTAGTCTAACCCATCCATTACCTATTTAAGTAGAAAAAAACTGGTAGACCACTGATCCAAATTTACCCCAGGTCATACCTGATGGTTTGTGATTCTTTAGCTAGTTAAAACTGCATTTATTTCAAGTATTATATAACTCATTTCCAAACACAACTCATTCCAACACACAAAATAATAGTTTCAAAGTATTCATTCTTCAAAGACTTGAGGATATTAACGTAATAAACCTGATATCACTAACAAATAGGACACATGAGAAATAGTATACTTTTAATTTAGGTTCTTAAAGTGAAAGTAATGAGTATATTCTTATCAGCTTTGCCAGAGACATATACAATAAACATAGACAATGGAATCGGGGAAGAGAACTTTGAGTTTTTCTCAAAATCCCCTCATACCCTTATTCGAATACAAAGGAAGAAAGAAATCACGGAATATCTCCAACTTAGAAATGCACAGCCCACTATACTGAAGTACTCTGCCATGTTGGGGAATTACCATGTTTTTTATTATCTAAAACTAGGATATCTTTGATGGTTGGAGGGGACTCTATACGTAATTCCTTCAAGATAACTATGGTAAATCAGGATTCTCCAGTCCATGTAACTGAAACAATCCCCTTTCCATCACACTCATCTGCAAAGGAACTTATCACTAATTCTACTTCTGACTGTAACCTTGGTATGAAGGCATTCTCTTCAAACTCCCCTTACAGAGCTGGAGAGATAATTCAGCCGATAGGGTGTAAATTGCCTTGCATGCTCCTGACCTAGATTCAATCCTAACATCCCATATGTTTTCCCAAGCACCTCTAGGAGTAATTCCTGAGTGCAAAACCAGAAGTGACCCCTGAGTATCACCAGGTATGGTCCCAGTACAAAAACAAACAAATAAACAAACAAAAACTCTAATAGAAGAAATCTAATATGAAGTAGTTCCACTGATAAAATGGCTACATGAACTGATACAATCCAAACTCAACATTGTACCAATAAAAATCCCAATGGCATACTTCACAGAACAGAGTAAAATATCATGCCATTTATTTAGGACTACAAAAGACTTGGAGCAGCAAAATCTCTCCTTTTAAAATATGGTGAGATCATGCTATCAAAGTTCAGATTATACTATAATTTTTTTTAATTTTTAAAATTTTATTGAATTACTGTGAGATAGTTACAAGCTTTCATGTTTGGGTTACAATCTCACAATGATCAAACATCCATCCCTCCACCAGTGCACATTCCCCACCACCAATATCCTGGGTATACTCCTCTCTCCCGCCCTCCCCCTGCCTCCATGTCAGACAATATTCCCCATACTCTCTCTCTACTTTTGGGCATTATAGCTTGCCACACAAACACTGAGAGGTCATCATGTTTGGTCCATTATCTACTTTTGGTATGCATCTCCCATGCCAGCTGGTTCCTCTAGCCATCATTTTCTTAGTGATTCCTTCTCTATTCCATCTGCCTTCTCCCCTCCGCTCATGAAGCAGTCTTCTAGCTATGAGGCAATCCCCCTGGCCCTTGTATCTACAGTCCTTGGGTGTCAGCCTTATGTGATGCTACCCTACACTCCACAAATGAGTGCAGTCCCCCTATGTCTGTCTCTCTCTTTCTGACCCATTTCACTTAGTATGATACTCTCCATGTTTATCCATTTATAAGCAAATTTCATGACTTCATCTCTCCTAACAGCTGCATAGTATTCCGTTGTGTAGATGTACCAAAGTTTCTTTAACCAGTCATCTGTTTTAGGGCACTCAGGTTGTTTCCATCTTTTGGCTATTCTGAACAGTGCTGCAATGAATATATGGGTACAGATATCATTTCTACTGTGCTCTTTTGCATCCTCGGGATATATTCCCAGAAATGGTATTCTGGGCTTATATGGAAACTCAATTTCTAGTTTTTGGATGACTGTCCATATTGTTTTCCAGAAAGGCTGGACCAGTCGGCATACCCACCAACAGTGAAGGAGCGTCCCTTTTTCCCCACATCCATGCCAGCACTGGTTGTTTTTGTTCTTTTGAATGTGTGCCAGTCTCTGGGGTGTGAGATGATATCTCACTGTTGTTTTGATTTGCATCTCCCTGATGACTAGTGATGTGGAGCATTTTTTTCATGTGCCTTTTGGCCATTTGTATTTCTTTTTTGAGGAAACTTCTGTTCATTTCTTCTCCCCATTTTTTGATGGGATTGGAAGTTTTTTTCTTATACAATTCTATAAGTATCTTGTATATCCTGGATATTAATCCCTTATCAGGTGGGTATTGGGTAAATATTCTTTCCCATTCTGTGGGCTCTTTCTGTATTTTGGTCACTGTTTCTTTTGAAGTGCAGAAGCTTCTTAGTTTGATGTAGTCCCATTTGTTTATGTTTGCTTCCACTTGCATGGTCAGTGCTGTTTCGTCCTTAAAGATGCTTTTAGCTTCAATGTCATGGAGAGTTCTGCCTACATTTTCTTCTATGAACCTTATAGATTCATGTCTGATATTGAGGTCTTTAATCCACTTTGATCTGACTTTTGTGCCTGGCATTAGACAGAGGTCACTTAATCTTTGACAAAGGAGCAAGAAATGCAAAGTGGAATAAGGAAAGCCTTTTCAACAAGTGGTGCAGGGAAAACTGGATAGCTACCTGAAAAAAAGATTATACTATAAATTAACAGGAATTAAAACAGCATGGTATTGGAATTGCAACAAAACACACAGATCAACAAAATAGAATTGATACCATAAAAATAATATAAAGTAATACATATATGAATAATTAATTTGTGTCAAAGGATCAAAGGGCTTAAAGTAAAGCAAGGAAAATCTCTTCAATCATAGTGTTGAAGAAAGTAAATAGTTAAAAGCAAAGCAAAGCAAAAAATACAAAACTAAACCACTAACCACTAATATATGAAAAATAATTCAAATTAAGACTAATGACTTATTCAAATTTGAAAACATTCTACTGAATAGAAGAAGACATTACATATCTTATGTAAAAAATAAAAGATGTATATCAAATATATATGTATATCTAAATATATGTGTGGACCGGAGCGATAGCACAGCGGGTAGGGAGTTTGCCTTACATGTGGCCAACCCGGGTTTGATTCTTCTGTTCCTCTCAGAGAGCTCGGCAAGCTATGGAAAGTATCTCACCCACATGGCAGAGCCTGGAAAGCTACCCGTGGCATATTCAATATGCAAAAAAACAGTAACAAAAAGTCTCAAAATGGAGACGTTATTGGTGCCCTCTCGAGCAAATAGATGAGCAATGGGATGACAGTGATACAGTGAATATATGTGTGACTAAAATTTAAAAAGACCCTTTAATTCTCAATAATTACAAAAATCCAGTTTTAAAAAGTGAGCAGAGAGGTGCTAGAGAGAAACTATTGCTGGGAAGACATTTGTGTTGCATGTGGCCAACCCAGGTTTTATTCCTGACACCATATACCCAAAGCACCACCAGAAGTTATTTCTGAGCACAAAGCCAGGAGCAAGCCCCAAGTACCACTAGATATGGTCCCCAAACAAAACAAAATGGAAAGAAGATCTAAATAAACATTTTCCCCATGAAGACATACAGATGGCTAAAAGATACATGAAAAGATATTCCTCACCTCTTCTTTCTAGGGAAATGAAAATTAAAACAAAGATATCACTCTATACCTGCAAGAATGGCAAGTATCTAAAAGAGAATAACAATTGTTGGAAAGGCTGTGGAAAGATGGAAATCCTCACATTACTGGTGGGAACGTAAATTGTTACAGCCATTAAGGAAATGAATGTGAAAATACCTAAAAAAAATCAGAAACAGAAATTCCACACACACTACCCAGTTCTGGATATTTACTCAGAAAATACAGAAACACAAATATGAAGAAATATATGAACAAACAAATACATTAATTCCCCATTTCTCCTCCCAGTTCTGGTAATAAAAAAATTTAAAAAGATTAAATTCTTCAATGGATGAACCTAAAGGATATCATGCTTGATAAAATTAACCAGATGGGGAGAGAGACTAGCACCATATCATTTTACTCATAGGAAGTATATAGAAAAAAAAAACAAACTGATGAACTAAATACAATAAACCAAACTGTTGGACTCTAAGACCAGTTAGGGGTTACGGGAGGGGAAGGGGAGAGGAAGTGGTCAGATCAGCAGGAAGACAACAAAATTATGTTAAAGGTGGAGCCGGCCTTTCAGTGGAGCTAATATAGAATATGCATGTGTTGATTTTCAATGATGTGCCCCTGAAACAATAGAAATAAATAAAAGTATAATCAAGAAGGTACAAAGGCCCCTTGTTATTCCAGTTGATTGTTCATTAACAATCATCTTCCTAGCTCCTCAGAAGGAAGGAACCATCTAGCAAATAATTTACTCAGTCCTGGGAGAAATAAAACCAAAATAGGACTAGTGTTCTTAATTACTCTCAGAGCTCTTGCAAGATGACACAGCCAGCCCGTGCTGGCTTTCCAGCCTCCCCCAACTGGGCTGCCAGATTTAGCACATGAAAATATAGAACACCCAGTTAAATCAGGCTTTCAGATAAACGCACAATAGTTGGGACATACTTAAAAATACCAAAATAAAATTCATTGCATGTTTATCTGAAACAAACATTGAACTGAGCGTCCTGATTTTTATCTCAACCAACCTAGGACTAAACTCACTCTTCTGAGGATCCAAAAACTTGCCAAAGATTGCTTGGGTTCTTACAAATTGCTGATTGGTGCCAGGAGGAGAGGAACCAGTTAGAAGTCCAGAAAACGTTTCCTCTTACCTCTTTTGTGGGAGGTACCTTAGGCCAGTGGTCAAAGCAATTTTCTATTTCTCCAGTGATTGCTCAGTTGGAAACAGGAGAAAGATAAGGGTCTATTTCACTGGTTCCTCTGTGCACTGAGAAGGGAATCCTTACAGATCCCCCACTGTCTGACCTTTTCACCTCATTCTTTACCTATGTTTTGCTCCTCTCACCTGCTCTACCCCACAGCTCTGCCATGCCGTCCATAGTTCCTTGGACCACTCCACATCACCCACCTGAAGCTTTGTTCAGATTCCAACAAAGCCCCTCCCCCAACATGCCTTGCCCATCTCAGTCTGACCAAATCAACTTATCTTTAAAGTCGGTTGAAAGAGCTAACTTTTATCAGCCTTCTTTCCTTCACATCTCTGTGAATATCTGATGTTGAATGCTCTTGGTTTTCTTTCCCTGCTTGCTCTCTGGTGACTGGGTGTTCACCAAAGGACTGGATGTTACCTTGAGTTTGAGGAAGAATAAGCTGCAACAAGCTGTGTCTCCAGTAACCTGAAGACATGCAGGCAGATGAGACGGTGGGAACCCCTTTGGGTACTCTGAACTCTACCCAGTTTTGCTGTGAATAAACTCTACATTTTAAAAAGTATTGCTCGAGGAAGAAGTCATATGCTCAAAACTAATGAAAATACCCAAAATTATCTTGAAAATTAGAGACTTTCAGGTACATTTTAACTATTATAGTATGAGGTTCTGGGTTCAATCCATGGCACTGAAAACAAACAAACAAAAATCCAAGAAAGACCTGGTGTAAGTTACTTGAGGACATTCTGGAGAGATATCAGGCAAGCTATGAGATGGAATTCTAACTCCATAAATTCTGAAATCCCAGCCGGGTTTACCTGTGTGCTCTACTCGGGAAGCCACCTCATGTTCTCGAAAGAGAATACGGTGAGCCTATCTAGTGTGGCATATGTAGGCACGCATGTAGACATGTTCTTTTTCACCACTACACTCTTTCCTTACACTCACAGAGAAAAAGTCTCTTATTGCTCTCTCCAGATTCCTGAGGAGAACATCCATCTAGGGAATTAATCTCCCAGAAGCCTGATGAGGAAAGTTCTCTGGTGAATTTCAGACTCCCCTGTTCTGGGTCCATAATAACCCACTCTACTAAGTGGGAAGAATTTTGAGAGACTTCTGAGGGGGTGGGGGTTGTTTTGAATATACCTGGAAATTATTCTGCTCCTGAGAATATGTTCCCTGGAGAGTAATCAAGAAAGTTCTTGCTTCTGATTAAAACAAAACTATGGTGAAAACTTGTGAGCATGAGACTGACCTCTTTTAAAATCCATTCTCCCCACCTTCTTTGCATTGATGTCTTTTTCATCTCACGTCACATATGAGCATTGCAACCCTTTCAGCCAGCTTCCTATTAGAAAGTATAAACAGCATCTTGACTCAGTCATTCACACCGTCATCAGGAAACATCCAGAAATGTCCTTAAAGGCACTTGGTTATATAAAGAGGTCCTGCCAGGCCTGGGTTATTCTGGGAAGCAGAGAAGGCACACTTCATCAGCATTCTTAGGAAGAATAAAGAAAATGAAGAATCCAGGGCCACAGAGAGTCATCCAGCAGGTATACCTGTTGAAATGCTGTTGCAGATACGTTGGATTATAGTTTTAAGCATACTAAACTGAACAGTGGGTTTTCCTCTTTCCTCCTGAAGAGAGTTTGTTATTTTAGTTACACCCACTACAGTGCTCCTGGGGGCACTCCCAAACTTCCATGTTTATCTTTAACCTCTCCTTTGTGTCCTACTCCCCCTACCTGTTAATCACAAATATCTCCGAATCAAACATGGTAACTTGTAAAGTCAAACTTTCTGATGTTTTGCATTTCGTATATGTAAGTGAAATATTTGCTTTTCTCTTTCCTTTATACTCTTTGCATATTTCTATTTTAGAGCAGTGCCCTTTTTGAATAGACACAGGAAGACAGTCCTATGCTTTTGTAATATGGGAGTTAATTGATTCTGAAAAATATTAACTTCTGGGCATTCTTCATATTTATTTGACTTAAACCTCAGTTGCCCTTAGATTGACCTTAGTTCCTTACACTCCAAAAGGTGGGTCCCACTGAGGAACTTGGATGGACCCAGGGCAAGCCACAAAATACCCTGGCTTTGACATGGGACAGCCTAAGGACCATAGAAGTATAAAAAGTTAAAAGCATGGTTATGAAACAAACTCTGACATGGCTCAAAAGAAGTAACTGAATGAGGACCATGTTGGGATTAGGAAAATCTAACCTGGCCTGAGGATTGTAGTCTAGGGAATATAATGAGAAGCCACCCTTTACTATGAGTCTAGAGAGACCATTTTAAGCTTTATCTAGTGTCTAGATAAAAGTCTATATCTCATACTGTGTTTATACAAAATGACTAGAAATATCATATATAAGTAAATTTAATATGATTATTTAAATGGGTTATAGGTGGAGGAAAGAAGAAAGAAAGCAATATGTCCCTAGATGGTATGCCTCCTCTGGGTGGATCTCCTAGACTGAATCTAGAATCCTAGAGTCCCTAGATGAAATTGCATCCTTGGGTAGATCTCCTATAAGAATTTCCTTTGAAGCAAACACTTTACATCCATTCATATTTATGTTAATGTTCAACTACACCTGTGTGTAATTGCTGCCCCCAACCCTTCACAATTTCTCTATAATAATCCTCATTGATCTGAATAACGTGCCACTGCTTACCTGCCTGTGGACCTATTCTTTTGTCTATCAGCTGGTGGAATGGTCATTGGTCCCAAACACACCAGGTGAAACCAGTCACCATGGGATTGTGACTTAGACACAGATAGAATTGGTATTGGTCATTCTATTGTTTTTGCAATCAGCCAAGCAGCACGAATGCTGGCTGACTTCGACCATTGGAGCTGAATCTCACGAAGACAATGTTCATGAGATATGGACTAGTTCCTGACGTTCCATTTGCCCTCAACAGATTGAACATCTCAGAATGCAGCAGTTATGTGTACCTAGGTCAAGAACTCAACATGACAAATGACCTGGCACCTGAACTGCGCAGGAGGAAGAGAGTGGTGTGGAAAGCCTTCAAGAGCGTCGAAGAAGGGGCTGGAGTGATAGTACAGTGGGGTAGGGCATTTGCCTTGCACGCAGCCGACCCGGGTTCAATTCCCAGTATCCCATATGGTCCCCCGAGCACCGCCAGGGGTGATTCCTGAGTGCAGAGCCAGGAGTAACCCCTGAGTATCGCTGGGTGTGACCCCCCCCAAAAAAAGCAAAAAAAAAAAGATCGTCAAAGAAGTGGTAAAGAGGACAAGAAACCTCCAGCTCTGGGCACATCTTTTAGATTCCACCGTTCTTCCTGCACTAGCATATGTCTCAGAGACCTGGGCCCTACAAAAACAGGATGAGAATGCTATTTGGGTGTCCCAAAGAGGAATAAAAAGGGCTATGCTGGGAGTATCACATTTCACTCAAGTGAGAGAAGGAATCTGGAGTTGCAATCTCCGTTGATGAACAAGAATCAGGGGCGCTGTGTCACCTGCCAAGGCATTGAAAATCAGATGGGCCGGACATGTAATGCGATTTAGAGATGACCATCAGACTAGAGCCGTTACTGACTGGATTCTGAGGGACATTAAAAGACCCCGTGGCCGCCCACCGATGAAATGGTCAGACTTCTTCATCAAAGACCCTGAATAAATGGTTTGAGGCTCTTCATGTTCCTGTAGCAAGAAGATACCATTGGGCTACACTAGCACATGACAGGGATGAATGGAGACGTTACTGTCACCCGCTCGGACAAACTGATGAACGAGGGGATGATAAGTGATTCCGGTGATTTTTTTGCAATTAAATAATTATGATGAAATGGAGATGACAGGGGGCTGAAGCGATAGCACAGTGGGCAGGGCATTTGCCTTGCACATGGCCGACCCTGGGTTTGATTCCCAGCATCCCATATGGTTCCCTGAGCACCGCCAGGTGTAATTCCTGAGTGAAGAGCCAAGAATAACCCCTGTGCATTGCCAGGTGTGATCCCCCCAAAAAATCAAGAAGACAGAGACAGATTACAAATATTCAGTCACTAGCTAGTTATGTGTACACAAATATGTGTTCAAGTTGTATCTCCTCAGCTATTTGTGAGTCTTTTCACAAATAGCTTTTCACAAACACCCTGTAAAATTAGGGTGTTAGGGCCAAAGAGATAAATAACTCAAAGAACTGGTGCCTATGTTTTGCATGTAGGAGGCCTGGGTTTGGTCCTTGGAACCACATGATACTCTGAGCACTCCCAGCAGCATCCCTCGAGCATAGAAACTAGAATTAGTCCCAAGCACGTATAGGTGTGACCCAAGTACCTCATCACAGACCCCAAAATTTGTGTGTTGAGCTATATATAGCCTGTCTCCTAATTTGATTGATTACCATATTTTATTAATAGATTCCAGCATGAGAACTCAGCTCTTCTAAATAAGAATTTCTGACAGTTGAAGTCTTAGAATCTATATGGTTCTAAAGATTTCCAGGTGTTTTGACTTGGACAAAGCCTGTCAACAAAAATAGTTGGGCACTGCTGGTTTCTGTATATCATGAGTCTTTTCCACATTTAACATCTCCTAATTCAAAAGAATCAAAGGGAAGCCCAAAGGACTCTGTGTGCAGAGATGTGATCATTCAAACTTTTATGGGTTTTAAGTGAGGAAATAGTGAATATGGCCTGAGGTAATGTAGATATTGTGAGTGTACTGTTACAAAGCTTAGATCCAGAGTTCAGAGAAAATAAGTCAGTACAAATATAGCTGGACCAGGATTTTGTCCTTTCTATAATATTCATGACACGCTCAAATGTTTTGGTTGGTGAAAAATACCTACTTGCATTGTAATTTTGCTTTGTGAATATAAAAATAAAACCACGAGAATTTCAAACTTATCTATCTTTGTTAATATCAAATACAGAGTAAAAAGGCTTACCTGAAATTTACATAAAAATATAAACCTTCTGTTTATAATCAAGACCTCTGAACAAATATTCAGATCAGCCATTCTCATTTGAGATGATATCATAATAAGGGTTCAGTGAACCTTTGAGTATTAACGTGAAGAACTTAATGCAATAAAGAATTTTGTGCCAAGATATACTTCTCTGCCATAAAGTGCAAATATAGTGCAAAACTGAAAATCAAATTAATAGTACATAAATCTGCAAGTATTAGGGACCACTAGAGTAGTGTCTTCCAAAGTGGTTATTCAATCCTCTAAGGAGTATTGAGATGATTGAGGTGGAGGCAATAATAGCATTAGTTCAATCAGGGAGAGGAGACACTTTCTGGTGTTTTTTTTTTTCATAAAGAGGTTAGATTTCTGGGTGCAGGGTTGAGGGGAGCACTAAAAATTTTTTTCTTAAAAAGGAAAAGGAGGCAATAGTAGACCTCTGAGAGAGCTTGGGGGAGTGAAAATCTTGGTCCAATAGATTCTGTCCTAATGGCATGTGAACATCATGGACCTATCATCCTAATGACAGGGAGGTTATCACACCACCTTGTAGTTAGCCCTCAGAGGAAACAGATAATTCTGTTTGAGAAGTCAGTTCACTATAGAGAGGATAAACTCTAACACAAAGAAAATGAGAAAATTAGTTTGCAATAATAAACCACTTCCCAAATAGGAACATAGACTAAACTTGTTTTCAAGATAAAGTTTTCAAGATAAGGGGCATTATCTGGGGTCATTGGGATTACTTTGTGGCTGTTCTTTGTGTGTGTGTGTGTGTGTGTGTATGTGCGCGCGCGCGCGCGTGCGCACATGCACGTGTGTGTGTGAGTAAGTAAGTGAGTCTCATTAATATACCACCTCTACTATGCTGGCTCATTCCTTTCAGTCAGATGAACTTGGAATGTTCAAATTTGTCTCTTGAATCTACAGGAAGTTATCCTTGGAATAAAGAAAGAGCCAAAGAACTAGTCAGCTTGGGTTGTTCTTAGTTCTGCCTTAGTGATTGCATTCACTCATTAATTTATTTTAATTTATTTTTGTAAGACAAGGCCAAATTAATTGCATACAGTTAGAGAATCTTTGTGGCTCTACTTTCTAAAGAAATGGAGCAGGGACTGGGGAGATGGCTCGAAGAACTTGAGTATGTGGTTTGCACGTAAGAACCGTGGGTTTGAGACCCAGCACCTCTTGTTCCCTGAGCATGACCTGAGAATAACCCTGAGTAATATTTGGTGTGAACCAAACCCCAAAACACACAAAAACTTCAACTTAAAAGATTCATGAGGGCCAGAGAAAGATTGCTAAAGTTACAAGCAAGCTTTGTATGCCAAAGGCCTATCTGGAAATTCTGTTGTTCCCCCACAGTAGGATAAAATTGGTTTGCTCTTTCTGCATAGCTGCAGGGAGCTTATGTTTATTGTGTTACTCCCATCACAGTGCTCTCATCCCTCTATGTTTATTTATAACCTCTTTCTTTGTGCTCTGTTGACTTGTAAATATTGTTTTTCTCTTCTTCTTAAATCCTTTGCATAGTTAATTCAGAGCAATGTCCTTTTTGTGTGGGCACAAGAAGACAGTTAATGCTATGCTTTTGTAACATAGGAATTAGTCGAGTCCAAATAATATTACCTCCAGGGCTTCTGTTCTCTTTACCTAAGCCTCAGCTGGCCTTACTTCCTAGCACCCCCAAAGCAGGGTCCCGGCAAGAGACTGGATGGACGCAGGGCAAGCTGTGGACTATGTGCAACTTTGGCATCAAAATAGGCCTGGCCAAAGTGCCATAATGCTGAACTATAAGTTAAGAGCATGGTCATGAACAAATGCTTTCAGAATCCCAAAAGCAATAACTAGATTCGGACCCGGCCTGAGAACTGAGTCTGAGTCTGTGGCAAGATGTCCCCAGGAGAGCCACTCTACAAGCCTCAATGTATCTCTTACTGTGTCTATACAAAATAGCTAATAGTAAGAAGTAGAATTAAGATGTTAATTAAGGTGTTAATTAAGTTATTGGACTAAGGAGAGGAGGAACACCCCTGAGTGGTATTGCTGACTTTGAGCCTGATTGGCGATCAGAAAGGACTTTAGATATGTTGATGTGTGATGCTCAATGCAAGAGGGTTGGGGAGAGTCACAGAGAGAGAGAGAGACCAGGGAGCTAGATGGAGTATGGAGAGACTAGCAAGGGGGACTCAGGGGGAAGAATATAGGGAAAGAATTCAGGAGCAGGTGCCTGGAGAGACAAGAGAAGAGGCTGAGAGATGAGCAGCAGAGACACGAGGAGAGAGGAATAAGGGGCAGTGTGAGACTAGAATGGGGAGCTTAGTGAGACTGGAACAAGCGTCGGGGAGAATGGAATAAATGGCAACCGATCATCAACCAGCTTGGCCCTCATTTCCTCCTTCATCCTCCCCTAGCATGGGCCGCCCCAGGAGGGGGAGTGGCCCAAGTCCACCAAATGCAGTCTGTGAGACTATACACACCACCCCATCCCAACACAGCTAGACATGATGGAAAACAAATAAACGAAAGTATAGTCAATCATGAATGTGCATCATTTTTCCAGAAAATTGTATTTAAGGAAACAGAATCAAATGATGATTTACCACATCATGGGGCTCACATCCTGGGGCTGATTACTGAAATATTTCAGATTATTAAGATATTTTTGTTTGCTTTTATTTAGGAACAACAATTAACTGTGTCTGGGACTTCCCCCAACTATATACTTCTGGCAGGTGAGGAAAATGTGATGCTGTGGAATGAACACTGGTTGGCATGCGAGGCAAATACCTTACTGGGTATACTACCTCTAAGTCCCCATATTGAAATATTTCTTGGTCACTTCTAAGTTTCAGAAATTATTGTAAGTTACAGAGATAGATAGTCAAAGTCCTGCTCTCATCACCTTCACATTATGGTAGAATGAAGAAGTAAAACAGAAGAAATGCAAACAATGCATTTTTTTTTAATTTACAAGTTTTATTTTTTACAAAACTGTTCATGATGATTTGTCACATCAGTACTCCCAATACCAATCCCACCACCATTACACCTTCCCACCACCTTATATTGTTTTCCCAACTACCCCAAGCCCACCCCTATAGTAAATCCTGAATAATTTATTTTATATTGCTTATTATAAATAATTTGCAAAAATGATCAAAAATGTTTTCTTAGAAGAAAGTGTGTGAAGATCATTGTATCTCAACATAGAATAATCAAACCTTTGTATAAGAGATTACTAACATGTTGATACAGGTTAAGCCTTGTGTATATATATTTTATTTATGAAGATTGGTTACCTTCTTCTTTGCATCTCATCCAATGTGGTGTGCTACTCAGTGATGTAGAGTTTGAGATGTTGGACAGCTGATAATGTAGCCACATACTCCAAATTTTTGAATGGGATGATACAGCTGAAGTTAAATTTTTAACTGGATGGTGACTTTGGGTTCCCCGGAAAAGAGCCTGGTGTGGGGGCCAGAAGCAACGCAGCAGCTTGTCGATCTCTTTGGCGATTTATTTATGAGACTCACAGACGGTTAATGAGATTACTTGGTGTCAGGGGCAGTTCATGGGCATGATTGCTAAGGCTTCTGGAAGTACAGGAAGGTGGAGGGAAGTAACCCATATCCGACTCCATGAAAGCCTGGAGACTTTAGTCAAAACCCTCATACCTGAGTTTTTCCAGAGACTAATTTCTGGATGAGGCTCATCTAGAGCAGTGGAGTCCAGGCATGGGCAGGGCAGGGTTTGTGGAGTGTGGAGGTTTTCAGCTCCTGTGACTCTATTTGGGCAGGTGCTGGGCTCACCCACCCCCCTCTGGGGTGACTCAATTGTCTCAGCCTGGAGCAGGGTTGGGAAGCATCTCTGCCAACAACACAATTTTAAATAATTACAAATTCTATAAAGAAAGTGAATAACATGATATTGTAAAGGGTGGCCAGGAGAGGACTACTTTATATTTATGCTCAAAATATCCTTTGTGAAAATAGTTGAATAGTTTAGTGATTCAGGCCCTCAGCTTATCGCCTATAGAGCACCTATTTATTATCGATGGTTGGGTAAATTAATGTTTCCCTCAAGATTTAGTGTTAAAAATTCCCACAACCTGGGGCCACAGAGATAGTATAGCTAGGTAAGAAACTTTCCTTGCACACAGCCAACTGAGTTTTGATCACTGGTATCCAATATGGTCTCCTGAGCAACACCAGGAGTGATGCCTGAGTATCACCAGGTCTGGCTCAGAAACAAACAAAACGTTCCCGGAATCCATTGAGCCCTGACTTCAAATACAAAACAGACACTCTCATAAGCAACGCTATTTAAACTAGAACTTTAAAAAAATCATGGAAAAATATTCATCTGCAGATGATCTGAAGACTAATCACAAGTATGCTCACTGAATCATATAACAAAATACCATGAGCGAGATGAAATGAAAACCATAAAAATTAAACACTGTAGAATCTGCCTTTGAGAAATTTTCATTATCTTATAAAGTATACAGTCTAGCACTTGAAACATTTCTATAAAAAATCATCATCATCATCATCATCATCATCATCATCATCATCATCCCGTTGATCGTCGAATTTCTCGAGAGGTCTCAGTAATGTCTCCATTGGTCCTAGCCCTGAGATTTTAGAAGCCTCTCTTTACTCATCCTTTCCAATGGTGCTGCAATGGAGCCTCGCAAACTCCCCATGGCATATTCAGATGCCAAAACCAGTAACAATGGTGGGTCTCATTCCCCTGATCCTGAAAGATCCTCCAGTGTGACACCATCTATAAAAATTAGGTTATTTAATCAATTTAGTCAATAGACAATTTAATCAATACCACAGCATTTTGGATAGAGCTTTATATTTCACAATACAATTTTAAGCACAATCCTATGAGGTAAGCAACATACATCAACCACACACAAGGAGAAAGTGAGGTTTGAGGAGTTTACTGCTTGTCCCAAGACCAAACTGCTACTCAGTAGTAAAATATAGATCTTAACACAATTTCTCTGACCTAAATAATGAGGCTTGAGCAATAGCACAGCGGAGAGGGCATTTACCTTGCATGTGGCTGACCTGGGTTCGACTCCTTCGTCCCTCTCAAAGAGTCCGGCAAGCTACCGAAAGTATCCACCCGCATGGCATAGCCTGGCGAACTACCTGTGGCATTTTCTATATGCCAAAAACAGTAATAACAAGTCTCACAATGGAGAAGTTACTAGTGCCCACTCGAGCAAATCGATGAGCAAAGGATGACAGTGATACAGTGATACAGTGAAGTAATGAGGTTTTACTCTCTCACATTATAGATAGTAATGAGAAGAAAATGAAAGAGGAGGGATTTTTCCATTGCATTTTGTTGAAATATAAAGCATGACCAAAATACAGAATATATCTATAATCTTGGGGTAAGCTTTATTGGTTCTGAGAAAAAAAGATGTTAACTTTACATACCAATAAACCCATTATACTACTATAACGTATTCATAAATTTATGCAATTTTAGTTTCATAATCACCCAGCAAGTTTCTATAAGAGTCAATTTAAGTGTCCCTTATAGAATGTTCTAAGTCATCTCAGCCCCCAGTGACAAATAATGACACACTCTGAACCGAAATTGGCCTGCTCTCACTTCAATTAGCTGCCCATCCCATATCATTGTTGGTAATACTTACTTACAGCACATATTTCCAGGTAGATCATATGCAGCACATAGACAGAATTGTGCTTCCCATCTGGATGCAAAGCAGGTGATAAATTAAACTAAACCAAATAAGGAAAAACTAAACTAAGGATAAACTAAACTAAATAAGGAAAAAAGTGTATTATGATTTCCATTGTACAGACATGTATATAAATGGCTTCCTTGTAACTCAACTGATTGGAGGCATTGCCACATCTACAAGCAGTGTTTCCAGAAAGTCTATCTATATTCATTTATCAAAATGCATTCCTTTCTAAACCACCCTAAGACATGCTCAGGACCTAGAATTACCAAAGATGTAGCAGACCCAAAACTGAGAACCTGGTGACTGAATCAGGTGGCTAATAACTTGAATCTACAATGAGTTATTTGGGAAACTTACTTTGTTCAATCAATATGTACTTATTCAGCAGCCATAACACATGCTCAGAAGCACATACATGAATTCATGAACCAGTTACTGTGGTAAGTCAATTTTATATATATATATTCATCTCATAACATTTTAATTTTGTAGCCGATTTAAAATCATAAAAATAGGATGACTTGTCCAAGGTGATAAGACGGCCACTGGCAGAGCCAAGATTGTTTCATTTCTTCACTGAACATTTTCTGTGTCAGGCACTGGCCCAGCCATGGGAAAGCATAATAAATGAGGTAGGCTATAATTCTTGCTTGCTTGTCACTGACATTTCAGGGAAGAAAATATAATAAACAAATAAATGAATATGATAATGACAATTACTATTGACCGCACCTATTATACTAGTACATCGAGTAAGGGAGTCAAGGACATCTCCATTTAGCTGCATGCGCCTGAAATCTGAATCACAAGAGGGACAGTTGTGTCAAGATTTGGCAGGACTGTAGCACAGCAAACTATAAGTGCGAAGTTCTTAAAAGAAAAACAAAGTTGGCAATGGCAGAACAAAAAGAAGACAAATATGTCTGGGAAAAACGTAAATGGGGGTGGGGGAAATCGAGGAAATGTAAATGGGGAGACATTAAATAGATGAGACAGAAAGGTAAGTTTTGGGAGCTGGAGAGATATTACAGTGGGTAAGCCACTTGACTTCCATGCCGTCAATCCAGGTTCAATTCGAACCAATCATCTGGTTCCCTAGCAGCACCCGGAGTGACCCCTGAATATGGAGTAAGAAGTAGGCCTCGAACTTCTCCAACTGTGGCCCCCAAATAAAAAGGAAAAGGAAAGAAAGGGGAAGAGAGGAGAGAGAGAGAGAGAGAAAGGGAGAGGAATAGAAGGGGCGGGGGGGGGCAAGAAGCAGGGAAAAGAAGGGACAGGAAGAGGAGAAGAGAAAGAAAAGGAGAGGAGAGGAGGGCAGAGGAGGGGAAGGGAAGGGAAGGGGGGGGAGAGAGGGAAGAGGAGAAGAAAGAAGGAGAGGGGAGGGGAGGGGAAAAATGAAAAGGGTAGGTTGTGAAATGCTCAGGTCTGTCTGAAATTTGAAATTAATTTCAAATGTGATAGGAGTACAAGCTTCAGCTTTATATAGTTTTAAAGGAAGCTGTTCTTATTCTATTTTTATCTTTAATAAATAAGTTACACACATCTAGAAGTAATATTCAAAAATCATGTAGAAGAAACAAATTTCTAAAAGGCCAAAATGCTACATGGTACAATTAGTCTAATTTAGTTTAAGCTTGCTTTGCAATGGGGAATTAAAATAAAAAATGGCTTACCCTTCCATGTTTTAATCTACAGTTAAAAACCACAAAGACAAGGAAAACTTCTAGTAGTTCTTAGAAAATTAATATTTTTTCCCTCATCAGATCAAGAACCTAAAGTTTTTAAGGGTTTTAAACAGTGGTGTGATGAAACTAAAATGTCATTTAGAAGGTTCCTCGATGCCTGTAGGGAAAGTTTTGTAAAGACAACACTGAGTACAGGATTGTTGGTTCTTAATCTGGGCTCTTCTCTCACTCTCAGAGTCCATACACTCTTGCATGCCTCAAGGAGATCCCAGTTCAACAGTGACAAGAATTGGCATGAATCTTTCTAAAGAGACCAGGAACACGTGTTCCTATATCTAAAGTTTAAGGAAGTTGACTTGGTGCCTCCCTGCTCCCAGATGTCAATGTTTTATCCTTGACAGCTGAAGGATTCTGGTCCTTCCAACACACACTGTAGTCAATCCCTCATTTTGGATTTATGTTTCACTTTCACTTCCTATCACACCCATCATGAATTCACCTTCGTACTCAGAGATTCATGGTTCTGAGAGTCCTCCTGTTCTCCTCATGCTCATGCATGTCCAGAGAAGCATTTCATCCTTTCTCCCTTCTAGCCATCTGCTCTCAGCCAATTAGGCACCCTGAATGTAGCCGTGTGAGAAGCCTAGTGGTCAGGCTTCTAACTACCCTACTACCTAGGCAGGCCTCTCAATGTGTCCAGAAGAGAGGAGGCGATGAGATCAGAATCTGAGCAGAGGCATCCTTTCTCACTGTGGTGAGGAAACTTTGCAGGTCCCGAGCAAGGTTGAAGTGGCCACAGATGGGTGGAAACCACACAGAGCCCCCCTTCCAACTTTGTCATATGGGGCCATTAGTTTCCCAGACTTAGAGGAAAGAAATCCAAGAAGAATGGAAACAAAAACATTACAACAAACAAGCAAAAATGTCTTCTGTACAGACTCTCAGCAACCCAATTTTGGAATTTTTCTCAGCATTGGAGTTTTCATTTTCATATTAAAAAATTGTTCTTCTTCAGGCCACTGAGACTAACTTGAAGGGTAAATCTGTTGGTAATTACCTATTGAAATTTAAAAGAGATTTAAAGGACTCTAGGTAGTTCCCTTTAATTTGGTCCAACTGGTGTATCAAGCCATACAAAAAACAAACCCATGCTGTTTCTCCTGGATTCCCTGAATGTGACTATTCCATGATTGCATGTACAAAAGGATGAACTGAAATTAAATCAGTAAAAGGGTCACACTCTTTTTTTTTTCATTTTTGGGTCAGACCCGGCGATGCCAGGGTTACTCCTGGCTCTGAACTCAGGAATTACTCCTGGCAGTGTTCGGGGGGCCATATGGGATTCTGGGAATCAAACCCTGGTTGGCCGAGTGCAAGGCAAATGTCCTACCTGCTGTACTATTGCTCCAGTCCCATGGGTCAAACTCTTATCCAGTGGAGGTTACAAAAAAGACCTGGGACTGAAAGCAGATGAAAATGAATTCCAATGTACCTATAGCTGTTTCTAATCGGTTGTCTGAGTCTTCATCTTTGGTGGGGATCTTGGTGAATAAACTAGAGTAGGTAGGAATGAGGAAAAGGAAATTTACAAGGATACAAGGATAACTTTATTTAATGGTATGACATATGAAGAGATATTGGCATAGAACAATCATATAAAAAGTCTCTATTTGGGGCTGGAGTGATAGCACAGTGGGTAAGGCATTTGCCTTCCACGCGCTGACCCAGGTTCAATTCCCAGCATCCCATATAGTCCCCAAGCACCACTAGAGAAATTCCTGAGTGCAGAGCCAGGAGTAATCCCTGAGCATCGCTAGGTGTGACCCAAAAAGAAAAAAAACTCTATGTTCACTAACAGTTAGGTTTGAAACAGGTGTCTGTTGTGATTCAAGAACTTCTCTGGAACTACTTGGCACATTGGCACCAGTATTATATAATACCAGTGCCTCACTTTTGAATGTGGTTTAACACAAACTGCAGTGTCAGAAGTGTCAATGTGTTAATAATGTATGTCCAGCAGAGCTTGCCCTGCTTGTGTATCATTTTATACATTCTCAGTATTCATTATCTCATTTAATCTTCACAACAGACTCATAGGTAAGGTTCAAATGTTGTTCTTTGTCTAACAAATTTCCCAAACTTTCACAAGAGTGGAACCAAAATTTGAATTCCATCCTTCTTATCTCCAGAGACCTGCATCCATGTCCATACTCAGAATCCTCCTGTGCCTATCACTGGGGATTCAATATTTACTTAATGCATAATGTCCCCTAGAAAAGACTGAATTATAAATCACATAGTATTGAGACATATACCTGTTTTTGGAGAGAGAAGCTGGAGCCCATCCCCTCTGAGGGGCCCCGGGGAAGATAGCCAGGCATGCGGGCAAGAGACTCTCTGCCGAACCTAGCTACAGCAATGCGAGAGGCCCCTCTCCACACGTTCGGACAGGCCTCACACATGAAGGTACCAGCAGAGGAACCCAGGTGTGTGTAATCCTATCAATGGCCAACATCCAAAGACTTAAAAGCAAGCTCCCAGAAGTGCACAGCCGCTTTGTGGCCACGTGATATCTTCTAGCCTACTTCTCCCTCTGGGAAAAACTGGCAAGCCTCTGAGAGTTTCCTACCCACAGGGAACAGCCTTACAAGCTTCCCATGGTGTATTCATATGCTAAATCCAGTAACAAGCTGGATCTCATTCCCTTGACCCTGAAAGAGCCCCCAGTGCAACATCGTTGGGAGGGCCGAGTCTAGAGAGCCTTGTAAGATCTCAGGGAAAGGACGAATGGCGATGTTACTGAGCCCGCTCGAGAAATCGACAATTAACAGGATTTCATGATTTGTGATACCCATTTTATGGGGAAGAAAAAAAATCACACACTTAAAATAAAGCACACTTAAAATAGTATTTTCTAGCAGCCTAAGAACAGGATCAAAGTGGTGAGATGCTATTTCCTTGATGTGAGAAGGATGAAGAATGTGAGTCCGAGAAGCAAAGCAGGTTTTCTTAGACAAGGTACAAATCTAGCGGCCTGGAAAGCAGATCAGCCATGGGAGATGTGCCCATGTCCTCTGCCTACGTGGTTTTTAAAAGCATCCACAAACTGCTTGAGACATCTTCCATTAGGAGAAGAAAAATTCCTTTCAGTGTGACTAGGATTAAGTGACATACTTCCAACAAAATAGAATTTGACAATGATGAGTGTTCAGACTAAGTCACAAAAGACACTTCATGTAGACTTATTCCTTGCTTTGGGGGATACCAGATTCCATGTATTGGGTACTCTCAAGAAGCTCTGCAAAGAGACTCACATGACTCAATATCCATAGTTCTTTCTAAGAGCTCTTTTGGAAGAGAATTCTCCATTCCTAATTTGACATCAAGATGAACTGTGACTCTGGTAGATATATTAACTATAACTCTACGAGCCAGGAACACCTAAGATATTCCCAGTTGTCATCCCATCCAAATTATGAGGTGATAACTATTGATTTTAAATGCTAAATTTGGTATTTGGTTATATCGACTAGAAAATCAAACTCAAGTCTCAATGCTTTCTATGTATTAAAGGGATGTGTAAAATAAAGAGGATTTGTACATTGAGGTAAATGGCAGACTTCACATCTTCAAACTCTTATTCTAAAGCTAGGAGTTTTACAGGATGCATCTAAAGCTGGAGCCAATGGCAGGAAACATCTATTCTCTAAATTAATAGCCGGGAGCCAATTTCCTGAAAACTCAGTTTGTAACTTTACCAAGCAACTATCCAGGGTGACTAGGGCCATCAAGAGCAGTGAATACTAACTAATCTTTCTCCTGAGGGGAGTCAACTGCCCCCAGAACTGAGACATTCCTCTCTTTCATACCCAAGGGCAATGGAAAAAAACCAGGCTTCCCACATGTGATCTTTAATTACAATTTCAGGTAGTGATTACTAAGCACATGCCCCACCCCTAAAGTTATAGATAAATATACCTATCTGCACAAATACCAGCCGGCAGAATAATTCATTCCCAGTAATGTGTCCTTCATCTGGGTCACTCATCATTGAAACATCTACCACATCATGAGCTTAAAGAAATGATTACCATTTGTGGTTCTAAATAGGACCACATTATTTTCTACAAGTGTCAATTTTCCTTGCAATATTACATTTTCCAACATTTAGTTCTCTAGCTTTTTGCCATGACTATCTGTGTAGATTAGAAAGGTTCTTAACTGTTATCTGTAATAGATTTTGCCTGTAGCAAAATTCATGCAGGCATAATAGAAGAACAAAGTGTACTCTGATGAAATTGCAACCATAATTTCCAGATGCCTGACATTTATTGCTTATTGCTATTAGAATTCAAGTGCCTATTTGTTTTGTACTTTGCTTTTATTCTTGCATCACAACATATAATGGAAAAAAGATATTTTAAATGTTGGGTTAAGTATCACAGATCAACATGAGGCAGCAACATAATCAATACTACTTAAACATACTCCTAGGTAATTAATTTTTAAAGAATCAAATTGTTGTACCACATCAAAATTTATAATGATACAGAAAAGGGTGTTACATTCTTTATTGTTTAATTAAAAGCAACATTTAGCACTCATGCAGCTAAAAGTTAAGACATCACAACATAAAAGGTTCTGGTTATACTAAGGGAGGTACAACTGAGTATTATTTTGATTATTAAGTGTTAATTGTACTTTGTTAGCTTATGTGTATTTATCACATTACTGGAAACAACTATTAGGAGGGATATAAGTAGCAAAACCTAATAGAGCCACTCTACAGTGACTGATGCTTCACTGATACTTGATATCTGGTTAATTGTCTGCTTTTTAAAAGAAGAAAGCCGGTAAGTTTTATTCTTATTATGTAGATAAAGTTGAGTACAGAAAATAACACCAAGCAAAACATGCACTGGTTCAGGAAAAGACCTCCCAAAAAATAATACACAAAACAGTGCCAAGGTATGTTGGAAATAAAGACAGAATATTAAACAGAAAATTTTGCTCATGTGCTCAAAGGAAAATGAAAAGGAATCAGGAAGAAAAAAAAATAAGGACGAGGGAAAAAAAGAGACTATTCTAACCTTCTGAATTCAGACATACAGAACCAAAGATTCAAGAAAGGTGGAAGGCATCATTAAACTGTTAAACTCAGGCCACTATATTTGTTAAGTGCAGAGGGACTGCCCAACTGATAAGATTGTGTTTAGGCCTTTAAGTGACAAAATGACAAGTGGAAAGAGAAACACTGCCTCAACCACTGAGCTCATGGATCAGCTGGACTAAATTAAAGCACGTCAAAGGAGCCTGAAAAGGACAGCTCTAGCAGGGATGCTTTTTATTCATTTCCCTCTTCAAACCCCATTTGGAAAAACTGTGTGTAACAAACTGCATTTACTTTGTAGTAGGTAATGTGGGGCTCCCTGTGTTCAGAGCACCATCATTTCCAGTAGCCAAAGTATTGAATGGAAGCGGTGGTATATATACACAGTAAAATATTACTTTGATCTTAAAAAAAAAAATGAAACTGGGGGTCAGAGGGTATCCAATGGGTAAGGTGCTTGCCTTGCATACGGCCAAACTGGATTTGATCCTGGGCACTACTTATGGTTCCCAGAGCACCACCAGCAGCAATCCCTGAGTGGACAGCGAGGATAAGTCCTAAGTATAGTCATGTAGGTATGGCCTCCAAATAAAAACAACAGACAAACAAACAAAGATGAAATTGTGCCGTTGGGGGAAAATGGACAGAACCTGATTATGTTAAGCAAAAATAAGTGAAAAAGTGAAAAGAAATAACAAATGGTTTTATTCATCTAAGGAATATAAAAATTTAAAGTAAATGAGCTGGAAAAAAAAACCAACAAACCTAATAAATAGAGTCAGTGAAAACCATGGTGGTTACCACAAGGAAAGGGAAGACATATGGTATAATAAATAATAAAGGGAACTTTGGGATGGTGGGATGCCACCAGAAGTTTGGTGTTGGGTATGGGGAAGAACCCTATAAACATATATAGGTGATAAGCAAAAAGAATTTGAATATTAAACTGTTGTATCAGAGAGAAAGAAAAAAGAAAACATAGGGAAAAACGTTTAAAATATGTTTTGAAACTGCATCACT
Source organism: Sorex araneus (assembly GCF_027595985.1). Taxonomy (NCBI): domain Eukaryota; kingdom Metazoa; phylum Chordata; class Mammalia; order Eulipotyphla; family Soricidae; genus Sorex; species Sorex araneus. The sequence continues at coordinate 27,753,418 of NC_073309.1, read as the reverse complement.
TCAGATCTATTTAATACCAATGGATTAAATATTTAAAACATTCAAATGTTAAAAACTATTTCTTGCTTACTATTTAATATTCATACAAATCCCTGACTCTGAATCAATAGAGAGGAAACAAAATATTCTAATATTTTTTCAAACCACAAAGTGATTCAGTAGATCCACAACTGTCAATTATTTACTTATTTTTTGAAAGAAAATTAGCACATAAATGAGTTATCACATAAAATTCTCCACAATATATAAAAGTATGCCATTAAAATGCACAATTTCCCCACCCAAACTTTTACTTTTGAAATAGCTTTAGTGCTCACCTCGGCAGCATATACACTAAAATTGGAAATAACTTTAGAACAGTTTCTCATTTATTCATCTATTTTAAAAGGACGTAAACTACATTTGTAGTATTGCTTTTAAATGTACACAAATGCAATCCTAAAAACCATTCACACTAGTCTATATATTCCTTTATTTTTCTTAATTATAAATTGTGGGAATATTATTATGTCAATACATACTTCTTTAACATTTTCACATTATGGGAGTATTATAGTATGTCAGTACGTACTACTATAACACATATTTTCTTCATGGTTGAATGGATGTATCACATTTACATACTGTTTCCTACTACTACATCATTTGTTATCAATGTTTTGGTATTACACTCAATATTGAAAAGAGACTCATCTTGTATTTATGTCTTGGTATATGCTCATAAAAATATCCAGAAATTATATTTTTCCTTATCTTAGATATGAAATTTCTGGGCAAAATTGGATGTCCATTTTTAATTGTAGTAACTATTCCCAAATAGTACTTCAAGAAGGTTTTATATATTTATATTTAACCACAGGTCCTAAGAGTACATATTTTTGTACCCTAATTGCATTGATTTATGACTCTTATTTCTTTTCTAATTGCTTAATGAATTATTGATTACTGAATGGTATTGTCAGTTTGATTTGTTTCTTTCATTGTAAAAAAATATATAGATAGATAGATAGATGGGAGAGTAGCTTTTATATTTTGTTTATTTTGGTTTTTGGTTTTGGGACCACACCTGATGGTGCTTAGGGCTTACTCCTGGCTCTGCATTCAGAGATCACTCCTAACAGTATTCAGAGGACAATATGGAGTGCCAGGAATTAAATCTGGGTCAGCTGTGGGCGAGGCAAGCGCCATACCCTCTACTATCTCTCCGGTCCATGTATTTCTTTTTGAATAGACTTGTGAAAACTCAAACATATGCTGTTGCAAAGCATGCTTATCAAATGCCTTCTCTAGTTTTACACTGAGAATCGTTACCTAAGATATTTCCCACAGCTTATAATTTCAAGAATCAAGTCTCTGGTTCAGCAAACCCTACTGAGAAATCACATCTGCCACAAACCAAACTACTGTTTAGCTTGTCTTATAAAAGCAACAAAATAAAACCAATAACATTTACATTAGACTCAACTTAGTAAGCACAATCATGAATAAAATCCCTGAAAACAGTGTCATGAAAAAGTGATCTGATCAAAGATAAATGAATGAAGAATTTTCAGTAAGATAGGTTCTATCTACATCAGTACTGAAAGAAAAAAGTAAATGTCAGGAATATAGTTTACCTGAGCTTCTGGATACTACCAATTTTTCAAGATTACAGTCACAAAGAAAGAATAGAATGACTGGTAATGCCAAGATGACAGGAACAGCAGGTGGGAGGAGGCAAATGTGATGAATTTAGATATCTCTCCTATAACTAAAATAAAATTCATAAATTCAATCAAGATTGCAGTAATCTAAAGACCTATGGTGGTGTCTTTTAATCCTTTATATTTATGTCTATAGGCTGGTAGCAGTCCTCAGAAGTAGTTGCAAACTACTGTGTAGAAACAAGAATTGTATTTTAAAAATGTTTTCCTAGGAGAATCTAATGTGTAGCTAAATTTGAGAACCTCTTTACTATAAACATCTTATAACATTTTGTTGTAATTTCAAGGTCTTCTAAACTCTTTAGACAATAAAAGGACCTCTTTTATGAAAACTCATGACTATGCACCTCTATGACAATCTGAAAATCAGTACTTGGCATGATATGAAGTAGAAAGTTATGAATTTAGAAGAGTTAACACTGTCAAATACTATAGAAGAGAGTGAATACAAAGTTTTTGTGGGTCCTTGAAGTAAAAACTTGAAAGAAAAAGACTTACTGGGGGGCAGAATGATTTTACAGCATGTAAGATACTTGCGTTGCATGGGACTAACCCATTCTATCTTTAGCATCCTAGACCAACCAGGAATGATCTCTAAGATCAGAGCCAGGAGTAAGGCCTGAACATTTCTGGGTGTGGCATTAAAATAAACAAACAAACAAAAATAACTCACTCTACTGATGTAGCAATTTAATTTAATTTGAGTCTGTAAAATGTGCATATCTGTTGACCCATATATACTGTATCTGGAATTCACAGATGTTAACTAAATGATTTTATCCCTAAAATTGAGAACAAACAATTATCTACAATCTAATGAGCATTGAATAAATAAATTCAATTTCAGCTACACAATGGAATTACTTAAAAAAATATGTTCATGTGGTTGTCCAATTGTGCCAGCACCATTTGTTAAAGAGGCTTTCTTTGCTCCACTTCACATCTCTTGCTCCTTTATCAAAGATTAGATGATCATACATTTGATGTTGTGTGTGGGGATATTCCACCCTGTTCCATTGGTCTGCAGCTCTGCCTTTGTTCGAGTACTATGCTGTTTTAATTGTTACCGTTTTGTAGTAGAGTTTAAGGTTGGGGAGGGTGATGCCTCCCATCATCTTTTTCCCAAGAATTGTTTTAGCTATCCGTGGGCATTTATTGTTCCATATAAATTTCAGGATTGCTTGCTCCGTTTCTTTGAAGAATGCCGTGGGTATCCCTATAGGGATCGCGTTAAATCTGTATAATGTTTTTGGGAGTATTGCCATTTTGACAATGTTTATTCTCCCTATCCATGAGCAGGGGATATGTTTCCATTTCCTCATATCCTCTTTTATTTCATGGAGTAGCGTTTTATAGTTTTCTTTGTAGAGGTCCTTTACTTCTTTAGTTAAGCTGATTCCAAGGTATTTGATTTTCTGGGGCACAATTGTGAACGGGATTGCTTTTTTCATGTCCCTTTCCTCTGTCTCATTGTTTGCATATAGGAAGGCCACGGATTTTTGGGTATTGATTTTATAGCCTGCGACATTACTGTACAGGTCAATTGTTTCTAAGAGTTTCTTACTAGAGCTTTTAGGTTTCTCTAGGTATAGCATCATATCGTCTGCGAATAGTGAGAGCTTGATTTCTTCCTTTCCGATCTGAATCTCCTTAATATCTTTTTCTTGCCTGATGTCTATTGCTAATACTTCCAATACTATATTAAAGAGGAGTGGTGAGAGTGGGCATCCTTGTCTTGTCCCCAATCTTAGAGGAAAAGCCCTTAGTTTTTCTCCATTGATGATAATGCTTGCCATAGGTTCGTGGTAGATGGCTTTGACTATCTTGAGAAAAGTTCCTCCAAACCCCATTTTGGTGAGAGTTTTTATCATGAATGGGTGTTGGATCTTGTCAAATGCTTTCTCTGCATCTATTGATATGATCATATGGTTTTTATCTTTACTTTTGTTGATGTGATGGATTATGTTGATTGATTTCCGAATGTTAAACCATCCTTGCATCCCCGGGATGAATCCCACTTGGTCATTGTGTATGATCTTTTTGATGAGTTGTTGGATTCTATTTGGTAGTATTTTGTTGAGGATCTTTGCATTGGTGTTCATCAAGGATATTGGTCTATAGTTTTCTTTGTTAGTGGTGTCTTTGTTTGCTTTTGTATTAGGGAGATATGTGCCTCATAGAAACTGTTCAGAAGGGTTCCTGTCCTTTCAATTTCCTGGAAAAGCTTGAGGAGAACTGGCAACAACCACATGCAAAAAAATGGGCTTAGAACTCGACCTGACACCATGCACAAAAGTCAGATCAAAATGGATTAAAGACCTCAACATCAGACCACAAACCATAAGGTACATTGAAGACAAGGTCGGCAAAACCCTCCACGATATTGAAGATAAAGGTATCTTCAAAGATGACACGGAACTAAGCAATCTAGTAAAAACAGAGATCAACAAATGGGACTACATTAAACTAAAAAGCTTCTGCACCGCAAAAGATACAGTGACCAGAATACAAAGACTATCTACAGAATGGGAAAGGATATTTACACAATACCCATCAGATAAGGGGTTAATATCAATGGTATATAAAGCACTGGTTGAACTCTACAAGAAGAAAACATCCAACCCCATTAAAAAATGGGGCGAAGAAATGAACAGAAACTTTCCCAAGGAAGAGATATGAATGGCCAAAAGGCACATAAAAAAGTGCTCTGCATCACTAATCGTCAGAGAGATGCAGATCAAAACAACCACGAGATACCACCTCACACCACAGAGACTAGCACACATCCAAAAGAACAGAAGCAACCGCTGTTGGAGAGGATGTGGGGAGAAAGGGACCCTTCTACACTGCTGGTGGGAATGCCAACTAGTTCAGCCCTTTTGGAAAACAATATGGACGATTCTCAAAAAACTAGAGGTCGAGCTCCCATTTGACCCAGCAATACCACTGCTGGGAATATATCCCAGAAAAACCAAAAAGTATAGTCGAAGTGACATCTGCACTTATATGTTCATCGCAGCACTGTTTACAATAGCCAGAATCTGGAAAAAACCCGAGTGCCCTAGAACAGATGACTGGTTGAAGAAACGCTGATACATCTATACAATGGAATACTATGCAGCTGTTAGAAAAAATGAGGTCATGACGTTTGCATATAAGTGGATCAGCATGGAAAGTATCATGCTAAGTGAAAAGAGTCAGAAAGAGACAGACATAGAAAGATTGCACTCATCTGTGGAATATAGAATAATAGACTATAAGACTCACGCCCAAGAATAGTAGAAATAAGTACCAGGAGGTTGTCTCCATGGCTTGGAGGCTGGTCTCTCATTCTGGGTAACTCAGGGAAGGGACTACCAAGTAAAATGTGGTCGGAGGTCATGTGGGGGAAGGGTGATGCGGGCCGAATACAGACTAGAGACTGAACACAATGGCCGCTCAACACCTTTATTGCAAACCACAACACCTAATCAGAGAGAGAGAACAAAAGGGAAGACCCTGCCATAGTGGCAGTGTGGGGTGGGGGGAGACGGGACTGGGGGGGGGGAGGGATGTTGGGTTTACTGGTGGTGGAGAATGGGCACTGGTGAAGGGATGGGTTATTGAACTTTGTATGGGGGAAGCATGAGCACAAAAATGTATAAATCTGTAACTGTACCCTCACGTTGACTCTCTAATTAAAAATTAATAAAATAAAAAATAAATATGTTCAACATGTGAGAAGGTTAGCAAGTTGATTCTTCACCAACATAAAAGATTTTTAAAAGTTCTAAAGTGATACATTTTTATTTTAATTTTCAATTGAATTAAACATTTTAACCTAAGTTTTAAATTTTAAGTGGAAAAATTGTAAAATTATACACATTGCATGATCTCATTTCTTTACATATGACATAACTCTGCCACATTCACTGAGGTTTTTCTTCATTCCAGATAGAGAGCTAAACACTTTGTAACTATTAACCCATTTATCCTTACAATTTTAATGATATTACTATTGTTACCCCATTTTATTCTTTTTTAAAAAAAATTCTTCCTCTACCCCTTAACTGCTGCTGATGTTATTGTGAGACCAGGGGTTCATATACATGCCTGCATACTGAGCTGCAGTGCACGCCTTTGGTTGTGGTGTTTACTCAACTTTTTAGTTGCAGTGCTCACCAGGGCTCACACCCCTATGATTTGGTTATCTGATACACACCTGGTGCAGTAAATTGCTTGTGGTGCTGAGAATCACAGATAGTGCAGCTACCAGGATAGTGCTGGATACATCTAGTGACACCAGAAATTGAACTCATGATCTTATGCTTATAATGGCATTCTAAGTCACTGAGCTAACTCCTTGGGGCAGGTTACCTAATTTCAAAGATGAAAGCAGTTATTAAAATGCATATGGTCACAAGTCAATAAAGACAGAGCTTTGCCTGTAAATTCACATATTCTGTCCCCTATTCCTTGCCCCTAACTGCTATCCCATACTGATTATGTATGAAGGACAAAAGTAATGCTTCATTTTCTACCATTTGCTAACAAAGATCTACTTGTTTCTGTAATAAACACATGTGACACACAGTTTTCTAAGGTTAGTGTATGTTTGAGGAAATGGTCATTCTTGATAATACCAAAAGAAAGGGCCAACCACAGCTTACTGGTAGAGCTGGGGCTTTAGTTTGATCTCAGGTACCACCCCACAATCCAAGTGTGATACCAATGGAATTGGCTCCCTGTACTTCCACACTTGAGTGTGGGGCCTACGGGACACCACAACCAAGTATGTGTGAGCACTGAATCATGTGCGTGACCCCTGACCAGCACCTCACCCAAGTGTGTGCGTGTGTGTCTGTGTGTGTGTGAGAGAGAGAGAGACAGAGACAGAGACAGAGACAGAGAGAGAGATTCCAATCATTACAAGAGTAAGAGGAAGAGAGATAGAGAGGAAATTCTGAAAGATTTTCTAAAAGAACCATTTTTTATTTCTCTCTCTCTAAAGCAGTCTTAAAAAGATCAGGGATAAAATTGAAAAGGGGCAGCTGAGCCCCTGCTCATTAAGCAAAGAAGGAGAAGAGGGCAAGAGTCTCTGAAACTCTGGCCCAGAACCCAGCTAATGGTACTTTTCTTGCCTGCTCTGATACACAGCAGGAGATAATGAAGGACCAGGGTGGCCAGAACGTGATCTTGTGAATTCTTCAGTGTAAGAGTTGCTGTCAAAAGAGAAACTCCAGCGAGAGCTGAATAGGGAGATGAAGCCTGTGAGGAGCTATCGAAAGTACACGAGAGTGAAGAGAGCGGGTAACTCAGAGTGCTGCTCAGGTGGAGGTAGAAGGAGGGCAACAGGATTACTCACATTTCAGTTCTTTAGGAAGGGGTCTCAGGAGCTACCCCTTTGCATGTCTCTTCTTATGCCTTATGAAATGCGATGGTCAGATGAAATTAGGCAAAGACCAACTGGTGAGAGCCGGGAGTAGCCAACTTAGTGACAAAGAAATGGAGGAGATAAAGGACGGTGGAATGACTTCAGAGCAGGTGATTTGGAGAGCAGCAGAAGCCAGACTCCAACATGCCATGAAGATGCTATGAAGCTCAATTACTCTCCTTCAAGTGTGTTGGTGGACTTAGAATGCAGTGCTCCTCCTCTGGCATAATGCTCTTCCCACTGACAGGGGTGGGGAGGTGAGGGGCTGGACCACTTTCCCTTTGCACCCACTAACCAAAGGATGCTCTACGTTGGACTTCTCCCACTTCAACCAATACTGCAGTCAGTAGAACCACTTGCTTCAGTCAGTAGAACATTCATTTTGAATGAGGAAACAATTCCAAAATATATTTAAAGAAATACAGCTGGCTATGATACTTTTAGGAACACAGTCATTCAGTTGATGCTAACAAGTTCAAACTATTGCCTAATAAAAATACTTTTGGAATAAGCTAGTGTTTTACAACTGATATGTAAATTTGTGCTTCTAAAGTACTTAAAGGTGCTAGGAAACAGAAATTAAAACAGATTTAATTCAGTATTTTAAGTATACCACTCCATTTTATTCCCACTCTAAGCTTCTATTTTAAGAGGGACTCTTCCCTTCTTCATAGATAAGGTTAAATAAATAAAGTTTCACTCTATATTTTGCTTCTCTTAGCAGATGAGCTCAATATTTTCACACTTGGAATTGCAGTAAAAGACCACATTCAAGCCCAGAAATGATTGTCTTTCACAATCGTTCTACAACAAGAACTCTCAAATTAATGAGTTTAATAGCATATTTTTCCTCCTTTGGACATTAACCTCTTTCTGTCTTTAGATATAACTTATGATACCTGGGAAGCATATGGAAATTATGCATAGACATGCACCCAGATTGTAAAAAACTCATTGTAGAAATAGCTATCCCTACAATAAGTACTCATATAACTTTTTGCCTCCTTATTATTGCAGTACATAATTCACTCCTCTGCTAGTTTAAATTGCATATTACAGCACATTAATGTTGGTCTTCCTTTATAGCAACCTATCATATGGTTAGCATTCTCATTTATAACCTAAATTACTTTTATTTCTCCAGCCATTTCACCTAACTACTTTGAATCAAATGGGAAAATGATCACACATCCCAAGTTGCAGAAATATGCAGTAATAAGAGTTGGCTGGAGTATAACATTACCCATCAGTGTGGGCATGCCCATCTCTGAGGTCACTGGCACTTCTGAATTAAAAAGCCAAAAAGGATGCATGTTGCAGTTTCCTGATTCCACTTAGAAGCAGCTGCAGCAGTGGGTGAAATTGAGGACCAGCTATTGCTTCAATAAATTCTCCAGCCAAAGTTGTATTTAAGAAAAATTTTATACCTCATGATTTACAATACTGTTAACATTAGGGTCTTATGATACAATTTTCCAAAATATCTTCCACCAGAATGTCCCCACTACCCTTAACCCCATCCCACCCTTCCCCTACACCATGGTCCATCCAGTTCTGTAGACCAGTTTTCAGGTTCTATTGTCTTTGACCGTTTGTTATTCCCATACTATGTTTCCTTGCATCATGCATATGAGAGAAGCCATTGTGTATTTGCTCCTTCCCTGACTAGCTTCACTTAGCATGTTACTCTCCAGATCCATACACATGACAACAAATTGCATCGTTTTATCTCTAGCTGAGAAATATTTCATTATATAGAGATATAGATAGATAGATAGATAGATGATAGATAGATAGATAGATAGATAGATAGATAGATAGATAGATAGATAGATAGATAGATCATAGTTTCTTCAACTAATCATCTATTCTTGGACACGGGCTGTTTCCAGATTTTGGAGATTGTGAATATTGTTCAGTGAATATAAATACACAAATGTCTTTTTCAAGTAGGGACCTGAAGGTAGATGCTAAGAAGTGAAACTACTGCTTTTTTTTTAGACGCATACAGATTGTCTTCCCCAAAAGTTGAACATTTCCACTAGTAGTGAATGAAGCTTCCTTTTTCTCCACATCCAAGTCAACATTGGTTGTGTTTGTTCTTTGTGATATGTGCCATATCACTGGTGTAAGTGATATCTCATTGATTTTTGATTTGCATTTCCCCGATGAGAAGTCCTATAAAGCATTTTTTCATATACATTTGTGTATTTATACCTTTTTTGAGGAAGTTTCTGTTCATGTCTTCCACATTTTTTGATGAAAGGAGGTTTTGAAGTTTAATTCTTTTCCTCCATAAAAATATGCAGTTTAATTTGTTGGAAAACTTTCCTTTCCCCTGGTGAATTGTATTGAAGTTTTCTTGGAAACTGTGTATAGGTCTATTTATGGACTCTTTTTTCTTTCACTATTCTTTTAGACTACCCTTATACCAGTATTATATTGTCATGATTTCTGTGACTTTATAGTCACTGGTCATTATCACTGTCATCCGGTTGCTCATCAATTCGTTCGAGCGGGCACCAGTAACGTCTCTCATTGTGAGACTTATTTGTTACTATTTTTGGCATATCCGATATGCCACAGGTAGCTTGCCAGGCTCTGCCATGCGGGCGCAAATCTCTTGGTAGCTTGCCAGGCTCTCCAAGAGGGGCAGAGGAATCAAACATGGGTTGGCCGCGTGAAAGGCCAACACCCTACCGCTGTGCTATTTACTTTATAGTAAGTCTTAAAATAGGCACCATGGCATTCTCCATCTTTGTTCTTTTTCAATATTTTCTAGCTAATTTATGTTTTTATATTCTTATGCAAATTCTTAGTGGACAAATTTTATCAAATTTGTCATTATTACAATACTTAAGACTGATTTCCATGAACATAGTAAAACCGTGTTTATTTCAGTTTTTAATTTTACTTCCATAGTGTTTTATAGTTTTTTTATTTTTTTTTATTTTTGGGTCATATCTGGCTATGCACAGGGGTTATTCCTGGCTCATGCACTCAGGAATTACTCCTGCTGGTGCTCAGGGGACCATATGGGATGCTGGGAATCAAACCCGGGTTGGCCGCGTGCAAGGCAAACGCCCCACCCGCTGTGCTATTGCTCCAGTCCCTGTTTTATAGTTTTTAATGTAAAGGTTCTTTGTATGTTTATTAATTCTTCTTTAGAATTGTTTATACTATTAAGAATGGTATTTCAGGGTCCAGAGAAATAGTACAGCAGCAGAGTGCTTGCCTTTGCACGTGGCTAACCTGGTTTTGATCATCAGCACTGCATATGGTCCCCTGAGTTCACCAGGAGTGATTCTTGAGTACAGAACCAGAAATAAGCCATGAGCACAACCAGCTTGTGGCTCAAACTCACCTCCCACTCTGCCACCATCCCCATCAGGGTATTTCAAAATTTCTATTTTCAAATCATTTTGGTAACATACAAATAAAATAATTTTTACATTGATTATACTGCTATGGATGGAGATTTTGCTCATTTAAATTACAAATCTAGTTTAAAGTTTCCTTTTTATATGCAATTATGTCATTTTGAATAGTTTTATTTCATCTTTACTACCTACATTGCACAAACTTTCATAAAATATTGAGGGGAAAAAGTTTAGTGTAGAAATACTTGCCTGTTCTCAATCTTATAGTAGTTTTTTTTTCAGTATTTTAGCATTAATAATGTTGCTAACAAATGACTAGTAATTTTACATTAGTAATACATTTTTCTGATGATGACTTATAATATATTCAGTAAATTCTTTTCTATTCCTCATTTTCTCACAGGTTCTCTTTTTTTTATAATCACAAATATATGTGGGGAATTGCTGAATGCCTTTTGCCTCTTTATGTTGGATTTTGAATGCTAAAAGTAATCATATGTACCTGGAATTAAGCCAGTTGTTTTGATATATATACAATTTATATTTTGTATGTTGATTGCTAATACCACTTAAAAGGCTTTTGAGTCTACCTAATGTGCACCTATCATCTGGAAATTTCTTTTCTTACAATGTTTTTGTCAGAGTTTGGTATGCTGACATAATAAATGTGTCAGAAGGTCCATTATCCTCAAATTCTCTTAAATAAACTGGTGAAAGATTAGAATAATTACTTCCTTAAACATGTAGTAGAATTCACCAGTAATGAACAAGAAAAAGATTAGAATGAGTTCCTGGACACAGGAGTTTTCTTCATAAAAATAATTTTAATTATGAGTTTAATTTTTAATGAATATTTAGAGCTATTTTGGTTCATTAATCTCTCTAAAATTTACTTCACAAAATCCTACATTTTTATACTTAAGGTAGATCAATTAGATAGTACAACTTGTTTATACATCCTGATTACTTTTGCTTTGTAATTAGAGTGTTTAAGTGCCATGGAAATGTAATATAATTATTGGTAAAGATTAGTTTTAAATCTACTGGGTTTTTTTCCCCACATTTTTTATTCACTATGTTTATTTTCCTTTCTTCCTCTTTTGGGGGAAATTATCAGTCACCTTAGAATTCTAATACTTCAATTTTTTAATCTTTGTGTGTGGGCACCTTCTATGGCACTCAAGGGAGTCACAATACATATCCATTAAATACATAAATGACTAGGATAGTAAACGCCAACACATTTCAACCTTGCCAATCTTACATCAAACTTAGGACACCATGAGCCTTTGCACGGCCAAAATTGATAGCATAGCAATAGAAAGGAGTAGTTCTTTAAATTTATATTTAAATGTATATTTATGCTGTAATATACATATACTGGTGCCAGATAAATACCTCATAGGCCAACTTCCACTACCTCAACTACCCAGCCACCACCCCACTCGAGGTCTCTTTTCGGACACTCGGACCAAATCTCACACATGAGTGAAGCCCTACCGAAGCAGGTGAAGCAGAACTTTGTGACCTTGGACTTCAGGCTCAACGAGACCTGGAAACAAGATCCTCTGTCTGCCTCCTCCAATCTCTGGCACCCCAGGGATCAAATGCAGATGACCCACCCTACCGGCACCAGATAAATACTTCATCAGCCGATCTCCACTACCTCTACTCCCCAGCCACCACCACACTCCAGGCCATTTTCCGGACCACATTGCCACTTTGCGGCCACGCAAAACACCATAAGACACTTAATACCCATTTTCCATAATTTCCGCACCATATCTGATGGGGTCCATATATGGTGTGAACCATGGGAACACCTGTAAGGGCGATTAGAGGCCGCCCTCCCTAAAAGCCTCCATCCCTCTCAGAGAGCCCGGCAAGCTACCAACAGTATCCCACCCGCACGTCAGGACACCTGGCAAGTGTCCCATGGTGTATTCGATATGCCCAAAACAGTAACAACAATGGGCCTCATTTGCCTGACACCAAAAGATCCTCCAATACGGCAGCATTAAGAAGGATAAGCAAGGAGAGGCTGATAAAATCTCAGGGACGAACTAGACTGCCCAAACAAAGAAGGACTAAAATGACTGTCTGTACTTTCATTGCACTTATGCTGGCATCAGAAGCACCCATCAAGGATCTGATAGTTCAAGTGCAGAAGATCAAGTACGACATCATTGGTCTGACTGAAATGAGAAGGCATCGATCACATCATGCCATTTTCAACACTGGAGAAGAACTGTTCCTCAGAACATGTGACAACAGAGGCGTTGGTGGCATCAGTGTCCTTATCAGCACAAACTTGGCCATGAGCATCGATTCATTCAAATGCCTACCAATCCGAATCGGATGATTATGCTTGAATGGATGTGGCTCACTGCTGGCAGTTTCTATCTTTGTCGTCTACACACCAACAACAAAATATGATGAAGAAAAAATTGAAAAGTTTTACATGTAGCTGGAGAAATTCTATAAAGAAGACCACACCTTCTACAAGATCATTGTCAGTGATTTTAATGCCAAGATAGGACTGAGAAGGTCTCCTGAAGAACTCCACATCAGGACACAAGGCCTAGAATGGAATGAACAGGATGAGAGATTAAATTCTTCATGTCGACCAAGACCATCCATGGTAACTCAAAGTTCCAGAAGGCCAAATCTAAACATTGGACATGGGAGTCTCCCAGTGGATAGTTCCACAGTGAAATTGACCACATCATATTCAATCGAAGTTTTGCCTGACTGATGTCACTGTTGTCCTAAAATTCCAAACGGGATCGGACCAACGTCTCCTTCATGAAAACTTCTCCTTCATAGAGAAGAGAGAAAGAACTGAAAAATTTAAGTTTAAGAAGAAAACTCCCAGAATGACCACCAACTGGGAGCTCTTTGGCACTATTGTGGCAATGTGGGAAGATGCCGCCATTTACAACATCGACAAGGAATATGATGGACTGGTTCAGCACCTCCATGACTGTGTGAGGAATGCCGAGAGTGGAAAGCCATAAACAGACACCTGTTTTTGGAAACTCTTGAGCTCATTCGCCAACATGGTTTGGCACGAGCCTCAGGCAATCACAAGCTAATGTCCAAACTCGCAAAGCTGTGCAGAAAAGCGATAAAGAAAGACCTCAAGAGAGAAAAGCAGCAGTGCTGGCCAATGCGGCAGAAACCGAGAAAAGTCCTTCACCAACTACAAAATCAAGATGACTGCCATTTGACGTCCTGATGGATCTATCACATTTTTCAGAAGGGCAATGGAGAGGATTATTCACAACTTCTACTCGAATCTCTTCGACAGCCAAATCCACCTGCCCACATACCAAATTCCGCAGGCTGAATATATTGTTCCCAACATCCTCCCTTCTGAAGTCCAACATGCCATCTCATCAGTAAAGATGTATGTACAGTGTCCGGTCCAGACAAGGTCAAACCCGAACACCTGAAGAATCTGCCGCCAGTACTCGTCAATACACTGGCTCAGCTCTTCACACACTACCTGCCCTATGCAAGGTTCTGTCCCAGTGGAAAACCAGCAGGACCGTTTTGTTGTACAAGAAGGAAGACACCCACGACATCAGCAACTATAGCCCAATCTGCCTGCTGTCCATCATTTACAAGTCATTCATTGTCCATTGTTCACTTGAGTCACCCTGAATAGAATAGGCAGAAACTAGATGAAGGACAACCATGTGAGCAATCTGGGTTCCAAAAAGGATTCAGCATGATTGACCATATCCACACAGTGACCAAGCTCATTGAAGTTTCGCGAGAGTTCAAGATGCTGCTCTGTTTAAGGTTCATCGATTTAAAGGCCTTTGATTCTGTTGATATGAAGTGGTCATTGAAGTCCAAGCCAAACAGGGAGTTCAAACTCAGTACATCAAGATCCTCCACGAGCTGTATTATGGATTCACCACCAGGATCACACCATTCTGCAAGGAAGTGATCATCAACATAAAGAGAGGGGTTCGGCAGGTTGATACCATTTCACCTAAACTCTTCAGTGCTGCCCTTAAGAACGTCATGCAATGACTGGAATGGGAAGGAATAGGAGTGAAGATAGACGGTCAGCAACTTCACCACCTCTGTTTCACTAATGACATCATTCTCATGACACCAAACATTAGCCAAGCAGCACAAATTCTGGCCGACTTTGACCAAGAGTGTGGAAAGGTCAGACTGCAGCTGAATCTCACCAAGACAATGTTCATGAAAAACAGACTAGTCCCTGATGTTCCAATTGCTCTCAATGGAATGAACATCTCCGAATGCAGCAGCAATGTGTACCTGGTTCAAGAACTCAACATGAGGAACGACTTGGCACCAGAACTTCGCAGGACGAAGAGAACAGGATGGAACGCCTTCAAGAGTGTCAATGAAGTTGCTAAGAGGATGAAGAACCTCTGGCTCTGGGCAAATCTTTTCGACTCTACTGTTCTTCCTGCACTAACATACGTCTTGGAAACCTGTCTGTACAAAAACAGGACGAGAACACTATTTGGGTATCCCAAAGAGGAATTGAAAAAGCTATGCTTGGAGTATCACGTTTCACTCAAGTGAGAGAAGGAATCTGGAGTTCCGACCTTCATCGACCATCAAGATTCAGGACGTTGTCTTGTTTGTCAAGGAGTCAAAAATCAGATGGACTAGACACGTAATGCAATTTAGAGATGACCACTGGACTAGAGCTGTTACCATCCGGATTCCACAGGAAGTCAAAAGACTGCATGGCCGCCCACCAATGAGATGTTCAGACTTCTTCATCAAAACCCTGAATGAACAGTTTGAGGCTCTTTGTGTTCCCGGAGCAAGCAGATACCATTGTGCTACACTAGCACACGACAGGGAAAAATGGAGATGTTACTGGTGCCCGCTTGAGCAAATGGAAGATCAACGGGATGAAAAGTGATACAAGTGATCCTGTAATATTCTTATCTTGGGGACTGAGAAAAATTGACTGCATTGTATGCTCTAACATTACATCGTGTACCCAATCTACACCACATTACAAGGTACACCACTAGGAGCAACCTTTATGCATTGAGTCAGGAGTATCCCTTGAGTACTGACTGGTGTAGTCCTAGGACAAAACAAAAGGAATTTCTTGTCTTAACTTTAATAGAAGTGCTTCTTGATGAACCTCAATGTTTCTACAACTTTTCCAACCATGGACCCTTTCAACCTTGTTTGCATCCTGTGTCTATCTATCCTAACTGTTGGGCCCCTAGTCTTGTGCTCTCCCTCTCTATTTTGATGATTTTCCACTCATATGCCCATTAGGATATCTTGGGGACCCCCATGGAATTATGTGATTCCCCCGGCTGAGATACACTTTTCTAGTTGCATTTCTTCTCTTTCCTACTTCATTTGCCCTTCCATCTAATAAATGCATATGTTTCCTTCTTAAGTTATATGCAGAATTTATTTTGAACATATCAAAAACTACAAATGCTTCAATCTTATCCAAGCACAACTGAAATAAGAGTTCCCTACCACCCACCTCTTGCCTCTGTGAGAGGCATTTTTTTAAATAACTTTTGACACTGCAGTTAACAGTACTGCTGCTAATAGGGTATCTTGCATAACATTTTTCTACCTTTCAGCCCCCTTCCTCCTAGGTGAACACTTCCCTCCTCTGTTGCAGTGTTCCCTTCCCTACCCAATTACTCCAAGTGGCATGCTTCCTGTAAAATGAAGACCAGTTCACATGGTCTTTGTTTGATATCTTTAGGCATTTGTTATTTCATGATGTGTCATTATATCCCGCATATGAGAGAGATCATTCTTTGTTGTTCTCTTCAAGTTCTAGTCCTTTAATGCCTTCCAGCTATACCATGCCAAAAAGAAGTTCCCTAAGAACAATTATGCTCAGTTGTTTTTTTCCTCTTCTCCTGATTGTGTACAAAGCAGAAAGAAAGAACAGGGGGAAAAATTAGAACCCAAGGAGTCTAATTAGGTTTCTAACAGGTTTTTGTTTTTGTTGTTTCTTTCTGTTTGGGGATCTTAGCCCCCTTAAAACGCATCATAACTCCAAATAACTCCCAAAGGAGGAAAGTGGAAATGTGCGTTGGAAATTGCAATGAAGAGCCTAATGGCAGCAAAATAAAATAAAATGATAAGAAACAGACCCCACTCCACCCCTGCAAAAAAGTAAATAACGTAAAAGCCTTATCAATAGTGTGCTAGAAAAGATTTCTTTAAAATAAGAATATGTACCTATTAATATTTCTTTTATGTATGGTCCACGGATTGAGCAGAGGATGAGTTGTGCCTTCTTAGAATTTCTAAATAATTTCTAGTCATTGACTCCATCTCTAACTCAGTGTGTCTATCGTCAGCAGCAAGCAAAAGTCAATGGATACAAACTATTTCAAGTGGAGATTGGGGACCTACAAGGCCATGAAGCAAACTGGCAACCACAATCATATCCATTAGTCTAGTGAATTACTTCTTTTCACAAGGCAGAGTGTTCTTTGGGGCTTACTGTTTATCATGAAAGTCTGATTTCATTCAGTGACTCAGCAAGGAGAATGGGAGACTGTTTCTTCCATGGGGAAATGAAAAATATTTTTCCACCTATTTTTGTTGCCCTGGAAGCTGTAGAATCCATGAGAAGGAAACAAAAAGAGAAAACAATAGCCAGGAGTGGTTTCTGGAATAAGTGGTATGTGAAACTACTGAGGAAATCTATTAGTACCCATAATGATAGCTTAGACACTCACTCTTCTCCAAATTACTAGTGTTATGTGTGCAGGGCTGCAAGTGTTCATAATATGTAATTTTACCCTGCTTTTGTTTTTACTCTACCCTTTAGTCTGACTTAAATCACGCGATTATATTTTACATGGCTGCCGAGAAAAATCAGTTAATGCAGTAGTTCATGAAAACAAGTACCAGGTAAATCACACATGCTTAGATGAGTCCAGTAGCTAGAATTCAAAATACCCAGCAACACTCTTCTCACCCTGTTGGTCTGAATGTCAGCAGAGGGGAACTGGGCCTTCACGCAGGTGAGATAATGGATTGCATCCAGCCAACTCTGCCTTATACGCTATTCATACTAGTTTAAAAGAAAAATCTGTGATAACAGAGAAAATAACTTCTTTGTATTATCCAGCCAGAGGTTTCTACTTAGATTTTCACTGTCTGGGTGGAACCTACTCAAGGTCCTGCAGCCTGATTTGCACCTGTAAGTGAATTAGAAGACCTTCCTTCTTGTGGGTAGGATAAAATACAACCTACCAATCTTACCTGGTTGGCCAGGGTTGCCAGACATGATTTGTTCCTTGTTTAAACATCAAAATATTTCACTCTCACAAGACTCCCTACAATATTGACATTTTTCCCTTGAAATATTGGTATTGGAGGATACTGGATTCACATTCCCATATAGAAGTAGTCAGGGAAGAGGAACAGAGCTGCTCTCTCCCCATGGACTCCAGGCTGTCCAGGTCACCACAGTCCCCTCTGTTCCCTATTGCTTATTTCAGGGATTTAGCCTTCTGGGAACCTAAGGACATTAGGAAATTGGAGATATTCTTTAGATCTTGCTCAACCCTTAAAAGTCAAGGTAAAATTTCATTCTATATCTTGTATTAGGCTGGAGCAATAGCACACCAGAGAGGGTGTTTGCCTTGCACGCAGCCAACCCAGGTTCAATTCCTCCATCCCTCTTGGAGAGCCCGGCAAGCTACCGAGAGTATCCTGCCCACACAGTAGAGCCTGGCAACCTACCCGTGGTGTATTCGATATGCCATAAAAAGTAACAACAAGTCTCACAATGGAGACGTTATTGGTGCCCACTGGAGCATATCGATGAACAATAGGATGACAGTGATAGAGTGATACAGTGATCTTGTATCAGGGAAGTAAGATTCCCTGGAGCCAGCATGATCTAGAAAATTGAAATAGTGGGATCTGGAGTAAATCTGAGAAAAGGCTGCTCTTCTATCACTTCCTTTCTGTATGGCCTCTTCTTTACTCCCTCTGTTCAGCCTCTGATTTCTACTCTCCGCTGTCTTTCTTTAAGATTAGGTCACAATAGTACCTCCTCCAGGAAGCCTTTTCAGATTGTCTCCAGGTGCACAAACCAAACTGAATCTTTGTTTTGGAGGTGTTGTGGGGGTTGTTCAGGAGATCTGAGGGCCCCACCAGTGATTCTCAGCCAAAAGAGCTATCTATTCAGAGTAGGGACCCAAGAAGTTGCCCAGTCCCTGCAGGGCTAAAGGACCTAGACCACCCTGGAGGTGCTGTAAAACTCCAGGACCCCGCGCAAAGATACTCAGGGGCCCACGTGGTGCCAGGAATTGAACGTGGGTTAGGAACCTGACAGACAGTGCACTGACCACTGTCCTATCTCCAGGACCCTCAAGTTAAATCATAATTTCAAAATTAGTGCCCTGAACAGAGTCCACATTCCCATATGACAGATGTCAGTGAAGATGAGTGGCAGCTTCCCAGATAAGATGGACCACAGTAACTAGAGAAGAGGCTTTCAAGGATTATCTGTAAACCAGTGACAATCTGCAGGCATACCATAGTTGAAAACCATTGATCTAGATAGGCTTCAAGGAGTCTATGCTGCTAACCTGCTAAAATCATGGAATTTCTGTATTTGAAGAAGATAGCTTTTATCATGGAATCAACCTAAGTGTCCAGTGACAGATGAATAGATTATGAAGATATGGTATATTTACACACAATGGAATACTACGCAGCTACAAGGAATGATAAAATCATCCAATTTGCAAAAGCATGGTTTGAACTGGAAGATATCATGTTGAAGGTAGTAAGCCATAAGATGAAAGACAAACACATGTGATCTCACTTATCTGTGGAATATAAAATACTGATGAAGAAATGTATTGTAGTAAAAGGCAGATGCCAGATCCCCCATTGACCCCAGTGTTTAGAGAGAAGACAGACAGAGAAGAAAAGAAGTTAAGGGGATAAGAAGTGAATGAGAAGTCCTGGGTGAACAGGTGTAAGGACCTTAGTAATACTCATAATATGGGTGAGTGGTATAGCCATACACCCAAAACACAGACTCAGCAAAACTGAAAACATGAGATTTAAGATGCAACTACTGAAAATTTATAATGTGCCTGTCAAGGTGGGGTTGGAGTGGGAGTTGGGGTGGGGAAGGAATCTGGAAACACTGGTGGAGGGAAATTGACACTGGTGGAGAAAGTTGTGTTGAATTATTCTATGCCTAAAACTCAACTATCAGTAACTTTGCAAATCATGACTCTTTTATAAATTTATTTTAAAAATTTACAAAATACAGGACATAGCTTTTATCAGATTTCCAAGTGGATTTGTGAACACAAATGACTTTAAGAACCAGTGTATCTATACTAATAATCCCCCCTCACACTGCCTCAGCACACAGTGCTATTTTCTATTTTATCACTTTTAATTATGTATGAAACAAGATCATAGCTATGATGCATTAACAAACAACTCCCAAATCTCAGGAGTTAACAAAATAAATGTGTGATTCTCATCCATCCACTCTGGGTATGGATAATTCTTTAAAGTTGCTATCTTCTATGTCAACTAAGACTTTTGCTTCCACAAGTGCCAAGACAGAAAAAGAAGACGATGAAGAAATTCACACCAAGAAATCAAATCCTTCTATCTGGAAGTAATACCCATCACCTTATCTTACATTTCTTTGATTAAGGTAAGAAGCATGTTCTTACCCAACCTAAGTAGTACAAAGGAATTCTTAGGTCTCTCACCATACGCCCCAATGAAGAAAACTGAAAATAAATGTTAGCAGCACTAATGTACCTATTTCATAGTTTGACCTAATAATATTTATCTAACTAACTTCAAAAATGGTATTTTGACTATAAACTATTAAATAAAAAAGTATACATAATCACTATACTCCAATTAGTATTTTGGTTCTCTCACATTAATAAATAAATTTTTATTTCTTTTTCTTTTTCTTTTTTGTTTTCTGTTTTCTGTCTTGGCACTTGCGGAAGCAAAAGTCTTAGTTGACATAGAAGATAGCAACTTTGAAGAATTATCCATACCCAGAGTGGATGGATGAGAATCACACATTAATCACACATATATTAATTAATAATTCTGGAGCCACTTATATACTAGGGTGGACAAATGCAATATGTAAATAAATTATAAATTATGAGAGTCAGGTTTCTCACTTCCAAATGAATAAATTTGCAGATAAGCAAGGAAGTAATCTTGGAAATAAATATGTAGTGGTGGATTGGAATCAGAGATCAGAGTATAAATTCAAGTTGTATATGCATATAGGAAGAAAGATCTGTCGCTGTCACTGTCATCCCATTGCTCATCGATTTGCTCCAGCAGGCACCAGTAATGTCTCCATTGTGAGACTTGTTTGTTACTGTTTTGTTGGCATGTTGAATACACCATGGGTAGCTTGCCAGGCTCTGCCATGCAGGCGAGATACTCTTGGTAGCTTGCCGGGCTCTCCGAGAGGGGTGGAGGAATTGAACCCAGGTCGGCCGCATGCAAGGCAGAAGCCCTACCACTGTGCTATTGCTCCAGCTCGGGAAGAAAGATATAGAAACAAGTCAACCTCCATGTGCACTGTGGTTTGTATGTGTACATATACTTCATATCTCATGCCACTAAGATATCTAGCAGCAGTGACATACAGTTAACAATAAGCATTCAGTTAAGGGTTTCATTTCCAAGTACAATTCTTCTATCATTACAATTATTTAGGGTTCCTTGGTGAAATGGTTGATTCAAAGGATGGAGCACAGAAAAAACAAAATGATTTTGAGAGAGAGAGGAAAAAAGAGCATATCATCAAAATGGACCTAAGAATCAACCCAAGGAAATCTCTCAATGACTCAAGTTGGAACAAACATACAATGAGTATTAGATTCTATTGCAAAGTGTAAAATAAGTATACACTAGACCATACCACACATTTTTTAAAAAATGCTTCACTAAACATTAAGCAGAGAAAAAGGAAACACTCCCTTATTAAATGTTTGCAAATTAGCTGTATAGGTAATCCTCACTCAGGAGATGAGAGAATTAATTCTCCACCTGTAATGTCAGCTGGATTTGATGACGATATTTTATATCAAAGGAAACCACTCTTACCCTAGGAGTCAATTTTAATATCAGTACTAATTGTCATGTTGGCATTGTATACTCCCAAATAAGATATAGGGGAAAGATTTAAGTATAAATTGCAACACCATCACTTATTACGTAGAATCTGTCTAGGCATCAGTTTTATCACCTACAAAATGAAAGGAATAACAAATATTTCCCTATAAAACTATTGTAAGGAAATACATC
The DNA here is from genome assembly GCF_027595985.1 of Sorex araneus. NCBI lineage: Eukaryota > Metazoa > Chordata > Mammalia > Eulipotyphla > Soricidae > Sorex > Sorex araneus. Next base: position 27,731,591 of record NC_073309.1, on the reverse strand, counting down.
AAGTGGAGATCTCAGGTCAGGATCTAGCATAAAGAAAATTCTTGGTCTACACTGGATATTATTATGCTCTTAATTCCTACATGTTCTTTGCTTTAGTAGAAGACCTTGGAAACATTTCTTGGTCCTCAAGGCGGGATTCCTACTGTCTCTTAAGCCAGTCATTTCAGAGGTTAAGCATTACATTTGGCAGCACCTACCTCAAGATTTGTATTTTATCTCCTCCCTTTTTATGGAAAATAAGAGCACTTATTCTGGCATCTCAACTTGAGGGCCAACTTTTGAGAGATGAAGAAAGAGACAGTACCTCTGAAGCTAAGATTCAAACTCAACCCCAAATAAACAGGACATCAACTTTCTCCCATTTTCGGCTTCCTGATCAGTAAAATGGGTATAATAACTATGTATCTCAATGATAATTCAATGATCCATCTCTCAGCACACTGCTTGACACATCCTAAATGTTCAATAAATATCAGTATTGTGGTATAAAATAATACATATAGAAATCCAACTGGTAGTATAGACATTTCCCTGAGACAAAAAAAAACGCATGTGAAACAATCTTTCACTTTTGTAGGGAAGATTTCTAGGAGGCCTTGTAGATTGGAATGAGACAAAGGTTCCTTCTTCCTCAGCCTGCTTTATGGAAAGGAGGTGGCAAAGCAAGATCTGAGACCCAAATATTGGCATCTGGACCCAGTGCCTTCCAGAAACAGCCACACCTCTCTCCCTTGGCAGTCACAGAACAGAGAGCTGGGGAGCCAAATCTGAGCAGATGAGTCCTGGGACCCACAGGTCAGACATGGGCTGGGAAGAGGGACGTCCCGGAAAGAAGCAGCTGCTGTTCACTAGACTGGGTTCCCCAGGGTTTATTTAACTCTAAGTGTGTGTGTGTGTGTGTGTGTGTGTGTGTGTGTGTTTCCACTCTAGCCCCAGACTTCTGGAGACAGTTGATAGTAATTTCAGTCCTCAACTATTGTATCTGCTAGAACAGGTAGAACAGGTGTCAGATCACAGGCCTGACCAGGGGATCACTGGGCTAACCACCAAAAAACTTCCTTCTAGTTTTGATATTATTTTTCTTAATCCTTTAAATCAATAGTAGTCACAGGATTCAAAACTCTGAATTGAGGAAAGAATTATTGTCTGCTTATCCTTGACCCTTGCATGGTCCTCAAATACAAACTTTACCAATTCTGATGATTGTATTTTGAACTCTTCCAAAGACCTTTTGCAGGCAAATGTGTGATGATACCTACTTCTTTGGTATTTTATTCTTCTACTTCTTTTAAACATGAAATATTTCTCAGATACCCCACGACAGCTGCTGTATTTTTTGTTTCCATATGCTATAATATACTGAATTTAGTGACATTTTAAAAGAACGAGAGTTTATTAATAACATCTGCATTCATTTGAAAATTTTTTCCTTCAGGTTTTTAAGGATCTCTATCTCACAGTCACTGTAAAGATTAAAGTAAAGATTGAAGTATATCCAGGAATAAAGAAATGAAGTATATCTATTTTAGCACTAAAAGATCAACTGAAAAGTAAGTTTAGGAATAACTATTTTATTCTTTGGTACCATTTATATGAAAACTTTTGTAAAAATACTCCACTGTCACTTAATGCCTACATAAAAGCATTCATCACATACCAAACTAAGAACAATGAAAAAGGAAGCAAAACAGATGAGAATTGGGGTGGATGGCCAAAATGGTCATTAGCACAGTACACATTGTTCTGGGACAGATCATTAGGTAGCACTTTGTACTGATGGCTGGTGCCAACTTGACTGGTTTGTTCCAGTGCTCAATTGTCTTTATGTATTTTAAATATCACTCCTGGTCATTTGTTCTATCCTTGATGCTCAAATATTTTTAATGCATGAATTCATGTCATTCTTTTGCCTGAAATCTTTACATACCAAAACATTCTATATGCAAGTATTTTATTTTTAATTTTTTAATTGGTCACCATGTGAAAAGTTCCAAAGCTTTCAGGCTTAAGTCTCCATCATACAATGCTCATCCCTTCACCAGTGCACATGTTCCACCACCAAGAACCCCAGTATACCTCCCCTCCCAACCTCACCCCCGCCTGCGTAGCTGATAATTTTCACTTTACTTTCTCTTTACTTTGATTGCATTCAATATGTCAACATAAAACTCACTATTATTATTTGTAGTTTTCCCCCCAAACTCAAACCTGCTGAAAAGGCAGCATATGATCATTTGTTTTCCATTGCTGAGAATGAAGAGATATGAGGGTTTGGGTTTCTGTATTTTAGTAACTAAGTCCAGGGAAATTTCTGCGAAAAATTGCATCATTGCAAGCTCATACCTCTGTTTAGTGGGCCTTATAAGATGGCGGTCGCCACGCTGCTTCCCTCCGCCGGAAAGGAAAAGCCGAGAGAGAAAAACCTTTCCCCTCCTGGGGCGGCATGGGACCTTGGCTTAGCTCACAGTCTGGAGGCATTTCTGCAAGAAGCTACTGGTGCCGAGAGTGGTTAGATGGCCTCTGGGATCATGGGCGTTTAGCAACAGAGGGGCCACACATGTGTGGTCACTCGGATGACCTCTGGGCGGAGAGCAGCCTATATGCAAGTATTTTTGTATTTTATTCAAAACAAGAGATTGTGGCTATATAATTCACGGGCTCATCCACTGATTCACGATCCATGGATTTTCCAGCAGCTAAAGGATGCTTTGTTAACACCTAAATCTAGTCTCAAAGTCCATCAGCAACTTCCCCTTCAGTTTAGAAATGGCCTCTTAGTACACTGAGGTGCACCAGCTCCCGGGTGTCCTCCCAAATGCACATCCAATTTTCCCAATCAATCTGATCCACTGGGTTCTGAGACAAAGGTAAGAGTAAACCCAAATAAGACAGGATTTCATGGCCAGGACTGCTCCTCAGTAATCTCTGTCTAGAAGTCACAAAAACTCTTTCCAAAAGGACCAGAGAATTTTTAGCTTTCTTAGCCAGATGGCCTCAGTGAAAATCATTCGAATCAGTCATGGTAGCACAATATATAAATGAATGGGAGTGGCTAGGACCTTATAAAACATTCTTTGCAAAAACCTGTGGCAGCACAAGGTTTACCAATGCCTGAGTTGACAACTTGTATGGCTAAGTTCTTATCTATAACTCCTCCCTGGCCTTCAGTATCAAAAACTCTATCCCTGACATAGACTCTGGATCCCAGGTGAGACCCATAAGATTAGGAGATTTGTAAGAGTAAAAGGCCTGGATGTGATTCCACTCCAGTCCTCAAAGATAAATGAGGACTTGAGTGAGTAAGATAAACGTACTCACACTCCTGTGAGTAAGTTTCACTTCCCAAAGAAATTCTGGTCCTTAGTGGGCACCAGACTCTGACAGATGAAGTGAACAGGTAAAGAAGGGAAGTTTCTATTTTGATTCTCAAATCTGTATTTCCCTTTCTTTGAATTATATATCTGTCCCCTTAATTTAAGTAGAAGTATAGAGAACTGAAATGTAGAAGTCTGTCACAAATCCTACCTGGGTTAGAGAGACTTTTCCTGATAAGACCCTATCTATTATAAAGCTCCCACATCACACAAGAAATCTATCTTATCTTAAGTAATAGGCATTATGCCAGTCAATCTTTCTGTGGCAGGTTGACACATCATTAAACCAAGGCATAAGGATTAAAAAAAAAGAAGTCCCATCAAACCATCACAACTTCTATTTCTTTTATATATAATAATACAATAAAGGCACTTCTCAAAATTACAGGATGTCCTACATTCAGCCTGACCAGGTGGGTGAGACCAGGTTTTCTTTAAAGATGTCACACCAATTGGAGTACTAATCTCAAAAATGACACTGGGTGGCTTAAGAAAAGCAGAAATAAAGTAAGAAAGCCTGACATAAACATTCTCTAGTTTTCCTAAACATTATTAAAAAGTCTTTTTTTTCTTCTCATTGAAATGGAGACGAGGGTAAACGGGAAAAAATTTAAAAATTTTGTTTAGCATATTATATTTAATTCTTGCACTCAATTAAAGAGGAGTTCCTTCTTTCACTAGAGATGCAGTTATTAAATCATGATGTCTTTCTTTTTTTAAAAAAAACAATTTATTGCAGAGGGTTTCATACTGCTGCCACTTCTGTAAGGTTGCTTATAATTGCTCCATGCAATGCTTTGACTAATTAAATCACACAAGAGATTGTTTCTTAGTAACACACCTGGTCCATGCTTTGTCATTGGTTTTCATTAAAGCACTGTGTCTCAAGCTGCCTTGTAGCATGAAAGGATATTAATCAGGTAAATGGCCATTAAAAGTCATATCAATGTTTTCTGTGCAGTGATTATTTTCTTAAATCTTGAACAAAGGGGATCTTTTTTTTTTTTTAAATCCCTGGCCAGGCCTCCATCCACAGCAACGAATAGCCATACTGAAATGCTTTGTTTTTCAACCTCACCCTGAAGAAATTTTTTTAAAAATATCTGAGCAAGGTGTAGCAAGAAACATAACTCTAGTCTCTTTGTTCTGCGAATGATATTTGGGACAATGAGGGACAACTTAAGCAAACTGAACTCAGTGTTTGGAGAGGGAGGAGATGGCAGACAAGAAGATTGAGGGGGCTCTCCAGAGCCCCCTCCTTCCCATTCCCTGGGAGAAGAAAGCTCCACTTTCCAGGCAATGCTACTAATTAGGTTGCATTTCAGAGCTCCAGTTAGATATAAAAATGCCCAGGGAATCAAATGCTACTTGAATATTAAACTGAAAAGGAAAATTATTGCTAAACAGTCCCTTCTGTCAACAAAGCCCCCTTTTATGGTCTCACTGATCAGATTCTGTATCTGGAACTGGAACATGTCATGCCAGTTTGATTCCAACTCACTCTGGCCCACAGCCCTGGAGCAGCCCCTCTGAATCAATATGTATTTATGTAACCATGCCCACTTCCAGCAGAGCAAACATTGTTCAAGGGAGGAAGGGGGGTGGCCGCACACATATGCTCTAGGGGAAAAAAACATGACCAACTCGCCAAAGGCACCTACCTACCCTGGATTCTCCTATCCTTGCTTCTTCCCTGCCACAAATGACTATTTGTTCTGGAGTAAACGCTGCATCACTGAATATGGAATAAGACATCCTGTGGAACAACCCAGGGTCTGGAATATAAATTCTGAGCTCTGCAACTTCGTGGCTGTATAACTGTAAACAAATGACTGAAAGCCTCCATGCCTCCATTTCTTATGTAGAAAATGCAAAAAGTAAATAAAAGAAAATAAGCTCCTGTGATTGACATGAGAATAAGAGGAATATTTTGTGTGTCATATACCTGGAGTCCAAGATACATCTTGTCTGATATCTGTATCATCTCTATCTGTGTGCTCTGTATCATAATGTAATGTCTGATGCATAGTATGTTGTCAATAGATAGTAGCCGTAACATTCTTGAAGCTGCCAAAGAGTTACACGGCATATGCTTCTGTAAGGAGTGATATCACAGCGGGTAGGGCATTTGCCTTGCACGCAGCTGACCAGGGTTTGATTCCTCCGTCCCTATTGGGGAGCCTGGCAAGCTACCTAGAGTATCCCACCCGCACAGCAGAGCCTGACAAGCTATGTGTGGTGTATTCGCTATGCCAAAAACAATAATAACAAGTCTCACAATGGGGACGTTATTGGTGCCCGCTCGAGCAAATCGATGAACAACGGGATGACAATGACAGTGATACAGTGGTGCTTTTATAAATTGAGGTGCCCGCCGTGAATGGCTGGGATAAATACTCTCCAGTAGGTCATCCACAGTGGCGCTGTACCATGAGAAGTGAGATGCAAGCTCGGATTGATTCTCAACGAATCGAAAGAAACTCAATCCAGTGACTGAGAACTCTCAGAAAGGAGGTTTTTGTCCAACACCAAGAGTGGCCTCCTGCACTGTCTCCAGGCTGGGGGTCACATTATCCCAAACACCAGAGGAGCAACAGGCTAGATTATCCAGCCTACGCCCTACCATCCCCTCCAGAGATGTGTCAGATACAGGGGGTTCCCTCTTCTGGTTTTGAGAGTATGAGGCTGGTTCTAACACGCACTCTCGTGAAGGCCTCCAGAGGAAAAGGCCTTCTCTCTTTAGCCAAATCTTCAGAGAACAGATAAGGCAACAAGGAGTTGGAGTTGTGACAGAAAAGTTAACACAATCTGCTGGGCAAGGAAAGGAGCAGAAGATTGCCTTAGCTGGGAAGTCCAGAGTGGATCTAGTTTTGAACATGGTCCAGCAGAGAGACTTCCGGCAGTTGCCAGGTGTCCATCTCTTAGCCTCTTAACAGTGGCGTATTTGGTGAGTCCGGCTGCATTTCCTCTACCCTCCATCCAATTAGAGCAGAGTTGGGGGCTGGCAACAGATCCTAAAATGAAGGCAACATTTCCAGGGCTCTCATCGGCTGGGATCTGGTCACTTGCCCATCTCTGATCCAATGTCCTTGGCTCAAGGAGAGTTGTGTTCTCATTGGCTGGGTAGAGACTGCCACTGTCGTGAACTCAGAATCTATTCAAGAGCTGAGGGTCAGGGCTGGTTGTAAACAGTAAAAAGAGGATGATTAAAATACTAGCCAAGTAAAAGGGCATGTTTGCTAGAAAGAATTAGTGGGTAGAGAAGGATGGGGAAGGGAGTTGCTGACTTGAACACAATCTGCCCTGCCCTGTATGGAAATGGTTCTACATCTGTGTCTCTTACGTGGAATGAATATAAATTATGTAGGGAAATTTTCAACTATCTCAATACCTAAACTCAATGTTCAGAGATTTTGTTTTCACTGATGTGGGGTGTGGGAAAGGCTAGATATTAGAGTGAGAGAATGAGAACTGGACTTGGCATCCTAGCCAACTAAGGAGGAGCTCAACTTGTAATTCATCAGAAAATTCATTTATCGAGAACCAGGTGTCCCTAATATTAATATTTTTGAAAAGCTACCTCCTTATGGTTCTCTTGAACAATTAAATTTAAGGCAACCTGTTCAGGGGTATCCATTTGCCATTCTTCGATAAACTTGCCCATAGAAGGGTAAACACTTCACCCAGCTCCTAAAATCCCTTAACCTGGATAGCCAAACCAATTTTTCCACACAGGGCCAGATTCTAGAGTTAGAGGGAATTAAACCAGAGGTGTTGAGAGTAGCTGGAAGCTGCACTGTTAGATTAGATTCAAAATATATTAAAGGGGCCACTTTATCCTCTCACTATCTGTCTAATGTATGTTTTACTTAGTCTCAATAGTCATTAAGTCATCAAGTGAGCTTGCAATACAAATTATAGCAAGATGAAACTTCTAGTCAATGTGGTCAGAAAATTATTCTCTTTTTCAGAGTCTTCCTACCTCAAAGTTTTATTTCTGCTCCTTTACTTCAGAGAGAAGGGTGTCCTTGAGAGCCTGGTAAGCTACTGAGAATACCCGCCCACACGGTAGAGCCATGGCGTATTCAATATGCCAAAAACGGTAACAGCAAGTCTCACAATGAGAGACATTACTGATGCTTGCTCCAACAAATCGATGAGCAACGGGATGATAGTGACAGTGACAGTGACAGTGACAAGAAGACCTTATTTAATGTTTGTATAAATCCTGATTTTATTAGTTACAAGAAGAAAATTGCCATTTAAGAAATCAAGTTTTGATGAGAGAGTGAAAATAACCCAGAAGCATAATAAAAACAACCCCCTAGGTGTGCCTCCACCCTTCATGATTGCTATATAACTATGCTGTAAGGAGTAAGAGGGGAGAGGACTTTGAATTCTACAAGGAGACCACAATTATGGAACAATGATGACTGGGACTATAAATAAAATAATGACTATGACAGTGCAATGAGGGGAAAGATCGAACTACACTGAGGAGGAGAGAGAAATTAACTAAGACCAGCCTGGAACCCAGGCCCTGTTTCTCCATTCCCCGATCCTTTGTCCGTCCATTGCCATGGCCCAGCCAAGGGAATGGTTCTCTGCCACTGAATGGTTGAGTCTAGCATGTCCCCACGCCTTTCTTTTGAAACTCACAGAGCTTCCCCCTTTTATAATTCGGGTATAGAAATTTTCATTGCAAAAATTTAGAGGACTCCCTCCAAAACCATTCTCTTCTTCTGCTTTCACATGTTGAAGTGTATTCTGACAGTACAAACATTTTATTGCATCTTTTGTTCTTTACCGTTCTTATACTGGTAACCAAGTCCACATTTTTATTACATTATTTTGATTTTTAGAACTCCTGGAAACAATAGAGTGTATTAAGGACACAAAAGCTAAAGATTTCATTTATTATTGTATCTTAATTCATTTATGTGGTTACAATTTCATGGCAGAATTTTGAAATGCTTTAGAATATGACCTGGTGTTGATGGTCTTTCCTGGTGGGTACAGAACATTTTGACATAACCCAACAGTAAAGAGTTTTATTAACCAGTATTCTGTGCTACAGATGCTCTCAGCTTGTCCTTGAGCCCACTGTCCCATTAAATAGGGATCAAGTTCAAATCCACACAAGAGCCAAACCAGAAGAAGAGTTGTATTAGGAGGACAGATGAGGACTGTGGCAAAACAGAGATCATAATCCACTTGTGGCCAAAAAAAAATAATAATAATGAGGATCAGGTGTGACTAGGTCTTCGACCATCTCAAGATAAACTCTTCATCCAGATCTTTTGTGTAAGCTCCCTATTTCGAAGTTCTGATAATGGCCCTTTTTAATAGTCTTCCCTTTTTAACACTATAGCTTTGTTTTATTTTGATTTTTAGTGGCTGCGTTTAACCCTTGAACTCTCATCTGTGGCTCCAGCTTGTCTCTCCTCAGTTCTCTTTCATTAGCTCAGGACTCAGCATCACTTAAATGAATAACTAAAATGACTAAATCAAAGTTCCTCCAAAGTTCCAAATGTTTTCATAATCTTTTTCTGCCTCTGAAAACTCCTTGCACCAATTTTCTTTTATTACTATCTCCATCTATTCCTGTTATTCTTCACAAATAATCTGACACTATGCATATCCAACTGAGTGATCAGGATTTTTTTAGATGTTCCTCTATGTCTGCACTGTGATATTTTTGAAAGCTAAACTGTCTTTTTTATCTTCCTGCCTCCAGTCCCTAGATCAGAATAGACACTCAATTAGTATTTTAGGAAAGTTCCCAAGCAGAGTTCAGGATGTTGAGGGACCTCTCCCAGTGATTTTCAGCCAAGTGGGCTGCTGGTTCAATGTTAGGTCCCCAAAGATGTGGTACTTCTCAGGCCCTTCCAGGCCAGGGATTACCTGGGTCACCCCAGTGGTGTTTGAGGGATTTCTGAGGAAGTGCTTGGCAAACAGTTTGAGGGGCCATGTGGTGTCAGAGAACAAACAAGGGTTGGCTTCATGTAGGGATGTGCCTTAACTACTGAACCATCTCTCTGACCCGTCAGTTTGTATTCAATGACCATAAACTTGTATTACTGCTAACATATACACTGAGCACTGTCATAACACTGTTGTCCTATTGTTCATTGATTTTCTCGAGTGGACACCAGTAGCATCTCCATTGTGAGACTGTTACTGTTTTTGGCATATCAAATACATCATGGGGAGCTTTCCAGGCTCTGCCATGTGGGCGGGATACTCTTGGTAGCTTGCCAGACTCTCAGAGAGGGGTGGAGGAATCAAACTGGGTTGGCCACATGCAAGGCAAAGGCCTTACCCGCTGTGCTATCGCTCCACTTGGAATATTAAATGTAATCAAGTATTGTAAACAATGCTAACATATGCAAGGAATAAATTTAGGAAATTAAAGAAATTAATAAAAATTGCTATGATATTGCAGATATGGACACACATGCCCTCACCATAAATTAAAGCTTATGGTGGGCCCAGCAGGGAAGGTCATACCAAGGTTCTTTCCAATCAACAATGATGGTACATATGATTCTAGAAATAGAATTGTGAGTGCAACTGTGTGCTTCCACCAATGCCTAAACATTGAAGTGGGGATCCTGAACCACATTTCTTCCTTCTTCTGGGCTTCTATAAGTGCGTTTCTATTAGGCCGTCTAGATTCCAACTAGAGATTGACCTCTGACTCCATGTTTCCAAGTTCCTCCCAAACACATTGATTCTTATCACTTCCTATTTATTTGTCATAGTAACTCCTCAAGATCCATTTTGTGGTAGGTTCTCTGACTGCTTCAGCCCCAGAGAGTTTCTTCCTCCTTCTGATTTTTTTATAATGCTTATAATTTAATTCTTCTACTTTGCAACTTGATTGATTCATTCTTGGGGTAAAGTTAGGGGATCCACACCCAGAAGTGCTCAGTGATTAATGTCAGCACCCAGAAGTGTTGACAATGCTTGGAGACCATATTTTGGTGCAGGAGATCAAACTAGGGTCTGCTGCATTCAAACTAAAGTCCTTAAGCCTTGTACTATGTCTCTGGTTCCTATTACTTCATTCATTTCTGATTTAATATATGTTTGAATTCCTTTAAAAAGTCATTATGAAAATATTGTTTTAAAGCTAGCAGTTTTGAGGTGAAATATAAGAAGTAGGGAACTGAGAGCTGGGGCAATAGCTCAAGGAAGTGTGGAGCAAAAACTTTGCATGCAAGAGCCCAGAGATTGTAACACTGGTATCATTGAGTCAGAAGTTCCCAAAGTACCACTGAGTGTGACAAAGACCAAAAATAGTGAATTGAAAGCTTCAGATTTATTGTATCAAGTTATACTTTCTGTACTAATTTTAAGAAGCAGAGTTGCTCATGTATAGCTATAAAATGCAACTATCACTGAACAAATCCAGCATTAGATTAAGTTTAACATTGACCTAAGCAAAAACCCTTGTCATTTTATGCATAATATGAACACTTATTTCTTCTGACTTATTCATCAACTATTTCCTGAACTCCTACTCTGGGCTTGGTACCGATTTGCGTGTAAAAAGTGCAGAAATAAACAAAAGATCCCTGCTGAGCTGACATTACACAAGCAATGCACTGTAGCACTGTCGTCCCGTTGTTCATCGATTTGCTCGAGCGGGCACCAACCAGTAACATCTCCATTGTGAGACTTGTTACTGTTTTTGGCATATCAAATACACCACAGGTAGCTTGACAGGCTCTGCCATGCAGGGGGGATACTCTAGGTAGCTTGGTGGGCTCTGCAAGAGGGATGGAGGAATCAAACCCAAGTCGGTCACCTGCAAGGCAAACGCCCTACCTGCTGTGCTATCGCTCCAGTCCATATTGCACAAGATAAGTTGAAAAAAATAATAAAGCAGTGAATACTGTGAAAAAAATTCAGTTGTCCTATGAGAGAATACCTGGATATCTGAGTAGGCAAGGACACAAACTTTATAAAAGAACAGAACAAGCAAAAACACAAACTCCAACTGAAAGTGTCCATGTAAATCAAAACAATGTTTTGTCTTCCTATTTGTTTATATACCTGTTCACTTTTTTAGTGGTGTAAGAAGTTATACCCAGTGTTCTTACATGTGAGGCATGTGCTCTAACACTGAACCACATGCCTAGCTTTTTTTTCCTACTTAAATGGAATTTGCTAGTTTTAAATTTTGCTGATTGCTTAACTTCACCATCTCCGTCTCCTTCAGTTCCTCCTTCTTATGATACTCCTCCTCCTTTTATTTCTTTAAGCATTTTAGTCATGTATATTTAGAAAGTGCAGACTTATGAGTATAAAGTTAAGTTCATTTACCCAAGTGAATACATCACATATGATTTACCAAGATCAAAAATTTAAACATTACTAATACCTGGAAACTTCCTTGTTTTCCTTTTCAATGACTACCTTTTATTAACTTTTATTGTTAATTAGTTTAACTTTTTAATTTTTTATATTAGTATAACTTGTTCACATTTAATATTTAAGTAAGACTACTTACTTAAATTTTAGCCAGAATCTGGAAAAAAACAGAGTGCCCCAAAACAGATGACTGGTTAAAGAAACTCTGGTACATCTACACAATGGAATACTGTGTAGCTGTCAGAAAACATGAAGTCATGAAATTTGCATATAAATGGATCAACATGGAAAGTATCATGTTGAGTGAAATGAGTCAGAAAGAAAGAGACAGACATAGAAAGATTGTACTCATATGTGGAATATAATGTAACTGAGAAGTACAAGTTGGTAATGATGCAACTTCTGGCAGATATCTCTCTGGACTTAGTTACTAAAATACTAAATTACAGAAACCCAAAACTGAGAGGCCGCTAAGTGTGGTCACTCGACCTCATACCTCTTCATCCTCAGCAGTGGAAAACAAATTATCTAATGCTTCCTTTTCAGCAGGTCTGACTTTAGGGGAGAGACTCTCCAAACAATAATAGTGAGTTTTGTTGAAATATTGTATGCAATCAAAGTGAAAGTAAAGTGAAATTTATTAGTTACACAGGCGGGGGGGGGCTTAGGGTGGGGGGCTAGGGGCATGGGGGGGTTAGGGGTGTGAGGGGGCGGGGTGGAGCTATACTGGGATTCTTCGTGGTGGAATATAAGCACTGGTGAAGGGATGGGTATTCGAGCATTGTATAACTGAGATTTAAACCTGAAAACTTTGTAACTTTCCACATGGTGACTCAATAAAAAATTAAAAAAACAAACAAACAAAAAAAATAAAATAAAATTTAAGTAAGACTACCTTTTATTAGTTTTAAGTGTGAACAAGTTAAATAATTAAATTTTTATTGAGTATATTAAAATGTATTTTTCTGATCTACTCTTAATGGGAATTTTATTATTTCCATTTCTGATCATTCAAAACCTACTACTATGAACCTCTTATTATAGCCTTTTGGCTATAGTATGCCTGTACTTTTTTTAATATGTAATTTAAGTGTATTAGGCTTTGGCAAATACCATTAAGGTTGTCATACAATCATACTTCCAAAATTCTGTCTATCCAAGTCTTTACCATAACTTGGTATTGCTGTTCTCTGAATTTAAACCTTTTTTGTAATAGCATCCTCTAGGGTTTTCACTTGCCTTTCATGTGTTTTCTTGCTATTTCTATATGAAAATATAGGACATTTGTCTATATTCTGGAATACAGGGATACATATATTACAGAATATATTAAATTAAATGTAATTTGTAGAGTTTCTTTAATATTATGAATATTTATCTGCTATCTTGGAAATAACCCAATATGTAGATTTTTTTATTCCCTTAAAGTTGCCTTTTGATCTGCAACCTTTCTTAATTTTATAGAACAAAATTTGTCCATTTCATTCTCTTGGGTGTTACTACTTTTATATGACCCTGGAAGAAAGCTTAGACGAATCAAATGTCCTGATGAAAAATCTAGTTTGCATAAAGGCAAAGAAGATAGATGCTTGATCCTCAGATGATGCACTTGGATACTTACTGGTCTCCTTTGCTCAATTTCCCTATAAATTCATAAATGAAGCAGTCATGCCCTGGAAATAAGTGGTGACCAGAAAGTCAACCTGCTCAGGAATAAGGATCATATACACTAGGGAAGCCACTGAGTCCAACAGAGGTTCAACCTAGGTGGGGAGAGTCTAAACAGTATTAGAAACCACAGTGCTTAAAAGGAAAATAAGAGAGAGCAACAGGCAGAGAGACAGAGACAGAGAGTAAGAGAGAGAGATAGAGAATAGAAGAGAATCTGCCATAAAGGCAGGCTGCAGAGACGGGAGGGGAGAAAGTAGGCAGGAGGGAAACTTGGGACATTGGTGGTTAGAAATGTGCACTCACTAGTGAAGGGTTGAGTGTTGGAATATTGTATGACTGAGACTCAATCATGGAACTTTGTAACTGTATCTCCCACAGAGATACAAATAAAGTAAATTAAAATACAATGGAACTAAGAGGGACCTACTAAACATCATTAGTGTGTTGGGGGAAACAGAAGCCACACATAGCTGTACCCAACTATTATTCCTGGATTTATGCTCAGGGATCACTGAATATCTACAGGATTTTGTACAAATTAAATTATGAGATTAATAGGAATTTCCCCTTTACTATGTATTAATCTTCTTAAAGACAGGTGCAATATATCTCTAAATAATGAGTCAACTTTGGATTCGGATAATGAAAATGTATTTACACAATTTGAAAATTGCTTAAATCATTATTTTGAGCGTACTTTGGGTTTTCCCTATTGCTATAACTCATCATTATAAGTGCACCATTATATTTTCATTAGACAACACTCAACAAAATTGTGAAGAAAATTGTCATGGAAATAATCAACTGAGAATGACTTCTCTATTTGCAAATAGACAAAGCAATCATTATGTAAAACTAAATGCTTGATTCTCTCTTAATAAAAAAATACTCTATAATCAATCACTACTATTTATTTTAACCTTCTTGGTTAATATCAGGAATGACCGCATAAATAATACGGAGTGACAATCTAAAATATACAAGATAGTAAAAGTAAACTTTTTTGTTGTAGCTAAAGCAAACAAATTTCTTTTTCTTTCTTTTTCTTTTTTTATGTCATTTTCTTTTTTTGTTTTTGAGTAACCATGATATAGATTACAAAGCTGATCATGGTCAGGTTTCAGTCTTACAGTGTTCCAACACCCATTCCTCCACCAGCCTGTCTCCATAGCATGCACAAGAAAGGTGAATTTTAAAGAACTGAACTTTCCCTATCATTCTAAATATGAACCAATCTCATTACATGATTTTTTTTCATTTATGTTTTGTTTTATGAACCTGTAGCTTCACACGTTTTCGAAGGAGAAAGTAATGGTCGAACATAGTCTGTGATGCTGAGTGAAATGAGTCAGAAGAAAGGGGATAGACATAGAATGATTGGATTAATTTGTGGGATATTAAAAAAAACATAATATGAGACTAACACCCAAGGACAGTAGAAACAAGGGCCAGCAAGATTGGTCCACAGTTGGAAGCCTGACTCAAGTTGGGTGAGAAGGCAGTTGGGATAGAGAAGGGACCACCATGACAAAGATAGTTGGAAATGATCACTCTGGATAAGATCTGTGTGCTGAAAACAAGTAAATAAACAAACATGATAACCTCTCTATACCTATGCTGCAGATCATAATGATCCAAAGGGGGAGACAGACAGACAGACAGACAGACAGACAGAGAAGGAAAGTGCCTGCCATAGAGACAGGCTGGGAGGAAGGTTGGAAGGAGAGAAATGGGAACATTGTTGGTGGAAAATGTACACTAGTAGACGGAGGGGTGTTGGAACACTGACTAAAACCTGACCAAAAACAGCTTTTGGAACTCATTATCTTATGGTGATTCAATTTCAAATTAAAAAAATCTGTGATATTAAGAGAGAAATGAAGTCAATCAAACCCAACCCTTTAGGAACAACCATCTTTCCAACAATAGTTCAATGGGTTCTGGTTGTAGGTGGAAATAGATACTAGTAGTAAAACTGCAACTGCTAGTTAACCTGGTTACGTTCTGCTTAGATGTCTCTTTTGTTAACCTGATTTCTCTATTTAGAACTCCATTACCCTGTTTTTAAAACAAAGACGTCCCATTCAAAGCAAGCTATAATTGCAATCTTTCAGCAAAATAGCATTTACCAAAACATGCCTTTCAGAATGTGGCACAATTTGTCACACACCCAACCCCCCCCTACCCCCAATGCATGACACACAATTACATTTGTCACTGCTTTAATTGGATATTACATGTCAGTAATGACTCATCAGCTCCCAAAGTTATGAAAGATAAATTCCTTCCTACCACACTGTAGAATTTGCTCCAAAAATAAAACTAAGAAATCATTTATTTCCCACTAAGGGTAGAAGCTACATTGGGGAGAAACACTAATCCCTGTTTTAGAAAAATAACGATGTATTTCATTTATTGACAGCAAGATGATTGCCTACAGTGTTTCTCATTACCCTGAGATCACAAATGAGTAAATCACTGTCAGACAAACCAAGGTTAAAACTGAGTGTGTACATTTTAATAAGGTGCAGGAAAAAATTTTTTTAACTCCATCACTAGGAGAGAATTGTTAATTTAGAGAATTTTTTTTAGATTCTGTGATCTGATAAGCTCTGTAACCCAGTCATCATTGAAATTAAATTAGGTTTCAGAAAATGAATATTTCATTTTTAAGTTTCTGTTGCTTGGAGACCTGGGAAGAGGAGGCTGGTTTAACCCAAGACAGGAAAGATGTTTTGAGGGCCAGCATTTTCTACTCCTGGAAACTGCCAGACAATGCCTCAGAAAAATTTACACAAGAGAGACAAAACAATGATGTTGGCACAATGAATTCATTATAAATGCCACAATGCATGTCATTTCTTCCAAGCTCAGGAAGTCTTTTTCTACCTTTTACCCCATTACTATGACTAAAATTGGACAAAATATCAATACCATAAACCAAATTTTGGTGAACACCATTAGTCTTACTTTAGGACACACCCAGAAAAAGCGTGCGGGTCATGTGTTGCTACGGACCCAAACAGGAACCTCCACAGGTGACGTCTGTACCCCAGTCCTTTAGTCTAGTTCTTCTGTTTTAATGGATACAATCTGTAAAAGGCAATAGCAATCTCAGTCATTAAACAAAGGGTGCTTTCCAGCGGCCACTGAACACCTTTATTGCAAACCACAACAGCTAATTAGAGAGAGAGAACAGAAGGGAATGCCCTGCCACAGTGGCAGGGTGGGGTGGGGGGGAGATGGGATTGGGGAGGGTGGGAGGGACGCCGGGTTTACGGGTGGTGGAGAATGGGCACTGGTGAAGGGATGGGTTCCCGAACTTTGTATGAGGGAAGTATAAGCACAAAAGTGTATAAATCTGTAACTGTACCCTCACGGTGATTCTCTAATTAAAAATAAATAAATTATTAAAAAAAAAAGTTATTGGTAATGCCAAGATATAAGACCTTCCCCACCTTTTTTTAAAGTATTTTTAAGTTACTGTTTTAACTTCCATGCTTGTAATTAGTCAATCCATGTTTTCCATGCCATTTAATTTCAAGATTGATATGTGTTATTATTTAAAATTATATATATTTTTAGATTTTAAAATTTGTTGGCATATATTCATACAACTCTCAAACTTTCCATATTTTGATGGTATTTGAAGCAATATCTATTTTTTCTGATTATGTTTATTTATATTTTCTTATTAAAATTTCTTCTAAGTAAAAAAAAAAAACAAAAACAAAGGGTGCTTTCTTAGCAGGAAAGTTCATCAGTTGATAGCAATATATAAGCACATCTCTTTGGGTTGTATTGATGTATATTCACCTGACTTTATTTTAACAGCTTCACAAATACAAATACAATCTCATTTTAGCACAGTTGAAGTTACAGAACTTTAAAGAAATCCCTCAATTTTGGGATGGAGTGAGTAATGGTTTAGTGAGTAGGGTATTTCTTTGCGTGTGTCTGACCCAGGGTTCAATCAGTGGCATCGCAGATTGAGCCCACCAGAAGTGATTCCTGAGTACAGAGACAAGAGTAAAAACCTTGAGCACTTCCAGGTATGTCCCCCAAACTAAAAAGACTAAAGAAATCTTCCACTTTGGGGCATGGTAAAATTCTAATCCTTTCTCAAAATTTATATTAGAGAAGCTCTGTTATTAGTTGAAGACATTAAAGATAAAGGGTTATTAAATTTTTTCTTAGTCCTATATGTAAGTATAGCCATGTGAGGGGTTATATATATGTATATATTTATGTATGTATATATATTCAATGGCAATGTAGTCTTTAGCCTAACACATTTGATTTGGTATAACACGGTATCCAGTTTTCCTTCTATGTGTTGTCCACCTTCGTCACCATTCTATTCTCTTGGTTCTCATCATCCTCTATCATTTTTTCTAGTACATGGATATTGTAATGGTATTCTAACTCCCTAGGCCCTTGTTTGATTCACCTAATTCATTTTTGGTTCCTGTTTATTCCATCTCCTCCCTGTTTAGAATGCAAACATATTCCAAATGTGAAATGTGCATTTAGCCAAGACCCTGCTTCCAGGGCCAGGTGACTGACCTGTGGTTCTAGCTGGGATCCTTCCTTGGATCTTCTTGAAGAATGTGCTCCTGTGAAGCATAAATCTCATTACCTATGGAGTTCTTACAAGACTATAAAGAATGAAGTCAATGTCTAAAAAGAAAGAGGAGAGACCCCAATCCTTTCCTCCAGTAATAATAGACTAGGAGCCTATGTTCTTGATCCTATGAGAAAAAAAAAAGAAGCAATTTTGGCATTAACACCATTTTAAGCTAGGTTTTACAGTAGCAAATAAAATATCCCTGATTAATAATATCTGCAAATTAACTTGTTGTTTCAACATTGTCCTTATATGCTTAAAAATGGGTCTCTGAGTTTTTCCTCTTAAGCCATCAAGAATTAAACAGCAAATGATTTTTTTAAAGTTAACAGTTCCACATAGTACCAAGTTTAGATCCATATCCTATATATCATCAAGTTTCACTCTTCAAATCAGTATTTATCAGTATTTTATTATTCCAAATAAAGCATGAGTATGCTGGGTTTCAAAAACACAGTCTTCAGCTGGTTTTTGCCAGAACATACCTGGTTGCATTCAAGAAAAAAAGTAATTCTCTGTTGTAATTTCTACTCAGCACCCAGATAGATATTAGCCTACTTGTAAAAGAAAATAATCATTTAGCACTACACCTAAAAGTATGCACAGCCCCATAAAAATAACCTCTTATGTATATGTCTAGAAAAATTATTCCTAAAGCGAGGGCCATCTCACAGACTAGGTTTGATGAAAGAGTCAATCTCAGTGATCTAACCACATCATTTTAAAAGAGATTGCAAGAGGAAGATGACAACCACCTGAAACGTCAGTGTGGGCACTCTGGGAATCCTGCAAGGATGGATTTGGCTAGTAGAATTGATAGTAAGTGGGTTGTTTCCATATTGCCAATGCAGTGATCTGATCAGGAGTTCCATTTATACAGTAATTCTTCCTGACAGAGACTTAATAAATATCTAACCAATTAAAACTTTTTATGGGAGAGGATATCAGAGCCATTTTGAGGTGTGAGAGAGCATGGACAATACACATTTAACAAAGAATTTCCTTCTTCATCACCAAAACAACTCCTCAGATTCAATGTGAAGAACGATTCCTGCAATGAATAGAGAATGATGAGAGCCACCACGTCAAAATTTTCCTCTCTCTGACTGCCACTCATTGATGACAGACAGAGCAGACAGTCCCTCGGGTCAACCCTAAAAGAGGAACTTATTTTATTTTATTTTAAACTTTTTAATTGAATCACTGTGAGTTAGACCCTTACGAAGCTGTTCATGATTGGATTTCAGCTTCCAACACCCATCCATCCACCAGTGTACATTTCACAGCACCAGTGTCCCCAGATTCCCTCCTATCATCCCCCAACTGCCTGCCTCTAGGGCAGGTGCTTTTCTTCTCAGAGAGAAGAAAAGAGAGGAGAGCAACTTATTTTAAATCCAACTGCTTGTAAGAAAGTGTTCTAGCCGGACTCACTCTCTTAAATCCCATGTCCAGTTAGAACCAAGTGGAGTCTGTAAGAAGAGCATAGGTAAATCATGTTTCTCATTATTATTGTAATTTGTTATTTTGTACCAATAATATATATCTATATACATTTTCTTAATTATATATGTATAAATTTCTAATTGCTCATGGATTAACTATTTTCCTTTGGGTTATACTTCTGTCAGGGTGATTTGCCAGGTTGTAAATCTGAGTAAATTATTTATTTTCTTTTCCAATTAAGTAATAAGTAGTAACTGTTGGAATGAATTTATACAATGGTTAGTATAAATTCAAAAGTCAAAAAGGTATACCCAGCCTTCACTCCTAGAGGTTAATAATTTATCTCAGGGGCATGCATAACCCACTGTAGGCAGAAATTTGAAAATTTCCCACTTGGTATATTTCTACAGAAGCAGACAGACTGATAGTTCTTAATTTCAGTCATATGCATGCTAATATGATGTGGTCTCTTTCATTTTTCCCACATGCCATTGGAATTATTTTCATTTACTCACTATTTTTATGTAAATGAAATCACTTATTTTTTCCTTAAATAAACCCACAGTCAAAGGAAAACTTCAGAACATTATAACTTGCCATAAATTAAGCAACACCATTTTCCATAATAGTTTTTTCATTGACTTTATTTTTAAATACTACAACTAAACAAAGACAAACATGAAGTGAATTTAGTACTAATAGACAGAATTGCAACTTTTTGGACTATGTGCAAGTATTTATTTTCTTCGTAGGCAAGTTCTTCGATTTGGATAGCACCACATGTTTGACTTGTACTGATAAAAGAATGTTGAGTCGTGTTTTATTTCTAGGCTAGTACATGTGATTTCCTTTTATAAGAAAAACACTTAAAATAAAACAATGTTATAAAATTTCAACTCGCTATTTTTGCCAGCTAAAAGCTGAGACCTGCTATGTGTCTGTAGAATGTCAAATCAATTCTCTTTCATCCAGAGTCATCAGGCCCCAAAGTAGAATGTGCCCTATAATTAGGGAGCTACTAGTGAAATGGATTTATAAGAGGCACTGATCTGGGAGCCTGGAGACCTCCAAGTCTTCGTGAGGAATATGGACTCTGAGTGGAACTTGAATTGATAAGTCAGGATTGCCCAGTTCTTGGGTTTAGGGGCAGAAACAACCCAGGCATTTACAGAGACAAGTGGAGACAAGGGAATAATATAAATGGTGGTAGACTTGTTTTTATTTTTATTATTTGTTTTACTGCTCTAATATTGTTTTACAATCGTATAAATATTTACACATTTTAAGATAATAATATTTATCCACCAACTAGGTGTCCAATCCCTCCACCACAGTATATAGACTGTTTGTTTAACCCTTTCCTCCACTTGGTGCTGGTACCCTCAGTCCTGTCATCAGTATAAAAGGTTGATTTTTCAGACTTTATTCTGACCTGTTTCACTCAGTGCAGTAACTTCTCATCCCTCATTATAGCAAAAGGCAAGATTTACCTTTCCTTATAGTTGAGTAGCATTCCATTACATATATGTATACATATGTATACATATTCTATTAGTATTAGTAGTATTCCATTATATGTGCATATATGTGTGTATATATGTATATATATATGTATACGTGAGCATGGATGTGACTGGGTTCCGGAGGTCTTTGGTTGCCAGGGCTCTGCTCGGGGTGGGGAGGGAAACTCAACTCGAACCCCTCCATGGGGCCCCGGTGAAGACAGCCAGGCTCAGGGGTAAGAGATTCTGCATTCGCAGCTGTGTGACCTCTTATAGCCTAGTTCTCTCCCTTGGAGAATCTGGCAAGCTACCAAGAGTATCCTGCCCCAATGGCAGAGCCTGCCAAGCTCCCCATGGTATTCAATATGCCAAAAACAGTAACAATGTTGGGTCTCATTCCTCTGACCCTGAAAGAGCCTCCAATGCAGCACTGTTGGGAAGAATGAGTAAAGAGAGGCTGCTAAAATCTCAGGGCTAGGACGAATGGAGACATTACCGGCACCCACTCGAGCAAATCAATGAATAACAGGATGACAGTGATACAATAATACAGTTATATGTACACACATATATATTTTATACACACATATATTTCACTACTTCTTTATGTACTCATCAATTATTGGGCACTTGAGTTATTTGAAGATCCTGGTAATAGCAAATCATGCTGCAATAAATATAGATGTGCATATTTCTTTTTTAATTAAAGTTTGGGGCAAAGATGCCTAAGATTAGAAGGGCTTGATCATATGTTAGTTGTAGTTTTAATTTTATTTTGAAAACTCCACCCTGCTTTCCACAGAGCTTGAACAAGCTTATATTCATATGAACAGAGAATGGAGGCTCCTGTTCTCCACATCACCCCAGCACTTGCTGTTTCTGGCTTTTCTGAAATAGGCCATTCTCCCTGGTATAAAATGATGTTATTTTGTCATTTTCATTTGAATTTCCCTGATAATCAGTGATGATGAGCATTTTATCATGTGTCTGTTTGCCATCATTTTGTCTTCTTTGAAAAAGTATCCTTCAACTCTTCTCATTTTTGATGGGATTATTTGTTTTTGTTGTTAAGTATCTTGACTGCTCTATGTGATTTGGATTTTAACTCTTTGTCAGATATATTACATGCAAACATTTTCTTTCATTAAGATGTGTTTTCTGTTGTTCTTTCATAGTGTAGAAACTTTTTATTTCCATACAATTTCATTTGGTTATTTTTGCTATTGTTTCCTTGTCAATGCAGTTGAATTGCTAAAGATCACACTGAAACCAATATTATGGAGTATTTTGATTCTGTTTTCCTCTACACATTTGTGTCTAACATATCATCTTTAATTGTGTGTGTGTGAGTGTCTCTGTGTGTGTGTATTGCTGAGGATGGCATCACATGCAAGACAAGTACTCTATTATAAACTATATCCACAGCCTTTATTATGAGTTAAGTTTTAGGCATGATGTGAGATGACAGTCCAATTTCATCTTTTTGCATGTGCTTAAACAGTTTTCCTAACTCCAATTGCTGGTACTTTCATTTTCCCATTTAACATCCTTAGTTCTCTGTCATAAGTCAATTTCTGTCATAAGTTAAGGATTTGTTTCTGGAATTTCAATTACATTCCAGTGGACTGGGCATCTGCTTTTATTTCAATACCACACTCTTTTGATTACAATTTCTTTATAATATCATTTGAAACTGGTTTTCTTAATCAACCATAATATATGACCTGAAATTTCAGTAATAGAAAACAATTAACATTTACTAATCATCTACTACCTACCAAGTACTAAAATTTGGCATTTTCTATATTTCCTTTCTCTAATTCTAATTTAACAATTTTTGTTATTCTATTTTATAGATAAGAGGACCAAAGCTCCAAACTAAATCAAGGTCACATAGCATTGCAAGTGGTAGAACTGAGAATTACAATCCAGTTATATCCAACATTCAAAATATGAGTTCTACTTTACACTATGTATTCAGTAAGTCATGGAATGAAAACCATGATTCTGACCATCTTGGAAAGTTCCTATGGGAGGACTTCAATGGGAACTAGAAGTATCGAAGAGTGGAGACAAACTTATCTTCTGTTAAAGTTCTGAAAAACACTACCTAACAAGTGTCCAGAAAGATGATGTTCGGGTAATTTGGTATTTCCTTGTATTTTGGAATGTTACAATTTACCAGTCAGTAATGAAAACAAGAGATTTGAGTTAGGTCTCCACACTCTAAACTGGAAAATATCAGCTCTGCCTATCAGCAGCACCAGTGACCAAAACTTGACCTTGCTGAGTTAATCAGTAGAGAAACTAATCTGTTGGAAAAATGCAAATTTGTTTTCTGCACAAAGTTGGAAACTCATTACACTGAGCCACTCCTTAAATTAAGTTCAGAGTAGTGACTGAAAATCTGGGTCAGATAAGGAACAATGTCAGGCTATAATAAGCAGCCTTGAGAGCAGTAATTCTCTTTGAATCCTATCATTTAAGGCATTTGTATTAATTTCTCCATAGGCCCCTTAACTGTGTCTATGTAGCAGAAAACTGACAGCTCAGTTTGTATTAGACATTTCTTTCTTAAGTGTCATAGATCTATATGGATTAAAGTTTCCTTGTAACGCATTTTGTTTTAGACTTTGGACAGTGCACCTGTTCCTTTAGCCCAACTTTTAAACCTTAAGCAACTTCGTACTTTTAAATAAACAATAGGCTGCTGTAGATATTATCTGGGTCAGAAGAATCCAGAGGTTATCATCTCATGAACTGAATTCGTGCTTTGCTACCTGAAACCTCCGGTTCACTAAGTGAAAAACCAAAACATTGTTGTTGTTGTTGTTTAAAATGTCAATTATGGGTTAAAACCAATGACCATCACTCAGCACCACAGGAGAACAAATCGATTCTGGTGTTCCATCATCTAGGCAAAGCTCTTTAACCTAAAGAAAATATGGTAGAAGGAGTTGTGAATATCAGTTTCTAGCTTCAGACAGTTGAGGAGCTACTGCAGTGAAAGTAGACAAGCAACACCCAAGTTAGGTGGCAGGTGAGAGCCAGGCTGCAGAAACTGTCAGGAGACAGTGAAAAAGTAGATGCAGACTGAAAAGGGAAAAATAAACAATATACGACCAGTTCTTAACAACCTAGAATTTTATATTTCACTAAACTTTTATTCAAATGAGAGGCAAAAATAATTTTTTAAAGATATTTAGAAAGAGATTGACAAGAAATGTTCTTTCTAAAAGAAATTTTAGCAGCCATACTACATTGCAGCTTTACAGCTCCAACTTTATAGAGTCTCATATTCTCCGAAGAGCCTGTAAATAACATTCGTGTAAGTTCTAAGTCACTACATATGCATATATTATATAAATTACTATTCTTATATGGAGATATATACACATGTGCATTTTTGCATATATATGTGCATGTGTACAGAGATATGATTGTGTTTGTATACACATGTGGCAATTGTGTTCTCCCAGAATTGGGAAACCTGAAGAAAATATAAGCAAATGTTTGTATAGGTTGTTAAATATCTCTGGATGATTAGGTCAGTCAGACATGTCATTTTCTGTCTTTATGTTTACATTGTTCCATGTGAGATTTTTAAAATAATTTCAAGCAAGAACGTGAATAAACCTGACTTAGATGTGAGCCTAGACTCCAGGCATCTGTGAATATTAGTAGCTGTTTTCTCACAGACTCATCAGATTACCGGTGTTGAAGCTATTTTTTATGCTAATCATAGTAATGCTGCCTAGTGCAGATTGTTTAGAAAAATTAATACGATTGTACAATCAGCCAAGGTTCTTTGAAAAATACTTTCCCACTATTTAAATCTGGCTCTATTTTAGTTCTAAATCTTTTTTATTTGGGAGGAGGGCCTGGGTTGGGAGGAAGACTGTCACAAAAGAATGGGGAGAAAAAAGCATGTGCCGTCTCCCCTGGTGAAGGGGGACTATCTTTAACAGTCTCTTTCCTTGGATTCATAAATGGATTTCTGCCTCATCTTGCAGTAAATCTGAGACCAAAAGAATTCATAGGGCCTCCTAATGCACGTAATGCAGCATGACTGATGAAATGTGGCAGGCACAACCCAATATCTAGTTTTCTGAAAACCGGGCTGAAATGAACCATCCTGGCCAGAAAGTTAAAACAATACACAGACTTGAACAACCACCAAAGTTATTTTCCCTGATTCACTCGTATTCTCAGGCACTTTGCAATTTGGATTACCAAGCGCTATCTGTGTATTTTCTGATGGCAGGTGACAGCTACTGTTTATTCCCAGAAACTCAAATTAATGGTTTTGTTAAATCGACTTTCGCCACTGCACACATAAGTCATCCCCTGGGGATCTGTCTAAAGGTCTAAGCCAGTTTCATGTACTTCAAAATGAGTGCTCTTAAGCAAACAGCAAGAAAATTGGTTACCTGAATCTTGAAAGTCAATTGAGGTGCTGCCTGCAAGGACAGAAGAGGGTCAGAAGAAATAGGTATAAAATAAGAACCAACTTCATTGGCCCCTCCCTAGCATAACAATCTTGTCAGTAAAATGGACGGGGGACTCCATGACAACGAGAGAGACTGGAATTAAGAAGACCTTGAATAGAGTTTAGCTCCTGTCCTGGGTCTCTTCGCCACCTTGCTCATCCTATCTATAACTCAGTGATTCCATACAAGAGGATGAAATGAAATTACAGATATGAAAATATTTTTGTAGATGGTAAAGCACTACCTAAGTATGAGGGTTTAAAATGCCTTCTAAATGTTTTGTTGCATTTTTCATTTTACAAGCTGACGGTTTAGATTCCACGAAGACAATAGACAAAACCAATCTGACTGCCCAGTTCTGAGGGTGTCCTGTGAAATGAGCGGAGCTACCTTGAATTGTGCGCCTTTGAAAGTGCGATGCGAAGCGCAGAGGAAAACAGACGCGAGATCACAGTGCAGAGTGAAAAACTGGGGGAAATATCAAATGTGGGGTTTTGTTTTCAAAATGAGACTTCTGACTCTCTTTCTGAACTAGTAATCCTCTATAACGCACTGATGAAAGGCCAGTTTCGAGCGGTCATGTCCTGTGAAATCATAGTAGGTCTCATCAGGCAGGTCAGATTTGCCTTAGTTATTAAGATATTCCAGATTGAAGTCATGTCATATTTTCTTGTTTTTATTCCAAGTCACCTAAAAAAATTCCCAATAGTTTAGACCCTGATGGCTTTCTTTTGAGTATTCTGAAATGAAATAGTTAACCCCTGTGGGAACTATCTGCCTTTGATTGAGGGGTTTGGGTGAGACCAGCTACATGAAGTTTAGAAATTAGTTAATGATAAATTTCTTATTGAGAGTGAGAGTGATGTGTTTTCTTTGTCTATATAAATTCTCCCAATAGTTGTCTGTTTAAAACATCTAAAATCAATATCATCTACTTAAAGGTCATAGAAAAGAACACAAGTGGGTTATATCAAAGCCATAGGCCTACTTTAAGTGCTTGAAAGCAAAGGAAGAATAGACCAGTTTGACAAGAATTTGATTCAAATTCAAATAAAGGCCCTGCCAGAGTAATGTAACAGCAAGAGTACAAGGTTAAGGATCACTAGCCTGGGGGCAGACACTTAATTTGTTTATTTTTCTATAAAATAGGACTAATACTAGAGTATTAGTTCATTTTTGAACAAACTAAGAGATGGGAACAGGTTTTAACATATAAAGCCCTTTGGAATGCAAGTTATCTTGCTTATACTAATGTAGTGTTCAAGGAGTTGAACTGTACTTTCTATTCTGTAGTCCACAATTAGACCATCGCAATACAGATTGTGAGATTTTTACAAGAAAAAGTAAAACATTATATATATTAGCAATATTACATATGCAATAACAGGATTTTAAATGAGGCACCCACAATTCTTTGTGAAGTCTGTGGATTCTCTCCAAAAGGTTCTCATATATCCCTGAAAGTGTATTGAATACATGTGTTTATTTACATTATTACATAGCAAAATGTGTGTGTGTGCATGTTCAGGCATATGTACATGCAGGGTAAGCCTACACATATTCCATCTTATACCTTGACCTACAAAATCTTTAAGGTATTGTATTTGTTCTCTTTCCTTTCATTTATTTGTTTTATTTTGGGGTCACATCTAGCAGTGAGCAGGGCTTAAATCCTGGGTCTGTGCTCAGGGATCACTCCTGGAAGGACTTGTGGAACCATACTTGTTGCCAGGATTGGACCGAATAATCTTATCTCAGTCAATATGTAGCCTGAAGGTGTTTACTCATACCAAAGCAATAATTTTCTTCAAGTTTCTGTTCTGTTTATACTTGTCCCCTAGCACTGTAGCACTGTCACTGTCGTCCCATTGTTCATGGATTTGCTCAAGTGGGCACCAGTAACATCTCCATTGTGAGACTTGTTACTATTTTTGGCATATCGAATACACCACAGGTAGCTTGCAGGCTCTGCTGTATGTGTGGGATACTCTCGGTAGCTTGCTGGGCTCTCCGAGAGGGACAAAAGAATAGAACTCAGGTCAACCAGGTGCAAGGCAAACTCCCTACCAGCTGTGCTATTGCTCCTGTCCCCTAGCTAGCATTGAATTGCAGTTGGTCTTCCTTCATCTGAAGTTTCACTTTTCCTCATTGTAGTTACTCATGGTCAACCATGGTCTGCAAAACTATGTAAAATAAGATAATATGAACTATAGTGAGCACATTCACAAAACTTTTATTATAATATATTGTTATAATTATTCTACTTTATGAGTGGTTATTGCTGTTAATCTCTTACTATGCCTAATTTATAAATAAACTTTATCACAGCTCTGTACATCTAGTAAAAGGTATGAAATATATATACATATATATATTAAATTCCATATATATATAAGTAGATACAATCTGCAGTATCCATGATAAACTAGAGGTTTTGGAAAATATCCCCCTTAGATAAGAGGAAATTGCTGTATCGGTATTTCAATTAAGGCTGGAAGCATGACTTCGAAGGCTATGATTCAAAGTAGGGAGTTTTGCTGTTTTTAGTATATCCTGAACCATTTTTGGAGGATAAGACAAAGTTCAATAGGAAAAGTAGCATGCTACTTTGGAAAGATGTTGCAACCTTACAATAATAGCCTAACCAGTAGATCATTCCTTGCTTTCCACTGAAAAGAATTTAATATCTCATTGGTTCAGAGGTTCCTGATAAAGCTCCTTCAAGTGAGAGCAAAGGCCTTCCAGAGTGCTGCTGTTGGATCAGCAGGTGACCATCTCAGATTTTAGCATAGGACTCTACCCCTACGACAAACCTCAAACCAAGTCTTATGAAGTGCTATTTGCTTCATGGATTTTCAATGCAGTGTCAGTGAAATTCTTATTCTTCCAGTGTCACATGAATGATATCTAAATTTCCTTTAGGCCTTCAATTCCAGGGTTGCCAGGCTGCCTCAAGGAAGTACACGTTTCTTTCTATTAGTCATTTAATAAATAATACATTTTTGTTAACCAGGGTTGATTGCCATGGGAGCAGCTGAGCCCATGCCAAAAGACTCAGAGCTTGAGATTTAATGATATAGAAGAACTAACAAACAACAGAGAGAGTAATTTTTATTCTTGAGCACAATAGTCATAATGTACCTTGCCTTTTAAGGTGGTAAAGGTTGGGGAAAATATTTTAGCATCTAATTCTTCTCATTGGACTGGAGCAATAACACAGCGGGTAGGACATTTGCCTTGCACGCGGCCAACCCGGGTTCGATTCCTCCATCCCTCTCGGAGAGTCCGGCAAGCTACCGAGAGTATCCCATCCGCATGGGAGAGCCTGTTAAGCTATCCGTGGCATATGCAATATGCCAAAAACAGTAATAACAAGTCTCACAATGGAGACGTTACTAGTGCCCTCTCGAGCAAATCGAACAACAGGACAGTGCTACATTCTTTATTTCTTACAAAAGGAATCAGGGGTTCTTCGGGTTGGGGCTATTGCTAGGGCGGTGGGCACAGCCAGTGATGTTCAGGACTTACTTATGGCTCTGGCTCTGTGCTCAAAGGTCACTCTTTGTCATATTCCAGTAACCATCTGCAGTACTTGGGATCTAACCACTGTTCTTGCTCACAGTTCTTGCTGTGAGTTCTTGCCCACCAACTCATTAATAGGATTATTTAATTAAGAAATAGAAGGGTGGTGGTGAATAATTAGCCTGCATTAAAATTTAGTAAAATCGAG
This sequence comes from Sorex araneus, assembly GCF_027595985.1. NCBI lineage: Eukaryota > Metazoa > Chordata > Mammalia > Eulipotyphla > Soricidae > Sorex > Sorex araneus. The sequence continues at coordinate 27,702,375 of NC_073309.1, read as the reverse complement.
CTCCCATCAAGTATCCCGAGAGATGACCCATTCAACTTTTAAAACAGAAAGTGAGTCCTTAAAGAAAGGAATTTTTGCATGCATACACTTGGCAATCAGCAAGAGTAAACAATAGAAAATGTGCTTAATCATTTATTTCTTAAGTTTGCACATGTGTTTGGCATGTAAATAGGGAATTTTGTTGTGGAAATAAGATCTACCTAGATTTGAGCTCATGGCCAAACCCGCAAACACATTTTTCACATGTCTTACTACTAATTAAACTTGCTTTAATGTTGAATCCCTCCCTTTCTTTCCTTTAAATGCAAATACGTGTGTTCATGTGAATGTATATGCACATATACCCTTATTTATTGATGCCCCTAGTGAATCTTCTTTAGCTTTTATTTAAACTCCCAAATTTTAACTTCTAAATTTGAAATGTCAAATTTTTACAGTCAGATCGCACTTAGCGAGAGGGTTAAAGAGCAGTTGCATGTATTTGCCTCTGAGCATCTTATCTAGAACTGACCCCTCATTGTATGTCATTCCTGATTCCATGTGTGTCACCTGTCTCTTGTTTTTCTATAGATTAGCACAAAAATGTCATTGCAAACTAAGTGAATAGGGCACAGCCTCAACACCTGCCACTTTTAAAACTCTTTAGAAGATCCCCTTGTTTATTTTGTAGGCGCCCAGGGGGGCACTTAAATAACTGCATTGAAACAAACAATGCTGGTGATGATTAAGGAGGCTTTTCACATGAAAATTCACTTCAGAAAAATGTTTTGCAGATGTACTGAAGAAAACTGTATCACTAAGAACCACTCAAAATACTTTGGTGGACCAAAACACCTTTATATTTCTTCTGGCAGCCTGCCAAGTTCACTGCCAGCTTGAAAAGAATTCTATAGCTGCAGGCTAGAGCAGAAACTGCAATGATTTAAAAGAGAATTGGCTACAGTAAGAACGATAATGCCCTATATCGTTAAAATGCAACTGGCATCTTAGCCTCCCTACAGCTCTTTGAAAATGTGCTTACTCTTCAACTATTTACAAGGAAAAATGCAGAGACAATTGAAATCACAGGAAATAAAGATTATTTTAAAGGGCTGAGAAGTATTTGCCAAATGATTTATCAGTAGTGCTTATAAAATAGTGACATGTCCTCAACTGTTAAATGAGTAAGAAATCCAGGCAGAAATTGTGCTCATTATGAAACATACCCATCAAACACAAAGCACTTTCATGGTGTCCTAAATTAGTTCATGCAGATTGCAAACACAACAGCAGTTGACTTAAAATTAAGATGCAACCACAAATGGGCCAAGACCTGGTGTCAATGGCTGACCAGCATTTGACAGAAACAATAACCTGAGTTGCTTTACTCTGTGATTTTGAAGAAATAAGGATTGTCTGGCACACTAAGGAAAATCAGAGAATATCTGTGGACCAAATTAAAGGGAATATTGTGGGTGTTTATAAAAAAAAAAAACAACCAAGCAAGACATAGCAAGACATAAGTCCAGCTGTACAGGTTTATCATAAATAGAAGAAACTCATCTTGAGATTTAGGACTCAATACCTTATATAACATCCACTTATTTCTTTCTAGTGGAAAGAAAAGTGAATAAGATTCTCCTTTGAGCTGACTACAAATTCTCCCCATTTAAATTTGCTCTCATGAATACACAAATGTCAATAGGGAAGTCAAGAGAAATCTGCTAGAAAATTTAACATGGGAACTGAGGAGCATTCATTTTAGTCCATCAATCCTTTCCAGAATGCCAAAACTTAAATAAATTATGCATGGTACCTGGCCTCAAGGGGTTTAATGCACAGAGGGAAACAGATGTGTAAATACATACCAAGTAAAGTTAAAAAATACTTTCATAAAGGTATGTATCAATAGTCATAAGGATATCAACGAGAGAATATTTCCTAAAAGCCTAACAGTATAAAAACGAAATGATTGAGAACTTTAAGTCATTCTAATCCAAATCCCACATTTCTTACCCCAAAAGTCACATTTTTCTCTATAGTAAAAATAGAACAGACTTTTAGTTATACTACCACTAATGAGCGTTTTCTTTCCCCTATTGCATAAATAAGTAACTACCTGTGAAGCATAACATGTGGTGGCTGAAAGAACCAGCCCAAAATTTAATTCAATGTGTATTTACTGTCTCATACTTGACTAATGGTTCCACGTCTCATCAAAATGTTAAATCTGTTAAATGTTAAATCTATGTCTAAGGACTGGGCTTGCCTCCTGAATTTTAGATTCATTTGTTTTGCTTCCTTCTTCACATTTAACATATATCTCTAGCATCTTCAACTCAACATATTGGCAAATGAACTAATATTCCTCATCACCTTACTTAAAATGCAACAAGAATCTAGTTTCCATAATTAAACACACAGTTACCTAAGGCTCAGCCTTAGGTATCATTCCAAGCATCTTTATTTTTTCTATATGATTTCCACTCAGATCTCATCAATCCATTAAATTTGATCCTATTGATTTAATTGTTGCTGTATGTTATAGATGGTATTAGGCAGTGTGGTCTTTTGCAGGTAAATTGAGTCATGGAGCAGAGTCTTAATAAATGGCAATCATGCCGTGATAAGAAGAAAGTAAGCAGCGATTCAATTATTTATTTTAAAAAATGTTTGCTTTTCAATCTAGTAGAAACAGAGATCAACAAATGGGACTACATTAAACTAAAATGCTTCTGCACTGCAAAAGATACAATGACCAAAATGCAAAGACTATCTACAGAATGGGAAAGGATATTTACACAATACCCATCAGATAAGGGGTTGATATCAAGGGTATATTAAGCACTAGTTGAACTCTACAAGAAGAAAACATCCAACCCCATCAGAAAATGGGGCGAAGAAATGAACAGAAACTTTCCCAAGGGAGAGATACGAATGGCCAAAAGGCACATGAAAAAGTGCTCTACATCACTAATCATCAGAGAGATGCAGATCAAAACAAACATGAGATACCACCTCACACCACAGAGACTTGCACACATCCAAAAGAACAAAAGAAACCACTGTTGGAGAGGATGTGGGGAGAAAGGGACCCTTCTACACTGCTGGTGGGAATGCCGACTAGTTCAGCCCTTTTGGAAAACAATATGGACGATACTCAAAAAACTAGAGGTTGAGCTCCCATTTGACCCAGCAATACCACTGCTGGGAATATATCCCAGAGAGGCAAAAAAGTATAGTCGAAACGACATCTGCACTTATATGTTCATCGCAGCACTGTTTACAATAGCCAGAATCTGGAAAAAACCTGAGTGCCCTGGAACAGATGACTGGCTGAAGAAACTTTGGTACATCTATACAATGGAATACTATGCAGCTGTTAGAAAAAATTATGTCATGAAGTTTGCATATAAGTGGATCAGCATGGAAAGTATCATGCTAAGTGAAATGAGTCAGAAAGAGAGAGAGAGACATAGAAAGATTGCGCTCATCTGTGGAATATAGAATAATAGAATAGGATCTAACACCCAAGAATAGTAGAAATAAGTACCAGGAGGCTGTCTCCATGGCTTGGAGGCTGGTCTCCCATTCTGGGCAACTCAGAGAAGGGAACACCAAGTAAAATGTGGCTGGAGGTCATACGGGGGAAGGGTGATGCATGCCGAATGTAGACTAGAGACTGAACACAATGGCCATTCAACACCTTTATTGCAAACCACAACACCTAATCAGAGAGAGAGAACAAAAGGGAATACCCTGCCATAGTGGCAGGGTGGGGTGGGGGGAGACGGGACTGGGGAGGGTGGGAGGGATGCTGGGTTTACTGGTGGTGGAGAATGGGCACTGGTGAAGGGATGGGTTCTCTAACTTTGTATGGGGGAAACATGAGCACACAAATGTATAAATCTGTAAGTGTACCCTCACAGTGATTCACTAATAAAAAATAAATAAATAAATAAAATAAAAATAAAAATAAAATGTTTGCTTTTCCCCATCCTTTCAACTATACTGCAGTACAGGGTACCGTCGTCTTTTATTAGACTGCAATGGAAGTCTTTTGAGTTGAATCACAATTGCTACTTTGTCCACATAGAAATATATTTCTGGGAGTCAAAATGTCCTTTCTAAACTCAAACTCTGTTTTCTGTACCACATTGTTTGAACCTCTGTGAAGGATGCCCCTTAACCATAAACAAAGTCTTATTTTTTGTTTTGGCCTAAACCAGTCACATCATAATCTAGATCCTAAATATCTTTTCAGGTACTTCTTCCTGGGACCAGCTCACACTAACAGAATAATCAATTTTTTCAGTCTCTCAAGAGCACCACTTCAAAATTTCCTTCTCTCATCTCACTGCTGACTCTTGGTCTTTCAAATTCAGTATAGTTTTTACCTCTTTAAGAACTCTGCTGATACCCCCAAAGCTGTATCAGGTCCTATTTTCCTGTATTTACCAATATCTTAAAAGTTATTAAGTATTACCATGTACTTAGTAAATATCCCACTTCATTTTAATGACTCACTTACTGGACTATTTCCCCTACATTATTAGTGTAACTCCAAATTGGTTACATGTCTTTGTTTTTAGCTCTAGTTCCTAGAAGAGTTAAAGCACATAGGAGGTAATGAGATTTATTTTAGTATTGAACAATTATATGCAACACATTGTATAGCCTCAAAAACATTCCTAATATTTTGTCCCATACATATGGCTTCGTGTCTAAAAGTATAGCCTTAAATATGTATTTATTATATGTCCAAATAGTATGTGTGAGCATGTGTGTGTACAATGTTTAGAAAAACAGTAATTGGGAAAAGAAAGGGTAAGAATGGTAATGCTAAAATAACAACACACCCTAAAAATGTAGTAGGGGTCATTATTCAAACTTTTGATGAAGATGGTCAAATAGAGTCTCAAAAAAACTGTACCGTGTAGTTAAAATCCCACCACTGCAAATTGGTGCTTTTTGGTTGAGCATCATTCATCTTCTGGAATCCTTTATAAACATAAATACACTTCAAATACAAACCACATTAAATCTCCAGATACTTGTGTCAATTAGCTCATTGAATTGCCTCATCCTGTCACAAGAATCCTGGAGATGGTAGTTAAGTCTGCAGGGGAGAGCAAAATAAAGGCTACCTACTTCCTTATTGTTTTCAGAACTGTTATAACCAATTCTTTATGTTTCCCAGATATTTTTCCCTACAGATATTTTATTTTATAGAAAATTTAAAACAAAAATTGGAAGTCAACAAATGTTACTACTATGGCCCAACTTTCTTCATGTATTATCAAAGAATATTTGATATTCTGCACATATTAAAATGTTCTACTTAATAAATTTTGAAATACATAGATGTCTGTGAAACATCCTTACAATCAAAAGAAGAAATATTTTATCCCCTCAAAGTTGTTCTTTAAAAATCTATGTCTTCTTATACCATTCCCTAGAACACACTGTCATTATAGATTAATTTGCACTTTCTAAACTTCTATGTGAACAGAATCATACAATACGTACTCTTGCTTTGTAAGACCTCTTTCTCTCAGGCTAAGGATTTTGAGATGTCCATGTTTTTGCAGGCATTAATAAATTTTTACCTTATGAGGTGATGACACCTTTCAAACCATTTATTCTACTTTCATAATCATTTCATAAAGAAAAGACACTTTAACCATCAAAAAGGAGAAAGGAATATTTTCCCCCTTTTCCTATACAATGACAGTTGTTCTCAAGAATGAAAAATTGGTGATCTTATGCTGACAAAGAAGGAGGTCCTCAGGCAAAATTGTATGCAGCCTGTTAACCCAAAGCTAGTTCTTCTCCTGGCCACGAAAGGGGAAACACTGCCCCTCACAAAGCCCTGTGCTTCTCCTCATTCAAGAAGGGAAAAAAGCAGATCCCTCTTGAGACTTGTTTCCATGGTAACCTGCTAGCAATTGACAATGTGCCTGCAGTTGGGCCTCCTGAAGGGGAAAAATCTTCAAGTAAGACCAGGCCACTGAGAGGCCTGAGAAGGGACAGCTCGCTCAGATCCAGACCTCTTGAGGAGGCCCTAAGAACCCTGGACTGTCCCTTGTTTTAGGAAAGGCTCCGGAGGCTTCCCGGAGGAATGGATGAAGAAGAGAAGAGAGACTTCCTCCAATCCAGCGACACCATAAGCTGGCCATAGGCAAGGGAGTGATTGAGTATAGAAAGAGCATGTGGTTTAGACAAACAATACCCACAGACTCAGTGCAACTTTTAACAAGGTCATTAATCTCTCTCAGGCTCTGTTTTCTCCCTAAAATGAGACAATATCAAGGTCTCAGCATGGGACAGCGCCACAGAGTATCGCTGAGATTATAGTGTATCCTTGTTTATCCTCATTCCTATAAGCATGTACCTGCCTCTTAGGATGTGCTAGGGGCAGGAAGGGCAGAAACAGGCAAATGTGTATAGTGTGAGAGGTCTGGAAGGGGGTAGAAGCCATCAGCTCTGGGTAAATATTGCAGGCAGTGAGGTACTTAAGTCCAGATGCTTCCCATTCCTTTCTAAGACAGTCATTTGGGAGAACCACATTTCCAAATTCCATGGCTCTACCCGTTCACACAATTACCCCACAGTAACTGTTCAAGTGGTTTTTTGCTGATTCTGCTCAATGCCAGTCTGACAGTACACTGACTAAGAATAGATTTCGGGGGCAGTCACACTATTTGAAATTTGCAGCTTGCCTCTATAAGCAGATGGCGTACTTAACATATTAGTATTATGAAATTAATATAACATACTAATATTAAGAATAAGTACATATTATGTAATGTATAATCACATAGTATAAATTAAGCACTGGGTTTTTCAACATAAATAATAATGTCAATATAGGTGCAGGATAGATAGTACAGTAAATAAGATGCTTGCCTTCCATGTAGCCAACACATGTTCATTCTCTGTCACCATATATGGTCTCCAAGTCCTGCCAAGAATGATCCCTGAGTCAGGAGCAAGCCCTGAGCATCACCTGATGTGCCCCCTTAAACAAACATAGTGTAAATATCTAATAATATTAGTAAGGTAATTAGCAAATTCAGGAATTTTTGGAAAGGCAAAAACTTTCTTGAGAATTTTGGCTAGTCCTGCCCCAGACTTCCCTTCTGCTGAAATTAACCCAATGGAGAGCTGACGGCGCTTAACAGCAGGTAAACTGTGAGGTTAGCAGTGAGGTGACTTTGACCAGATCTACATCATTCTCAAGACTTTAACCCCCCGAACTACAAGTGAGACCTTATAAAAATGCAAACATTTTGGAGAACCCCATTCTGTAGGCTTGTTTAGTCATCTGTAGTCTTCTGAATGTTGGCTTGTTTTATTTTTAGATTCCCACATAATCTTAGGGTCAGGATAGGATTTCAACCTACTAGCAAACTTTTCCTAAGAAGGGCATGGTTAGTAAGAATCTTAGGTTTGGGTTTATTTGGGGGACTTCCTAGCAGTGCTCACAGCACTAGGATAATGTTAGCCTGGTGTCTCAGTGCTTGGGCCAGGTGATGCAGTTACACTGGGTCCTGCAGTGCCTGGATATTGCTGAGGTCCTGCAGTGCCTGGGATTCAAACTATGTCCCCCCCCCACAAATTGTAGGCTTTGTAGGCCACATTCTATGTTCAAATATATTATACTACATTATATATTAAAAATGAAAAAAATGTTCTTAGGCATGAACTGAATCAAAACAGATTGTGGTCAAATTGATCCAAAGCCCATAGTTTATTGTCTCCTGGTCTTAAAGACCATAGCCCCAGAGCTTCCATATTCTAATATTTTCTTTGGGTTGACCCAGAAGATGCCGTCATTGTCTACACTCTCCTTTTGGCCAATGCAGTGATTCCTCCCTCTTTACTTGGATCCCTGCACTCTACAACTCAAGTCAGCTACGTCGGCGCTGGATTGTCGCTGAGCACAGGCACTCCCGTGGAGGCTGCAGAATGAGGAGTGATGGCTGAGCAGCTGGGCTTCCACTGGAAGCGCACAGTCAGTACCATGCTGAGTTCAGACATGGGTTCACGGCTGCTGCTGCCAGGGCATCATCATTGAGTACCCTTCATCGAATGCATCCTGTAGAAACTAGACAATGCTGCACTTACATGTAATAAGCCTTTGGTTTCCAGCCTTCTGACTGTTCCTCCTGTGCGAAATGACGGTTCTGATGGGTGAAGACAGCGCCTCCAGTTTGCCTCTATTTCAACTTTGCACAAAGTTATTGAGAGTCCACTATATAGCCTAACAACAAATAGCAGACTCTTTCTCAAGGTGCAGGCAAGACATCCAGAGGCACTTGCTCTAGGAGAGCATAATGACCTCACAACCCACACGTGACTCTTTGGAGGTTATGCTGCAGAACTTGAGATCCTCTTAGACCCTACCCAGCTAAGGAAGAACTCGAAGGAGGTGACTATTGAGCAGCTGTCTTCTGAAATTAAGGTGCTAACAATTCGATCCTGGATTTTCTTCTTGTTTTGATTATCTACGTACTCTTCCAGCTTTACCTCCTATACAGAGTACTGCTGTTGGAAGTGGTAGAGTTGCAGTGATGGATCAGCAACTCCACATGAAGCTCGTATTCAACTGAAAGACCCATTTCTGTGCCATAAGATGGAAATGTTTGTGTTTCACTAAAGTACCTTAAGAAAAGATACCATTTGGCAAGTGCACTGGGTAGGAGCACAAACGTTTACTCTGAGACAAGGAGAATGCAGTGACTTCTCCACTGAGAGAGAGGAGGACAAGGATGGAGAAAAAGGTATCACTGTATCACTGTATTACTATTATCCCATTGCTCATCAATTTGCTTGAGCAGGCACAAGTAATGTCTCCATTGTGAGACTTGTTGTTACTGTTTTGGCATATCAAATACACCACGGGTAGCTTGCCAGGCTCTGCTGTGCAGGCAAGATACTCTTGGTAGCTTGCTGGACTCTCCGAGAGGGGTGGAGGAATTGAACCCAGGTAGAGAAAAAGGTCATCCCATTGCTCATAGATTTGCTCAAGCGGGCACCAGTAATATCTCCATTGTGAGACCTGTTACTATTTTTGGCATATCGAATATGCCACAGAGAGCTTGCCAGGCTCTGCCGTGTGGGCGAGATACTCTTGGTAGCTTGCCAGGCTCTCTAAGAGGGGTGGAGGAATCGAACATGGGTGGAGAAAAAGATATACTTAGATAATAAAGTGTTCACTTTCGGTGTGATTTCTTTTCCAAGTTTCACAATTGCTTAATGTAATGGGATTCATAAAAACTTTAGGTATAAATAAAAACTTTTGATGAAATGGAGAAGAGATGAGCTTCATGCTGGGAATAACAGAAAGGATAGTTAGAATAGCATAGATGCCTAAGAAAATGGGAAATAGACTCTAAAACCATTACCATATCATGACAGTTCTTGAGGCTTTCTCAAGATAGTGTAATTAGCAACTATTTAACTAAAATCCCATTTGATATACTTTTATTTGTATTGTTATTTACATGCTTTAAGGATTCTATGCAAGTCACAACTAGCTGTTGGCTCATTTAGTGCAAGAATATCAAGTGAAACATTTATTTTTTCTCTTTTTACAAAAAAAAAGAAAATCAATAACCAGTTTGCAATGCCTTTGATAGAAATTCAATGACTGACATAAGGTTTTACTTTATCAAGAAGCTGGGATATTGTCAACAGCTATCCAAGAAAATAACTGATTCAAAATCCAATTGTCAAAACATTTGTGGGGCACTCATTGCATGCAAAATTGTGTGCAAGGTGTCAGGAGAGTAAAAGAAAGAAAATTCTTTAGTTTTCTTTAGGAAAAATCTTATAAAATAGTCTGAGCACAAGAACAAGAGGAGCAGTGATTCAAATACAGATTAGACAGAAACAAACATGTCAGAGACCAAGTGGCTTTGCCGTCTGAATCTATACTAGGATTATTTATGGTTACACAAACTTCACCACTGAGGCTGGAGATCCACAGACACCTACCCAAATCTTTCCCATTCAGAGTTAGATAAAAGCTTACTTGAAGTTAGATCAATTGTACATAGGTTAGGATATTTGTCTTGCATGTGGCTGACCCAGGTTCAATGCCCAACACCAAATGTGGTTCCTTGAGACCCAAGAGGGGTAATCCCTTCACACAGAGCCAGAAGTAAACCCTGAAAACTGCCAGGTGTGGCCCCTAAAAAAGATGAACTAATAAATAGAAACTCACTTTCCTTTATCAGAAAATAAATTTATTTCAGATTTTCAGTCTGAACTAAAACCTGTACTATGAGCAGAATTATCAGGAAGTTTTTTGTGAGGAATGAATGAATCACATGCCCAGGCTCTAGATTGCCTTTTGAGGAATCACTCCTAGTGGACTCATAGTCATCTTCCAAAATGACTTTTAGGGGAAAAAAAAAGATTTTTTTTATTTTTTTTTTTTAAAGAAATATTTTATTGAACCACCGTGAAAACAAAAAAAAATACAAAGCTTTCAGGTTTAAGTCACAGTCAAATACTGATTAAACCACCATCCCTTCACCAGTGCACCCGTTCCACCACCAAAAACCCCAATACACCCCCCTCCCACCCCACCCCCCATCTAAGTAGCTGATGATATTCCCATTATTCTCTCTATATATTGAGTACATTTCATATTTCCATACAGAACTAGAACTCACTATTGTTGATTGGAAATTTTCCCCAACAATCAGGCCTGCTGAATAAGCATCATCTAATAATTTCTCTTCATTGCTGAGAGTGAAGACTTTGAGTTTTGGGTTTCTAATATTTTAGCTCAGTTCGCAGTCAAAATGCATGGCTCCAAGAATCTGCTCTGGTGCCAAAATGGGTTAGGAGACCTCAGGATCACAGTCAGTAGGCGGGAGGCTCTGCTTCTCGTGCCGCGGCTCTTGGTTCATCTCTGGGCGGAAGGCGGGCCGGGAACACCTCCCCTCCAAAAAAAAGATTTTTTTTAACAGCCTAGTAGTCTGGAAGGCCGGAACGATAGCACAGCGGGTAGGGCATTTGCCTTGCACTCGGCTGACCCGGGTTCTCTTTCTCTGTCCCTCTCAGAGAGCCCGGCAAGCTATTGAGAGTATCCCGCCTGCATGGCAGAGCCTGGCAAGCTACCCGTGACGTATTTGATATGCCAAAAAAAAGTAACGAGTATCACAATGGAGATGTTACTGGTGCCTGCTTGAGAAAATCGATGAACAACGGGATAACAGTGATACAACAGTGATACAGTAGTCTGGAAAGGAATTGAGTGACCTGCCTGCAAAAGGAGTGACTAATGTAGTTGGAGTGAACGAGATGTCAATATGGGGAGTAGGGAGTTCATCAGACATAGAATTTGGGGTGGACAAAGGATAGCTAAAACAATTCTTGGGAAAAAGATGATGGGAGGCATCACCATCCCCAACCTCAAACTTTACTACAAAGCAGTAACAATTAAAACAGCATGGTACTGGAACAAAGGCAGAGCCGTAGACCAATGGAACAGGGTGGAATATCCCTACACACAACCCCAAATGTATGACCATCTAATCTTTGATAAGGGAGCAAGAGATGTGAAGTGGAGCAAGGAAAGCCTCTTTAACAAATGGTGCTGGCACAACTGGACAACCACATGCAAAAAAATGGGTTTAGACCTTGACCTGACACCATGCACAAAAGTCAGATCAAAATGGATTAAAGACCTCAACATTAGACCACAAACCATAAGGTACATTGAAGACAAGGTCGGCGAAACCCTCCACGATATTGAAGATAAAGGTATCTTCAAAGGTGACACGGAACTAAGCAATCTAGTAAAAACAGAGATCAACAAATGGGACTACATTAAACTAAAAAGCTTCTGCACCGCAAGAGATACAGTGACCAGAATCCAAAGACTATCCACAGAATGGGAAAGGATATTTACACAATACCCATCAGATAAGGGGTTGATATCAATGGTATATAAAGCACTGGTTGAACTCTACAAGAAGAAAACATCCAACCCCATCAAAAAATGGGGCGAAGAAATGAACAGAAACTTTACCAAGGAAGAAATACGAATGGCCAAAAGGCACATGAAAAAGTGCTCTGCATCACTAATCATCAGAGAGATGCAGATCAAAACAACTTTGAGATACCACCTCACACCACAGAGACTAGCACACATCCAAAAGAACAAAAGCAACCGCTGTTGGAGAGGATGTGGGGAGAAAGGGACCCTTCTTCACTGCTGGTGGGAATGCCGACTGGTTCAGCCCTTCTGGAAAACAATTTGGACGACTCTCAAAAAATTAGATATTGAATTCCCATTTGACCCAGCAATACCACTGCTGGGAATATATCCCAGAGAGGCAAAAAAGTACAATCGAAACAACATCTGCACATGTATGTTCATCGCAGCACTGTTTACAATAGCCAGAATCTGGAAAAAACCCGAATGCCCCAGAACGGATGACTGGTTGAGGAAACTTTGGTACATCTATACAATGGAATACTATGCAGCTGTTAGAAAAAAGGAGGTCAAGAATTTTGTAGTCAAGTGGATGGGCATGAAAAGTTTCATGCTGAGTGAAATGAGTCAGAAAGAGAGAGACAGACATAGAAAGATTGCACTCATCTATGGTATATAGAACAACAGAGTGGGAGATTAACACCCAAGAACTGTAGAAATAAGTACCAGGAGGTTGACTCCATGGCTTCGAGGCTGGCCTCACGTTCCGGGGAAAGGTCAACTCAGAGAAGCGATCACCAACTACATTGTAGTCGAAGGCCATGTGGGGGAAGGGAGTTGCGGGCTGAAGGAGGGCTAGAGACTGAGCACAGCGGCCACTCAACACCTTTATTGCAAACCACAACAGCTAATTAGAGAGAGAAAACAGAAGGGAATGCCTTGCCACAGTGGCAGGGTGGGGTGGGGGGGAGATGGGATTGGGGAGGGTGGGAGGGACACTAGGTTTACGGGTGGTGGAGAATGGGCACTGGTGAAGGGATGGGTTCCAAACTTTGTATGATGGAAGTATAAGCACAAAAGTGTATAAATCTGTAACTGTACCCTCACGGTGATTCTCTAATTAAAAATAAATAAATTTAAAAAAAAAAAAAAAAAAAAAAAGAATTTGGGGTGGACAAAACAGTGCAGAGTGAGAATATAAGTATGGTTGCGCATAATGAAATCTAACGCTCCTCTTCTACTGCCAGGAATACTCCACTAGCGCAGCTGCCATGACTACCGTGATATTCAAGACATGGTGATGAAAGAATAGACAAATAGGAAAACAACGTCTGAAAACATCACTTGCGAAACAGAAGAGGCACTTCCCTTTCCAGAACCGAAGTATATTTATAGAGTCACTTTGAAAACCAGTCGTGATAGTGCCACTGAGGCCATTTCCACTGGGAGAGAAGTTCTGAGGATTTGAAAAACTTGTAGGAAGAGGCCAGCAAGACTAGAGATGGAGATAAGTAAAGTGATTAACTGAGAAGCTGTGTGGGGGGGAAAAAAAGTCTCTACTTGGCCAAGGTTCAGAGATAACAGAAACTTTCCCCAAATGAAAGGTGACGGAGAATAGACTGTTTGTCACTGATTTCAGGGGAAGCTCACAGACAGAACAGGTAGGCTCAGATAGTGTATTCAGGTGAAGACCTCGAGGGAATTCAGCTAGTTTAAGCAGTTCTCGAGTCCCATGGGATTCTGGCTTATTTCTGGAAAACCTGAATAAGAAAGAATTCATAACTCTGAAAAGTGCATAGAGAAATGTACCAATAGACACAGAAAAGCATACAATTTCCTGAAAAAAAAGTCAGTTACCAGCAAATATTCTTTCAGGTGTGCTCCAGATTTCAGGTTTATGAAAATCTGTCAAAAAATAAGAAAATAGTGTTGTTGGTGGTGTGTCTGCTGCTAGAAAGGGGAGGGGGGAGTAAGCATTGCATCTCCTTTTGCATGGGGAGAAACTGAAACTTAGAAGATAAAGTGGTTCTCTCAAGGTCCCACATCTAATTAATGGTTTTCCTTCACAGCTGCATACAATATATCAAGACCTGACATTTATATATTCTTCTCCTGGAATATTATTTCCATTAAAATAGAATCCTGTCCATGTGTTCACTGCTATGTTCTCAGAATTGGAACATACTCTTCAGTATCTGACACCAAGTAGGTGCTCAGTAAAAATAAGTTAAATAATAAAATGATTAAAAGCTTCATTCTTGCCCCTGTGACAATTGCCCCTTTAGAGATACAATCCTTTTTTCTAAATCTATGGGGTCTTGGACTACTCAAATCAACAGTATTTAATATTAACACCTATATGTTTAGTTGTGGGTGGGGAGAGGGGTTAGTAACAATTCTTTTAGAAGCAAGATACAAAAATCCATGGAAACTGGCTTCATCATAAAAAAAAAGAGGTGTGGGAGGTGGGGAATATGTCTTTGTTACTATAACTGGGAATTTTAAGAATAATGTTTGCAGGAATGACTGGAACAAGTAGCAAGAAGGTTGTACTTTCTCTCTACACTCATATTGGCTACACTTGGTCAGGATTTCTCTAGACTGTAGGTTTTTGTTTGTTTGTTTGTTTTTGTTTATTTTTTTGGTTTTGAACTGTGAATTTATTTGCAGAAAATGAATTTTCCTTGAGATCTAACTTAGGATCCTTAGAATTGTTAGTAAATCTCCATTATTTGCTAGATTTTTAACTACATTGAAATAATTTTTTAAAAAACAAATAGAGACATAACTATTCTAATATATGTTTTACATTGTACTTTTAACTTGAAAAAGTACTTAATATGCACTGTTTGAATCATATAACTTTTTTTTCACTTTTTTTAAAAATTTATTTATTTTTAATTAGAGAATCACCGTGAGGGTACAGTTACAGATTTATACACTTTTGTGCTTATACTTCCCTCATACAAAGTTCGGGAACCCATCCCTTCACCAGTGCCCATTCTCCACCACCCGTAAACCCAGCGTCCCTCCCACCCTCCCCAATCCCATCTCCCCCCCACCCCACCCTGCCACTGTGGCAGGGCATTCCCTTCTGTTCTCTCTCTCTAATTAGCTGTTATGGTTTGCAATAAAGGTGTTGAGTGGCCGCTGTGCTCAGTCTCTAGCCCTCATTCAGCCTGCAACTCCCTTCCCCCACATGGCCTTCGACTACAATGTAGTTAGTGATCGCTTCTCTGAGTTGCCCTTTCCCCAGAACGTGAGGCCAGCCTCGAAGCCATGGAATCAACCTCCTGGTACTTATTTCTACAGTTCTTGGGTGTTAGTCTCCCACTCTGTTATTCTATATACCATAGATGAGTGCAATCTTTCTATGTCTGTCTCTCTCTTTCTGACTCATTTCACTCAGCATGAAACTTTTCATGCCCATCCACTTAACAAATGGTGCTGGCACAACTGGACAACCACATGCAAAAAAATGGGTTTAGACCTTGACCTGACACCATGCACAAAAGTCAGATCAAAATGGATTAAAGACCTCAACATTAGACCACAAACCATAAGGTACATTGAAGACAAGGTCGGCGAAACCCTCCACGATATTGAAGATAAAGGTATCTTCAAAGGTGACACGGAACTAAGCAATCTAGTAAAAACAGAGATCAACAAATGGGACTACATTAAACTAAAAAGCTTCTGCACCGCAAGAGATACAGTGACCAGAATCCAAAGACTATCCACAGAATGGGAAAGGATATTTACACAATACCCATCAGATAAGGGGTTGATATCAATGGTATATAAAGCACTGGTTGAACTCTACAAGAAGAAAACATCCAACCCCATCAAAAAATGGGGCGAAGAAATGAACAGAAACTTTACCAAGGAAGAAATACGAATGGCCAAAAGGCACATGAAAAAGTGCTCTGCATCACTAATCATCAGAGAGATGCAGATCAAAACAACTTTGAGATACCACCTCACACCACAGAGACTAGCACACATCCAAAAGAACAAAAGCAACCGCTGTTGGAGAGGATGTGGGGAGAAAGGGACCCTTCTTCACTGCTGGTGGGAATGCCGACTGGTTCAGCCCTTCTGGAAAACAATTTGGACGATTCTCAAAAAATTAGATATTGAATTCCCATTTGACCCAGCAATACCACTGCTGGGAATATATCCCAGAGAGGCAAAAAAGTACAATCGAAACAACATCTGCAATGTATGTTCATCGCAGCACTGTTTACAATAGCCAGAATCTGGAAAAAACCCGAATGCCCCAGAACGGATGACTGGTTGAGGAAACTTTGGTACATCTATACAATGGAATACTATGTAGCTGTTAGAAAAAAGGAGGTCAAGAATTTTGTAGTTCTAGACTGTAGTTTTGGTAGTTCTAGGCTTCTATTTGGCTATTTTGCTAATAGAAAGGATAATCCTTTGACTTTAAAGTTCAAGGGGAAACCTAGGTAGGGTTCCTATTGGTCTAGCATGGCTGAGGTGCCCATTCACAGTAAATTACATTGACTATTTGAAATGAAATCATTCTCTTAGCCTGTTTTGACTATATCACCAGTTTTCATGAAACCTGAGACAAAATCAACCCCATGCAACTTATATGGATGATTCCTTCATAGAAATTAAGGTACGCCATCAAAGAGACTCCATGAAGGTAAGAAGAATACATATGCTCATCCCAAATCTGAGCTGTATGACAAAGTAGTAAGGAAGATTTAGAAAAAATATAGAAATACTTTTAAAAACTTGAGAAGTTTAACTGGAGGGGGAGGAATCGTTTCATATATAGCATCAATTTATAAATAACTTTAAAAGAAATTTGATTCAAATGAAGTGAGTGTTTGTAACTCAAGAATTTTATTCTATAAAAAATGTTTATCTCTAACTTCTGAAGTTCGACTTCTTTTCGTTTATTTTTTTACTTCATATTTCAGTTTTTGGGTTTCGGGACATACCCTAACGTACTCTCTGATTATTATTAGGAAGTCAGTCACTCCTGGCAGTGGCAGGAACCATGTGATACAAAAAAATCAAACCTGACTTCCATTAAGTTCCAGCCCTTTGAGCTCTCTTTTTGTCCCTCAAATTTGGGGGATGAGCAGGTTGATGGTGGTACAGCTGTCCTTGTCACTGTAGTTGGTTCCCTGCTCATACTTGGCTTGAGTCATCTCTTGAGTCACCAGGGTAGAAGCAATTGGTGTCACTTTTGTGTGCCTTATCTTTTTTTAAACCTGATTTAAAAATGAATACAATAGAAGGAAAAAAAATCCCATAAGATCCTGTAAAATCGTGATTATCCTAAGTGGGATGTAGGTCAAGAGTGACCATGAGTGGGTGGGGTTAAAACAGCACACCACATAGCTCCCCTGAATGGTCTCCTGGCTGCACTTGACTGGAAGATCAAAGATAAATGAAGAAAATTAATGAACATGCTCCACACTGAAAATAGCATATTTCGGTCTCCAAAGTCTGCCTACTGCACATGTTTCTTTTCTTTTTTAAACCTCTCTGGACGCGGGTACATCAATCAGAAAGCACAGATTAGGTATCTGTGCACTAGAGCTCACATTCTCTGTTTCTTAAACTTTAGTTATTCACAATGTTTCCTGTATTTGCCTAGGTGTTGTGAATATTTTACATTAACACCCATTTTTCTTCTAACTGCATGCATTTTTAAAGAAAGTCACAAATATAAATAGAACACTGTATCCCTCATCACAAAGAAAAAAATGTATAAAATTCAAATAATGTAATAACTCCCTAACTACACTCTTCACTAGCAAGACTTTAAATCCAAGACGGATTCTACTTAAAATGTGACACTGCTGAAGGGATTGGTGTTGGAACATTGTAATTCCGAGACCCAATCACAATAACCTTGTAATTCATGGTGATGCTGCAAAAACAAAACCTAAAAAAAAAAAAAAGTGAAAGTAATGGAGTTGGCAATATCCCATGAGCTGTAAGTCTTTGTTACATGATGAGAACAAAAAGAGTAAGGGAGAATTGAGAAAGTAACACTTTCCGTATAATGAAATATGATTAAAAGATTTGTTCATGTGTCACTTACCATGACTCCACAACCCTCAGCATATAGATTTGAGGGAAACAGTAGAACAGTAGACTAAAGGGTTTTAGAGAGATGAGACCTGAGTATGGGGTATCAGGGAAGACTTCCTGGAAGTAGTGGCAAGTAAACTTGGTCTCACAAGTGGTTTTGGTTTTGACCTAGTCTCGTCGTAAGACTGTGGGATCAGAAGGATTACATGGTCAGGTCTGCCTCAGGGTCCACAGCCCATGCCATTGTGAGTTTTCCCAGCACTACTGTGCTCAGTATATAGCAAGGGACCTCTGTTCCATTTTTCCTTCCGTTACCTACTCCTTGCTTCTCCCCTCCAGAAACATTCATTCACAGAATCAATTTGTTTGTTTGGATTTTGTTTGGGGGCCACACCTGAAAGCACTCAGGACTTACTCTTGACTCTGCACTGAGGGATTTCTCCTGGATGTGCTCAGGAACCGTGTGTGATACAGGGAAAAAAAAAAAAAACAGGTCTACCCATGTGCAAAGCAAGCACCCTACCTTCTATTCTATCTTTATAAGCCCTCACAGAAATTTTGGACACAAAAACTTTTGTCACCCGTTGTGTCCTCTCATGCAGGACCTGGTATGGTGCTCACCTCCTATACCCTCTCACTGTCACAAAGCCAGTCAGATGAGCAGTGAAACTTTGGAACAGAAGCCAGCCCTGACTCAGGACAGAGTCCCCTGGAGCTGGGTACCGTGGAGACACAGCACATAAAAGGGCCATATTCACAGTCACAGGTATCCTGAATGCACCTGGGGGTGTCTGTGACAAACACCACAGCTTCTCACCCAAGACCTGGTGATAGACCTAAACCCTCTTTCCAGTCCTAAGAAGACACACCTGACAGCAAATGAGTGTACCAAAAAGGAGGACCCGTTAGAGCTAAGTGTACGTGTAGACTTGCTTTCCATGGCCATAAGCTGTAGATGTCAGGAAATGGCATAAACAGAAATTCTAGGAACTAACCTGCAATATGAGCCCTGATTCCTAGTCTAATTTTTATCTTAAGGGAGAAAAGGAAGAGAGAAGACAGCAACCACGTCTATATTTTAGACAAGTGGGAGGGGCCAGAGAGCTATGACAGCAGGTAAGGGGCTTGCCTTGGCTGGTGTGGAGACTGAGTGTCATTTAAAGTCTGTCCCCGAGCTTTGGTGGTCGGTCATGGTCCTTGAGAACAGAGGCAAAAGTAAGCCCTGAATACTGGCGTGTGGCCACAAAACTAAATAATAATCACTGTATCACTGTCACCCTGTTGTTCGTCAATTTACTTGAGTGGGCACCAGTAACATCTCTATTCCTCCCAGCCCTGAGATTTTAGCAGCCTCTCCTTACTCATCTTTCCAAATTATTGGAGGCTCTTTCAGGGTCAGGGGAATGAGACCTATAGTTACTGTTTTTGGCATATCGAATACCCCACAGGTAGCTTTGCCAGACTCTGCCCATGTGGGCGGGATACTCTTGGTATCTTGCCAGGCTCTCTGAGGGGTATATGATTTGTTGCCTACTGTCTGAATGCTATCAAATATGGTGTGGTAATTATGGAAAATGGGTATAATAATAATAATAATGATAAAGAATAATAATAAATAAGCAAATGGGAGTGCAGTCAGAATGACTTGAAATATCTGTCATCACTAGGATGTTTTGTGGTTTCAAAATACTTTGTATAACATTCAGCTGAATATTAAATACACCAGGTCATCATATTTTTTTTAAAAAAATATCTTCCTCTATTATCTAATCTTACAACTCACAAGAAAATGAAAAGAGCATTTTTTGGTGGAAATGATACTTAGTCTGATGTTTTAAACTAAATTATTACTGAGTTTATATGGCCAGTGAGAGAAAATTATTTACTACAAATCCCTAGTTATGAAGGCATCTTGTAGCTTGAAGTCACATGGGTGCAGTCAATGTAAATGTGAGTGGGTGAAAGATGGGAGCAGCTGTGATTGACAACAGTGATAATAGACCTTTGAGCCACAGTGAGATGATTGCTGACTGGATTCTACATTTAATATTTATAAGCAAATAAATGTTGTGATGGGGTCAGTGTGATAGTACAGTGGGTAAGGCACTTGCCTTACATGCAGCTAGCCTGGATTTAGTCCCTGGCACACAATATGGTTCCCTGAGTGCTGCCAGGAACAATACCTGAATGCAGAGACAGGAGTAAGCAATTTTCAAAAAATATATATTCTATTAATTTTGGGAGACTAGTCTATGTTTCAGACATTTTAACCAGGAACATTTTTTCAGTACATTTGCATCTTAGAATCAAAATTTTGAATCAGAAATAAAAATAATGCCACATCTTCCTTTTAGCAAGCAACTTCCTGGCATCAAGACAAATGCACCAATGAACAGTAATTTAGCTGTCACTAATTGTGTACATTTTTAGATATCTTACTTCTCATTATATCCATCTCCTCAACTTTAAAATGTTAGGATCAGAGGCTGACTTCAATGTTTATAAAAATCCCCTCTAACTATGTTAGATTGTGACTCAAAAATCAACTTACATGGCAGGTAAAGCATCTGAGGTCATTGATGCCCACCATTCCCATGTCAGTTTTTAGAAAGTATCCGTCAACAACATCCACTATCTGTCCCTGCCATTGTCCCTATGTCTCTCTCTCTTGCTCTCTTGCTCTCTCTCCTTTCCTGGTGATAGACCTGGTGATAGATCTTTCTCTCTCCTATTTTCAAAAGGATTGTTTAAAAATTACTATATTTCAGATACTATAAAAGATGATCTGGGTGAATGAGTACCAAGATGCATCTGTAGAAATTTGGTGAAGGTTACAATAATAGATTGAGTGTTATGAAAGCAGAAAAAACTGGGAACCACCAAATCCATATCCAGGAGCTCCCCACTGGGGGAAATGAATCAGGGAATGATTGTTCAAGGGAAGAAGGTCTATGAGATATATTGTATAAGCAAGAATTGCCCAAGTAAAGAAAGGTATAGGTGCGTAGGGGTAGAAACACAAGGAAACAGCAGAAGTAAAGGACAGTTTCCCAGTAAATGTACAACTACACAAAGTTATTACTGCACCTGATATTTTTTGGCTCGATTTTATCATTCTTCTATATGACAGTTCTGTTGCTTCTTTTCTCTTGAGCGACATCTTTTCCATTCTTCCAGGTTCCATTCATCTTTTCCTTTTAGGATACCTTCTTTGATTCCCCAAGCTCTTGTACTTATCATCTGAATATCAAAGGTCAGTCTGATCTACCATCCCTCCCTTTCAATACAGAAAAGTTTTATTTTATGAAAATTAAAATAAGCTGTCAATCCTTCCAAAACATAAACATGTTTCCAGTAAATAACAATGCTCCCCCAAAACAACCACCTGAAGATAACATATTATTATTTTGTGCTCTTAGGAAAATACAAAATGATGGAAGTCAAACAAATTGCAAAATTTTGTTTGAAAAGTGTTAAATGTTTGAAATGTTTAAAATGTTTAAAAAATGTTTAAAATTCATTATTGTTTAGGGAATGTGTATATAATGGTGTCAACTTTTATCATCTTGGTACACATAGTCACTCTATCTCAGCACCACCAAAGTGCCCAAGATCCCTTTCCACCCTTTGACTTAAAAATTATATTAACTTTCTTATATTCAGGGCTTCTTAAGGGCTGGAGCAATATCACAGCGTTGGGCTTTCGCCTTTCATGTGACCAACCTGAGTTCGATTCCTCCACCCCTCTCGGAGAGCCCGACAAGCTACTGAGAGTATCAAGCCCGAGCGGCAGAGCCAGGCAAGCTACCTGTGAGTATTGGATATGCCAAAAACAGTAACAATAAGTCTCTCGATGAGAGACGTTACTGGTGCCCGCTCGAACAAATCGATGAGCAATGGGATGACAGTGACAGTGACCTTTATCTTTACCAAATAGTCAGTGCTTCTTAAACCGATCAGTTCATATCCCAAATCATACAAAGTGGCTCATTACCTCTTGGGTCACTCTTTCTTTTCTTCTTCAACAAATCATTATCCTTTTCAACCTAATAATGGGACCCAGAGGAATAAAGGGAGAATGTTACTAATATAGATGCTTGTTTCACATGACACTTACATGAGAGTTTATACTATTAATACCATCCTCACTAAACCAGTGATTAATGTCTAAAACTAAGCGATTCTGTATGCCTTAAAAATTTCTACCAATATTTCCCCAAACACAAGGACATCCTCTTCCACTGAAGACTATATTTTTTTCTAACTTCTGTCACTTATTCTATCAGTTGTTTAGCACTTATATGAGCCATAAAAAAGTCAGAACTATAAGAACCATGACACAGAGGGGCTTTCCTTACTCAAGTTCAGAGGCTCAGTTGTTTGCTCCAAATATAAAACTGAATTTTCAGAGAAGGCCTTAAATGTGGGAAGACCTTTATCCTTGCTTCTTCATCTTAGTAGTGTGCTACAAAATTACTTAGAAAAAGGAGTTAATAAAGTCGGGATCTATCTAAAGTTTAGTTAAGTTTGTACCAAATTGGCCAGAGAATCTTTGGGTTTCTTACAAACTCAGGTCATTGATCAAAAGAAAAGTCAGAAAAGAATTGGTTAATGCCTTAGAAATTTTTTACAAAGCTCCACCTCCAGAGAAATATCCCAGAGGAGCCTTGTAGTGTGCAGGTCAACAGATCATCTTTATACACTAAACAGAGCATTTTTCTGGTTCAGGATTTCAAAACTCTTTGGAAGGAGCCAAATATCAGGCCTATGAATAAAGCTACTACATAAACACAGGAAAGACAATTGACCCATAGTTTAAGAATGAGTTAAAGGCATTTCCTTGAGAATTAAGCAAGCAATACATCTTTTCATTCACAAGAATGACTCATGTTTTCTCTCTCCCTTACAATATATGCAATTTTTCTCAACCAGTATAAAAGGAATTATCAAAACTTAGGCTAGAAATATTGTTAAGAGCTGGCCTGAGTCTTCCAATACTGCTCCCCTGAGAAATCTACACAGTGATTCAAAAAAGCTATGAATTTGATTGGATTAATTAAAATATATAGGAAAGAATTTCAAGTGGGGAAAATATAAAATTTCTACTAATATTATTCCCAAGCATGCTCTTAATATAGCAGAGTTACTATTTGGGTACTGAGATAGCATGATAATTCATTTAATGGTTTGAAGGTGCTCATAGTAAATTAGCACATAGATATAAATTCACAAAGTGTATTCATTATTTAACTTTCAAATAATTATTTCAAATAATTCATTATTTAACTTTCAAATAATGTGGGGTTAAAGTGTAAGGAACAAGATGATGAACAAATAGACCAAACTGTATTGCTCTGTACACATATTCTAGAGAGATGTAAAATACTTTCTTATATACTTTCTTATTGTTAGGATATTTGGAGAAGTATGATGTTAAAAAAATTTAAGAAGATACAGTGAAGTGAGATCTAGAGAGGGCTGTTCAGAAAAAATAAGACTTAGAAGAGAGGGAGGAAAGAGTGTGAGTTGCCACCAAATTAGATGGATCATCCTTATATGTGGTGGTGGGCTCACAACAATGTTAAAATGTGACAACATAAGTGACCTGCTGAGCTGCCTAGCTTGTCAGTGAATGGAATATGGCTTTCCTTTAACATTAAGAAATGACTAAATTAAAGTGATACTCTGATCACATGCATATCACAGTAAATATTGTTTAGTGAAGAAGGGCCAGGAAATATGTTAAAAGAGCAATGAGGAAAACAAGAATTGTCTGTCTTAAAGGTGACAGTTCAGAACTATGGGACTAAACGTACAGATTGCAAAGAGATCTTTAAGAAACCTTACAGTGTAGCCAGGACCCAGAGAACAATGCTAAAGCAAATATTCAAACCATAGGACTCAAGTGCCTTCCGTTGGTGATCATGAGTTTCATGACTTGCTATTTCAAGAACGTTGGAGATGAAAATTAATTTAGAGTTTTACAAATTCATAGGTACTATCTGGATATCTTAGGTGATACCGAAGTGTCAGAAGTTCATAATCCTTCATCCTTAAGAATGCAAAATATAGGATAATATGGAAGCATTGAGGCAGTATGCTTAAAAGCTGAAGCATTCTGTTTCTCTTTTTTTTTTTTTTGCATTTTCCTATGTATCCCTTGGCACAGCATTTATTTGGTATCCAGCTTTATTAGTTGTGCTAATATAGAATTTTGAAGTTGACTTGTTGTCAAAATGAACATTGAGATTTCAGAAAGAAGAAGTTCTTCCAATTGATTAAGAACTTTGGAGCCTGGAAGATAAAAACGTTACTTCCCACATCTCTACAGAACATCAACTTGACCCAGAGAATGTCTTTAAGGAGCCTTCTACTGCAATGCCAAAGATGCATCAGCCAAATGCACTGACTTTTCTACTTTCATGAACAGACATAGTAGCCAAATTATCAGATAAGATAACATGATGAATGGTCCTACTCCGTTAAAGTACTTTGTGAGTCCCAGTGACCAAAAAAGTTCCTGACTTCGTTGAAGCCTCAAAAACACGTTGGGACTCAAGTTGAGTATGTAACGTGAACTGGTTCAAGTGCCCTACCCCACCTCCCACTCAACACCCGAGTGCCTCAGATACGCGGCTCAAACTAATCAATCTAAATTGCAAACTTAGCTTGCTTCTCTAAGCTACCAAGGTTCAGACTTCACTTTTAAACTTCAAAGATAGGTATTGACAGCATGTGAGGTTTGAGAAGTCCGGGTCCTTATCACCAAGTGTTTCATTAGGGGACTTTATTCACATAAACTGAACTTCCGCTGCAGTTAGGAGACTAATGATAAAGAATAGAACAAACAGAAGGAAAAGGAGATAGAAATAAAGACTAATCAACACACTTCAAATAATGAGGAAGGGATAAAAGCAAAATGAGAAGATATCAGGAGCAGGTTTTCAAGGTGGGCAATGTCTTTCTCACAATTCAGGTAATGATTCACTCCTCGTTGCATATTATTGTATGTACACTGAATTAGAAGGCTTAGTTCTGAGCCACTGAAAAGGATTCATTAGTGGAAGAACTT
Source organism: Sorex araneus (assembly GCF_027595985.1). Lineage (NCBI taxonomy): Eukaryota > Metazoa > Chordata > Mammalia > Eulipotyphla > Soricidae > Sorex > Sorex araneus. The sequence goes on along the minus strand of NC_073309.1, from coordinate 27,677,290 downwards.
CATGCATACAGAGCTTCAACCAATGCAGCTTTCTGCTAATCCTTATTGAAATCTATTAATTCACTATCAGGAAGAAAATGAAGATAACACTGTAACTTCTTCATTAAATAGGACACTTTTAAGGATTAATAATGATAATTATTTTACACACATAAGTGCATGAAGATGGATAGGGAAATCCTCATTTTTCCCTCTCCCGAGACAACATAAACACGCAGGTAGGACTCCTCTTTAGATGGTTAATGCTGTTTTCTTCCCATTGTTTCTTTTCCATTCCATTATCCATTCAAAGAACCCAGCCACCTATGTAGCTTCTGCCAAGGATTTCTGAAAAGGGCCATGTTAACAGAGACAATGGACATTTGAGCAGTGACCAGTAACAAGAGAAGAAATGAGAAACCTTTCTGCGATCTAGTGCCTGTTAAGATCTTAGGATCTTGGCACAAGCACAACCCTTGGGAACTATGGAATCCTTAATTTGAGAGTGAATTTTCTGCCAGCTTGGAAGCATAGTAGTTCAGAATCAAATTATGTTGATTTATCGAAAATAAAGAAATGCGTTGCGTCTTGAGATCCATATCTAATGCATGTGTGTATGTTTCTCTGAGAAGGTATATAAATACATGGCACACACACGCGTGTGTGCCCCTCCCCCACCCATACACACACTTATATTACATCATAGAAAAGTGTCCTCTATACACACTACAAAGAGCTAACGAAAGCTACTTTAAAGGGTTTAAGTAGGAGTGCAAAGATAAGAAGTAAGATGTCACTGTACTGGATGGAAAATAGCTTAACTGAGTGAAAGGCATTGTGTATACCCAAGGCTTCAATTTCTATTCCCAATGCGATGGGTTTCTGAATCCTGCCAGGGTAGCTACGGTGGCCTCAAGTACTGGCTAGCTTAAACAGCACTATATCGACAAACAAGAGCAATTGAAACTCTGGCCCCCAGTGCCAAAGCATCACCAGGGAGGGGTAGCTTTTGGGCTCCCAAGTACCACTGGGGAACCCCTCACTGTTACTGTCACTGTCATCCTGCTGTCAAACAGGCACCAGTAACGTCAGCATTGTGAGACTTGTTACTGGTTTTGGCATATTGAATATGCCACGGGGAGCTTGCCAGGCCCTGCCGTGTGGGCGGGATACTCTCGGAAGCTTGCTGGGCTCTCCGAGAGGAACGGAGGAATGGAACCCAGGTCGGCCGCATGCAAGGCAAATGCCCTAACCACTGTGCTATTGGGGGAAAAAAGAACCAATCTTTAACTTGACTATGCAGAGAAACTAAGGCATTTATGTCTGCTTCCTTCTTTCATTTTCCCCTTCCTTGGTACCTTATACTACTTTTAATTCCATTTGTTTAGGGGTGTGGTGTTCCCAAGAAGTTTAAGGAAGCCAGGGAAGCCTAGGGGCTACACAAGTAATTCTCTGCCAACCAAGAGACATAGCAAGCACTGCTCCATCCTTGTGGTGCCTAGGACTATTTGGGACCACCCTGGGGGTATCCACGGCTGCTCTCAGTGATACTCAGGGACCATGTGTTTCCAGGGATTGAACTTGGGTTGGCTGCATGCAAGGCATATCATACTTTAATCCCCCATTTTATCTCCACAGGTTTATACTTTTTCAAGTAACAATAACTTGAGTGTCAGAGATATTGCAAAGGACACTTGCCTTGCACGTGACCAAGCCTAGTTTTAATTCCCAGTAATCAAACACAGCAAATGTCACTCCTGCACACAAGCCAGGAATAGCCTCTGAGCACAGTCCAAAAACCAAGGAAAGAAAAAACATTAATCACAACTAATTAAATGATAGACTTAAAACATAGATACATTCTATATTTCAAGCATAAATTTGATGAGCTAGGTTTTATGCAAACAACCCATGATACCATTTCCATAATCAAGAAGATAGGCTTATTTACCATCTTCCAAAGTTTTCTTGTGATCATTTGTGGTTGCTATGGCTGCTACTGTTGTTTTTTGACAAGAACACTTCACATAGATCTACCCACTGAATAAACACTGATGGATATTATAACTGTAGGCCCTATACATGCCCTAAATATACCTCTAGATGGTATCTGTATCACTCAAACTTTTGCTTATTTTTTTTTATTTTCTAAAGAGAATTCAATGTAATTATATTGACCCTTCCAATTGGCTGACTTTTAATTTAGAACATAAATCACACCAAAGGAAGTACGTATCTACTCATGGACTGTTAAACAAGCATGCATCATGGTATGGATGATATGGATGGTAAGACTGAGCTACTCAGTGACATATATCACTGACTCAAGGACAAGTGAATATTCTGATGGAGATCTTACTTATTCTTACTAGCATATCAGGAATGTGAATTCCGACTTTGGAACAGAAATCTTACAAAAAAAAAAAAAACTGGGCCGATCCTGACTTGCTAACTTTTGCTTCCATGACGGCCTAAGTGTATGCATCAGACATGTCAGTCCTTTGCCAGAACAAATCTTGCCTCACACTCTGCTCAGTGTATTCATGACCTCTATGCGTACTCTGAGCCTGGAGGCAGCACCAAGATTGCAGCGAAAGGAGGTGGGTGGCAGCCAATGAACTAAGCAGACTGAAAGAAATGTGTACTGGACATCCGTATCTTTCCCACAAGAAATCGAAATCAAAGAAATGTTGTCACAAAGTTACAGAATAGGAACTAAAATACTTGGTGTGTGGCTGAGTCACACTAACTAACAACAAGCTGGGAAGCGAAGAGCCTTAAATCTTGCAGCTGAGAGTTCCAACTTTCATGCCAGGCAAACAAATTTTGAAATGCAAAGTCCTTAGCCAGAAAACTCTGTAAGTTCCATCTGTCCTGATGTAGCAAGAAGCACAAACTTAAAGTCAACCAAAAAGAAAGCAAAATATGCATATTGCATTTATATGCAGAGCAGGCGGTATATAAATCCAGAAGACTCTCTCATCTCCATTTACCAGGATTTAGGGAAAAAGTGTAAAAACATCTTCTAAGGTAGATATTTATGTCACTGGGAAAACATTATGTGATTCTGCTGATTAACTGATTTTCCTTTGAGACAGAAGAGTAATGGACATGCGACATAAAAAGGACTCTAATTCAATCTTTACTTTTTAAAGAATTTGAATGTATAACGTTCATAATTTTGTTTTAATTGACACCTCAAAGCACCTACTAATAACTACTAAGTGTTAGGCAGTTAACTGTGTGTTTGGGGTTAGCAAATATTTTCATTTGATATAAAATCTATTTGATATAAAAGTAGAACAACTAATTATTGTCTCCATATTATGAATGGAAAATAAAGGCACTTAGAGGCTACAGTATTTTTGGACACAAGTAGTAAATGCCTAGAGTTGGAAATCAACCTGGCTCTGGAGCCATAATTTTCACCCCTATCCTATGCATTCTCTGTGCAATATGAGAGACATACTGCTCTTTCTCTAGCTATTTGAGGGAAAAAATAAACAATATCAATAAAGATCCAGAATATTTACTCTAAGTATCATGAGATAACAAACAGATTATCATTGGTTTGGGGATCTGTAGTTCACAGAAATTTTCTGTGTTCACTGCATTCTATTGTTATCTGGCCAACATGCTTGATGTTGTATATATGGAGAAAAATAGACAAATGATTTCCCCAGATTCACCCCTGCTCCCAAACTCTGCTTTTCTATTCATATTCCAAAGCCGGCATTAGTAGACTCAGGATGGGGTCCGTTGTTCAGTATTTAAAAAGATTTCAAACTTCTACTAAAATCTTTCAGCTTTAAATCATTTTTCTTTTATTCACTCTTCAGAGCTTTCTGAGCTATTGCCAATACTTGACTCTGATTTGACAAAGCTATCCTTGGATATCAAATTAGATAAGATGATGAATTGTACTTAAAGCTACATATAAGTTAAAAGCCCAGGAGTTTTAGCAGAAAACTTTCACAAACACAGTTAAATCTCAGAGCTTGCAAAGAATGAAGGGGTTGGGTTTACTCGGCAAGTAATCCAATTCGTTAACATTTGGCTGGTATTGCTGATGCCCAGGGAGGAAAGATTTTATACATTTCCCACCCATAGAAGTTTATATAGCCAATAGAAATCCCCTAAGTTATGAAAGGGAAAAACACATTTTATTCTTAATAGAAACAAAAAGTCAAGATTATGACATAGGATGCTTTTTTCATACTTCATAGATTTTAAAATGTGTATTCTGACCTTTTTGCATCTATAAAATTGGGTGTACATTGTCATCAGTGTTGGCTGCTTGGTAACCATGCTGAAGTTGTCAATATCTGTTCATGGGCGTATTGTGTATAGAATGGATGTCACTCTCAAGAAAATCCCTGAGAGAGTAGATGATTATCCTAGCAAAAGTTTGATGCTCAAGAGACTTGATGATGTACAGCATGCAAGCAAAGATAACCCAGATGAATCTTGAATCCAAAGTGAAGATTTTAAGAAATATTCTGACAAAGTTATTTTACTTATATTTTCCTATGTGGAATGATTAGTGTGAAAAAATAATTCAGTAGGTGAAAAGTGGAAGATCTGAGTGGTGAGAAATACTGTTAGATGCACCCATTTAACAGATATTTTTCTCTAAGGTTTTCATTATATGTAAAATTTCAGGTTTGACTTCAGCCAGTGCTGTCTTAGAAGCTACAAAATAATGGTAATGATAAATAGTACAGAGTGATGCTCACGAGCTATGATTTTGATGATAGATAACCTGGGCACACATTTTGAGCTTGACAATATTGTCCTTTGATTGATTTTATCATTTCTATTTTCTTGACACCTCAGTGGCTCATCTAGAAAATGCAGGTGCTTATTGCTTAATGCGGACAAGGGAATAAGAGAACATATGGAAGACCCTTAGCAGAGAGCACACAAGGTTTTCACATTAGAGTAGCTCTTGATCTTTATCGGCTTGGGCAGGAAACTCATCACACCTTTAATCTTTATCTTGGGAGTAGGAGACTTTAAGAGAACTGTTGTTGGTTTTCCTATAATTTTTTGCAAAGCCATTTTAATGACCAGAAAGAAAAAAAATATACTAATAAAATCTTACCAATAAAGTGAGCATACACCAGGAGTGAATCTCTTCTCCTGACACAGGTATAGAGTTATATTAACAAAAGGACTTCTACAGCTCCCTGGAAGGAGGTAAAGAAGACAGCTTGTCATAAATGAACATTAGCCAATCAGAAGCATGAGACAAGGAGAAGTTAGAGGGAACTTCTCCACTCTTCTTCATTCTGCAGCTCTTCCCTCTGAAAAGTCCAATGTGTCAAACTAATTGAATCCTAAAGATTGTTGCATTATACGTTAACTAAAGCAGAAGAACTAATCCAGGAATCCATCTCCTGGAATGCCTTACATCATTCCTCTTTTCCTTACCATCATCATTAAGGACGGGTACCACCCAAATTAAATATCAGCATGATACCTAGTATGAGTGGAGGAAGAGGTACACTCCTAAAGCCTAGGAGTTAGCAATGATGTAGGATTCGTGAGAAACAATAGGCATTTGGATCTGAAAAGTTTCTAGAGTCAGGTTAGATGGTCTACCAAATGCAGGTGAAATGCTGGACTCAGGCAAGGAACTCTGAATTCAAGGATCTAGTTGTTTTATTGTTATTTTTTAGGTGACACCCAGTGGTGCTCAGGGGTAATTCCTGGTTCTGCACTTGTGAATTAATCCTGTTGGGGACTCCCCTGACCCTGTGCCAGGCTGTTTCACTAGGGGCGCCCCAGAGAAGGGTGGGTGACAACCCTCCCTGCCCCAAGGGACTCAGCCCCAGCAGCCAAAAAACTTCAGTACCCAACAGCTACCATGCTCAATGCCTCTCCTCACACACTCAGCCTGAGTGGACCTATTCCTTGATCGTGCAGCCTCATTTGCGGCCCTGCAATACATTAAAAGACACTCCTTACTCATTTTCCAAGAGTACCACACATTTGATGGGGTTAAAATAATAGGCAACCGATCATAGAGGGAAACATATACATATGCATATATATTTTTAGATATATAGATATATGAAAATTCACATCACTCAACCTTCAACAACACGTTAGTGATATCCTAAGAAGGTCTTAATGGTCCCTGCCAAAATAGAACAGTCTTCAAACTATTTCCTCTACAGATACCAGATACTTTTTGTAATATTTTCAGCAGTGTTTCATAACAAACAATACAAAATATATTATTTCGGTTGTTCTTTGGGGCAGGGATTGGGGTTTGGGATGGAAGCATTCCATGTATGGTGATAGGAAGGTGTAATGTTGGTGGGATTGGTGTTTGGATATTAAATGTAATCAAATATTGTGAACTACCTTATAAAATATTTTTTAAAAAAAGAGAAAAAAAATCCTGGTGGACCTCAGGTAACTATGTGGGATGCCAAGGATCGAACACTGGTTGGCTGCATGCAAGGGAAGTGCCTACCCACTGTACTATCGCTCCGACCCCACAGGGATCTAGCTCTTATTACCTGTGTGACCTTTCAGCTCTCCCTTGGGTCTCATGGAAAGAATATTACCTTCCTTCCTTATCTGGAAATGCCATCATCAGCATCAGGAGAGATTAGGGTTGAGAAGGTAATGTGTAAGCCTTCAGTAGCATACAAATGATGATTATCAGTATAGAACATGAACTTGGCTCTATGAACTTTTTTTTTTAGTCTAAACAAATCATTGTTGAAAGTTCATAAAATTGCAAACTTTAGGTAGGTTGTATGTGCTTCTTGGCCTTATGGAAATGATATCCTACTAATGCAGGCGCCTCTGAATTTACAGTCAGGACAAATTCTAGGGACAGTCTTTGCTTTTGAGCAAAGTTTAATGGAACTTAGTCACAACCTTAAAGCTACTTCCATATGATTAGGGTATAAATGAGTATTTCAGATAGCAACAAAGACAATTTGGTTTTCAAAGTTTAAAAATATTTGCTTTTTAGGGACCTGAGTGTTAATACAGTGCAAGCATTTGACCAATTTCAGTCTCTGGCATCTCTTATGATACCTGATCTTTACCAAGTGTGATCCCTGAGCACAGAACTAGGAGTAAGCCCTGAGCAATATCAGGTGTGTGTGCCCACTCCTCAACAAAAAAAGACCATTTTTTAACTAGGCAATGTTTAAAAAGGAAATGTTTGTTTATTCCCATGCTTGATAAAATGCTAGGTATTTTGTATTTTTCACTTAGCACTGTGTATCAGAGCCGTGGTGTCCAAATCTCATGTATGTTCAAGAAAATACACTTAACTTGAGGACATATTGTCATTTTTATTTTTAATCTCATTGTTTTTCATTTCTACTTCACATCATCTTTAGAAATTATAAAATGCACTTGTATCTTGAACATGTCCATAGTTTATAAACAAGCACACATATAAATAATTCTATTCAAAACAAATAATCAAAAATATGTGTAGGTCTAGGGATACATAAAAGAAGGAAAGAAAAAAATCTATTTGTAAAAACAAATATCCAAGATATTGCCACATATAGATCTCGTTATTCTGCCTGGACTCCTATGCCAGGTAGCAGGATTTGAATATACCACAGTGCATGTATCACTCTCCCTTTGATTGATAGGTGAGCTATTCTCAGTTTTTACTACTGCAATGATGCAGTGAACATTTCTCCCAACACTACGATTGCTTGCTTTGTGATGGAAACTTATTCCTAATCTGCCTGGGTTGGAGAACTACATAGAGCTAGTAAAATCAACACTTTGGGCCAGTGCTACATTATTCCATTATTCTTGGCTGACTGCAAATGTGCTTATCTGCCTTGAAGACAAATGGATAAGACTGAAATATTTCATGAGTCTTACAAAGGGGAGAAAAAGGTCTCAAAGATTCCACTAAAGTAGAACTCTGGTGGAAGAAACAAAAAATGAATATGACATGCTTTGACTCCCTCCTTTACCTGTCCAGTTATTCTTTTACATGGACTAGACTTTTGCCCTTGCACTTTGGGAGTGATCCGACCCCCCACCATGCTGACTGGCTTCTGTGCTCTCTGATTAGACTGCTTTCTCCCTGCCTTGTGCACCTTTGATTTTATGCAGGATTCTAGAAGCTCTGTGAACCTGTACTCTGATTTGAATTATTTAAAGCAGATCAAAATTTGCAGATTTAGAAGCAAGATTCTTTTTTAACCCATACCCTATGATATGAAAAAGGAAGTTTTCAACGATCAACTCCCTACATGAATGAGCTTTTTTTTTAAAAAAAACCTCCTTTATTTCTTGGTTGTTTCTTCATTCTTTCTCTCTTTGTCTTCCCCCTCTCTCCCCACCCCTACCCCTCATGATTATTTACTGGGATGTGAGCCAAGAAACCTTCTATCTCTGTGGGAACTGATTCACATCAGGTGTATACACACACGCACACACACACATACACACACATGCTCTCTCTCACTTGCTCACTTGCTCTTTCTCTCACTCTTTTTCTCTCTCACTGATTTTATCAGTTATTATTTTAATTCTTGTGACCAAATATAAAACATGTTGAAATTGTAGGAACAATGTTTAAGCTACCCTGGAAATGTAAGGTGTCTAAGGACTTGTTTTAGTCACCATTGGAACTCAATGTCCTGTACATAATAAATATCCAATAATATTGAATAATGTATGAATGAACAAATAGCTAAGCAATTGAGCAGGGGTGGGGGTGGGGAGCTATAACCTAGAAACCAAGCATTAAGACTTAGTATAGGGAAGAACCTTAAGTAGGAGATTCTTCAACCATAAAAGTTGGGCACTAAAGCATAGAGAAACTGGGACTGGAGCAATAGCACAGCAGGTAGGGCGTTTGCCTTGCACGTGGCCGACCCAGGTTCCATTCCCAGCATCCCATATGGTCCCCTGAGCACTGCCAGGGGTGATTCCTGAGTGCAGAGCCAGGAGTAACCCTTGTGCACCACCAGGTGTGACCCAAAAAGCCAAAAAAAAAGCATAGAGAAACTGGGTACCATACTTCACTATTAAGATTGTTTGTTTGATGTTTTCTTGCTTATTAAATAGGACAATCACTATTTACAATTTTTATCTAGGATTAAACTGAAAAGAAGAAATTTTATCTTGGGATTTTAATTCAGAGCACCAGCCTTTAAGTCTCAAATTACCACATTTTCCATGAATCTCTATATATGATATCTTACTTCTTTTAGCTTTGTTTTGCTTATCTAAAGCAAACAAAACATAGTTGCCTTTACAGATTGCTTAGGATAGTTAAGTGAAGCTTAGTATAAAGTTAATTAATGTGAATTGTTAAAAGAAAAAAAGTGGCTTCATTTTCCCATTGTTCCTTCTTTTCACTTAGCTAAGCTAATTCAAGTTGTTGGAATGTTGAAAGGAACTTCTTAAAGGATACTTTCATGGTCTGAAATTAAATAACTGTATGACAAAGTTATGATATATTTATGGCAAAAGAATAGGATTTAAAAATGACAATTTTAAGGCTGGAAAGGTAGTATAAAAGTTACATATTAAAACAGACACAGGCAATTAGGTTTTTGTTCTCAAGTAGTTAAACTTCAGAAAAGGGTCTGGAAATCAAATGGCCAAATTCAGAAAATATTTTAAGAGAAATGAGGGGAATCAAGGCAGAAAAGTTCTGGTACTAAGGAAGTAATCTCCATAAGCAGAGCTCTAGAGAAAGGCAGAAAATCTTTCCCTTTTCTTACCTTGTATGACATAGGGAAATTGATGAGCATTTTCCAATGAGTTTATAATAGATGAGCCAGTAATACAGAAACAGGATGTTGAGATGATTATCTTCCGGTATCCAGTCATCTAGATTTTGTAAGTAACAGGGCAGAGCCTTCTGGGTCATTCAGGAAATTAGGCACCATCTAGACCCACCCTTGTGACATTTCATACCCATAATTCCTTTTCTCTCAGGAATATTTCTCATCCTGTCTTATCTACTTCTTGCATGCTGCCAAACCCAGTTCTATTCCTGGCACCACATATGCTCTCTCTAGTACTAATCAGAGGTAATTCCTGAGTATAAAGCTTGGAGTTAGCCCTGAGCACAGGTTGGTGTGAATCCAAATCAACTTCCCACCCACCCCCAAAAATGACAGTTTTAAGATGGATCTTGATGAGAAGTTTCTAAGAATGAGATAATTTTGGTTATTAATAAAATATATTCTCCACATGTTGATAACTTTGTAACATTGTATCTATTTTATGTATTTCAATCACTGTATCACTGTCATCCCATAGCTCATCAATTTGTTCAAGCGGGCACCAGTAACGTCCCCATTGTGAGACTTGCTACTGTTTTTGGCATATCGAATACACCATGGGTAGCTTGCCAGGCTCTGCTGTGCAGACGAGATACTGTCAGTATCTTGCCAGACTCTCTGAGAAGGATGGAGGAATCGAACCCAAGTTGGCTGTGTGCAAGGCAAACACCCTACCTACTGTGCTATCATTCCAGCCCATATACAATATATTTAAATATAATGCAATTATTTGGGTTTGAATTTTATTTCCCTAAATATATGTTTAAGTCTTAATCCTAGCTATTTGTGAAAGTGACTTCACTTAGAGATTAGGTCTTTGTAACTATAATCAAGTTAAGATCTTACCATAAAAAGTCAGAGGACACTCTAAATGCAATGAGAGTTTTTCTCTGAGAGACAGTTCAGACACAGAGACACAAGGAGAAAAAAACGGCCATGTGAAGGCAGAGATGGAGATATGCTGCCATAGTCAGGGAACACCTGAAATCCACAGAAGCTGGAAGAGGTAAAGAAGAATTTCAGTCTTTGGAGAGAGTACAGGCCTGCTGGCATCTTGGTTTCAGGCTTCTAACCTACAGAGCTGTCAGAATGAACATCTGCTGTTGTAAACCTTGCAGTTTGTGGGACTTTGTTATGACAGCCCTAGGAAGAAAATACAATGAATTACTTGAAGTTTAAAGATGTATAAATTGTTTAATACTGTTCTTGTTTAGATAGAAATAAAAGAGAGGTTCATTGAGCCAAGTTCATGTTCCCTAGCGGTAATCATTATTAGTATGCTACTTGATGGCTTACACATTACTTTCTCAACCTTAATCTCTCCTGTTGCTGATGATGGAATTTCCAGATAAGGAAAGAAGGTAATATTCTTTCCATGAGACCCAAGAGAGAGCTGAAAGGTCACACAGGTAACAAGAACTAGAGCCTTGAATCCAGGATGCCTGACAGCAGCATTTCACCTGCATTTGGTAGACCACCTCACCTGACTCTAGAAATGTTTAAGATCCAAATGCTCATTGCTCCTCACTAACCCTACATCACCCCTGGCTCTTAAGTTGCAGGCGTGCACCCCTTCCTCCACTCTAGAAATCAGAGACAAGACACCAGGCATGGAGAGCTGGTATTTAATTTGGGTGGTAACCATCCTCAATGGTGAGAGTAAGGAAAAGAGGAATGATGTGAGGCATTCCAAGAGATGGGATTCTGGATTGGTCCTTCTTCTGCCTCAGACACAGTGTACACAGCAGTTTCCTTCGAGATTCAATTAGCTCGACACATTGGACTTTTCCAGAGGGCTGGGAGTAAAGGTGCAGAATGGAAGAGTGGAGAAATTCTGTCTCTTCTGTTTGTCTTGTGCTTATGGTTTTAAGTAATCTAGAAACTTATTTGTACATACAAATATGAATATATAAAATGTATATATGTATTTATACATATGCATATATATCAAACTCAAAAACTCTCATACTCAGCTGGTTGGTATTAGCTGGGTTATATTGGTTAAAAAGAATTGCAACCCATACAGTAATTTTTTAAAAATTCAATAATAATAAATAAATTTAGACTGAGCTACACAGTTCTGGATACATGTCTGAGATTTACTATGAGATGTACCAAAGCAGGAAACTGAGCAGAATGAACTGTCTGATACCACGTGGACTCCACCACTGATACATCTAGAAAAACACATATGAAGCAATAAGCAGATGGGAGGGACAGTGTAGACGAGAAGGACATGTTCATTTTCTTTATATGTTTGGTTCTTAAGTCCTCACAAAGATTTGCATATTTTAATTCCATTTTAAATAAACATGTTAATAAAAAGCAAGGTTTGTCGTGACACTTTCTCAGTAGGACGGCTAAAAAGTTGTTCCAGGACATCTGGTGAGAGGAAAAGCCTAGAGAAGTGTCAGTGAAGCCGGTGGATAGGTCAGTCTTGAGAATCCAGAGGACTGGATATAAGTCCCGAAACTGCCATTCAGGCCCAGAATTCCAAGGTATTGGGGCCAAGTAGATAGTACAACAAGTAGGGTTCTTGCCTTGTACACAGCCAGCCTGGGGTTGATACCTGGCACCTCAGAAGTTCCCCCTGAGCCCCACCAGGAGTGATCCCTGAGTGCAGAGCCAGGAATAACACCAATCCACACTGGGTGTGTTCCCAAACACAGAAATCCCTGGTGTTCTCTCAGCACCCCTTGCAAAGCAGCACCTTTCTCAATTGCCTCTCCAAATTGCAGTCATCTCCTGCCATAATCATAGTTCCCCGCCCCCCCCCCCCCCCGCACTCACTACGCTGTTTCCATTTTCTGTGCTTCTGTCCCCACGGACCAGGTCCTCCTGCCTGGATGTCTTCCACCAACTCATATGCCTGACTAGCCACAGATAAGCAGCTGGAGAGCTTTCTCCTGGGTTCTCAGCATGTTTGCTGCCTTCTCTCCCCGAAGGCAAGGTTTCTGCGGCATTGGCTCTCCCACTGAACTCTGAACCTCTAGGGGGCAATAACAATGGCTGATTTATTCTTCAAGTAATTTTAGTAAAAGTGCATTTTAACCAAAGTGAATACCATGTCCCAACCACTTTGTCTGTAAAAAAAAGAAGAAACTGAGTTGTTTACTTCAATTCAGTGATGATATCCCAAGCACTTTGCTTGACTCAAGAGGAAAAAAGGAACAGAAATGAGTGGGCCCTTTAGTAGGAAGGAAGATCTGAGGTTTCTAAAGTTCAATTTTCTAACTCTTGTAACCAGAATTTAAGAGATATGAGTTCAGCTTGCAGAGAGAGAGCTCAGTGAGCGGGAATACAAGCATCAGCATCGTATGCTGGAACCATCAATTTCATCCCTGGTACCACATAGTTTACTGAGCATCACCTGTAGTGCTCCTTGAGCGCTAACCTGAGATTAGCCCTAAACTACCACCAGAGATGGCCCTAAAAACAAATACAGCTCTGTTATAGATAGATAAATTCATATGTATATGCATTCAATTTTGGTTCTTCCCTGATTTACCAAAATCTCCTAGGAAAATTATTTCTCATTGGGGAAAGTTCCTAGAAAGGTAAATAAGGTACCCTGATTTTTCCAAGGAGTGGAGGAATGGGGAATATTATTACATAATATATTTTGTAAGATTTACTGCTCTCTAATCAAGCAGTCTAGGTAATGTGTCCTTTTAGAATGGGCACAATGGTGCCTCCCTATTGATATCAAATGTAAGAGTGTATTTTAAAGGACATGGCAGCATTGCTGCTATACATTAACCTACACAAAATCAATCCATTTTCAAGTTAAGCATAGCCTTAAAAAAATCACTAATGGAGTTCAGTGTAGTTTGCTCATGCGATGTGCAGTCAGGAATCATGCATAATGTAATAGTGCAAATGCTAAAAGCAGCTCCCACAAACTAATTTAATCTTGGTTTAATGGACATAGGGAACTGATCTTCCAAAGAGACTGCCAATGAGGTCTTGGGGGCCTCCCAGCAGCCTGAGAGCAAGCTCCAATATTAGCTTTTGGTTAGTTCCCCCTTTCAACTAGTATACATTAAAGGCAATCCAATATGATCATTAGAATTATGAATAACGTGTCAACTTTCATGGACTATGTAATACAGATGTCTCCAAGCATTTTCATAGATCCCTGGGATTAAAATTTTGCTCTCTGTACCTGGAAGTCCATGTGCTTCCACAGCAGTTGAGGGGATCTTTTACACACTGGAAGATCAGAAAGCTAAGCAGTCTCCATAGCCCTCAGGCCATGCCAGAGAGACAGAATCTGAACAAAGATCTAGGATGTGAAAGCTGTATACAATCAAAAGGATCAAAATCACACAGTTATAGCTTGTCTCTCAGGAATCTCTAACGTCTGTAAACATGTACATCCCTCCTGATATGATTAGAGGAAGAAGAGTACTTGCCCATGTAAGCAGGAGTGGGTCTTGATACACACACACACACACACACACACACACACACACACACGTCACATTACTTCACTGCCATAAGTAGTGTTTATATCAGGTGATCTAAAGTTGGGACAGAGGGATAGTACAGTGGGTAGTGCACTTGCCTTTCATGTAACCATCATGGCTTTGATTCCTAGCATCATATATGGGCCCCTGAACCTCTCCAGTATCTAGGATGTGATCCATGAGCCAAGAGTAATTCCTGAACACCACTGGGTTGTTACTGTTTTGGCATATTGAATATGCCACGGGTAGCTTGTCAGGCTCTGCCATGCAGGCATGGTATGGCTTAAAAACAAGCAAAAGATAGACTATAGAAAACTCAAACATGGATATTTTATTCAAGCCACATATTTTTCTTTAAGTGAAGATTGTAAATTGGCTTCAGATACTTAAAGCCAACTTACCTTAAAGCATATAGAATCCAGCTTTGGTGCGCATACAGAAAACGCAATGTATGGCAAAATACTGACACTATAAGACTGAACTTGAATATGGGACAAAGGTACAGAAAGGAGCATCAAGTTGGTATCACAATTTTATAAATCAAGGGAACGTTAATGAAATAAGAAATAGAGTTAGTTTAGAGCTTGAGAGGCAACTAATAGAATGCAATAATATAAATTGCAACCACTAGGAGGAGATAAAGGGAGGTTAATATGGGTGAGCTTTATCTTCCATATTGAGAGTTAATAGATATTGATTGAATGAGTGTAAATTAAGAAATAGAGCTGTGGAAGTAGGCACACACAATAAAAACCAGACACATTGAACAGAATGGATTTCTATAGTAGAAGAAGAAGGGCCATGAGGGAGGGGCACTTTTCTTGTGCTTTTCCATTATTTAACTTGTTACTTTGCATCAGCCCTAATTTAACTAAAATATTTGTAAGTGGGTGCTTTGGGGAAGATGAGGTGAGAGTAAAGAGGGATGTGACAAGGCAATGTTGCTTCTCCTGAGTAGTAGCCAGACTATGTGAGTAAAAACCATGAGACTCTATAGTTGATTCATTACTATTCCTATGTAGCATCAAAAATGTTAATGTACACTAAAACTGTTGATAATGAAATTTCTAAAGAAATGGTGCCTACCATACTTTCTAGGATATTATCTAGACACATAGAATCAAAATGATATATTCTGTACTGTCCAATATAGTAGCCACTAGCCACATGAGTGCTGAGCTCTTGGAACGTGACTAGTGCAATTGAGGAACTGGATTTTTAATTTTAGTTCATTTTAATTAACCTAAATTTAAAATTCAACATGTAACTAGTGGAGACTATATTGAGTAGCACAGCTAGAGCATCATAT
Source organism: Sorex araneus (assembly GCF_027595985.1). Lineage (NCBI taxonomy): Eukaryota > Metazoa > Chordata > Mammalia > Eulipotyphla > Soricidae > Sorex > Sorex araneus. The sequence continues at coordinate 27,661,733 of NC_073309.1, read as the reverse complement.
GGAGGTGTGAAAGACTTTCTTTTTATTACTGTCTACATTTCTGTATTATTTGAAATTCTTGTTATGCGAAGAGGGTACCTCCGGAATTTAAAATTTTCATAACTTTTAAATTTGAAAAAAAAGTTTTTAAAAAAAAGAAAAGTAAAAATGATCATAAAATAATGTAATGGAAAGTAAGAACTCTGCAAAATGACTTAAAAATTCTGAGAGAAAAAGTGGTAAAATAGATAAATAGATACCAATTCTTTGGAATGACTTCAATCCATGCTTATAGATAAATCTCCAGAGCAAATATCCTTACATCATCTCCTTATACCACAAGCACTTAGGCTTCAGCTTTCTCTGCTCTGGTAAGTTAATTACTACTCTTTGTTCTGCTTTCAATCTTTCAAAAATGCCTGACATGTCTCATCTGCAGGTTTTCCTCATCCTTTCTCTGGCTTTGTTGGTATAAATCCAGAGATACAGATATATAGTTTTTAATTCATTTATTCTCATGTGAAAGAGAGTATAAGTACCCAGGCATTCTATTTGCCATCTTTATTCCAACCCAGGAGGAATAACAGTATCAAGACTTAATGGAAATATGACCTAGAATCATCTAATCCTAACCTGGTCCCTTTTCGTTCATCAAGCTGTTCCACCATCTGGAATCTGATTATTTCTTAATTATCAAGCAAAACAGTGACTATCCACATTTTAAACTGTGGAGCCGCAATAAGTTTCTTGAATTGACAGGTTATGTAAACTCAGTTTCATCCTCTGTAAAATTGAAATGCAGATTAAACTGACCTCATTGAAGAGAAAGGAGATATTGCACAGAAAGTTCTTAATACAGAACAGTCCAACAGAAAGTTCTCAATAAATGGTAGCTATTGCTATGTTTAAATATAACAAAACTAAGAACTCTATGCCTTGACTGTACAAGGTAGGAGATTTCCGGTCTTCTAGTTCTTAAAGTATCAATCCATCTTTTTCTCTTTTCTTTCATGCCCTGTCAAACCTAACTCCAGACTTATTATAAAATTACAGGTTCAATTACTTTGAGAGAAATGGGAGATAAAACTAAAAAGATAAAGACTATGTTGATAGGCAGTATTTTTCATGAAAAATGATTTTTAAAAGCAGGAAATGGTCCTTTTCACAGGCAGCTCATCTCCTTACATAAAGTAGATAGAACCAGGTTGTAAGAAATTGCATCCACACACAGGATGGGTGGGGACAGGGCCTCAGAAAAGACTTTTCTTATATCCAATGGGAAAACCATTTCCATTTCACCCCTTTGTATTTGCATTTGCATGGAATAACTGATTCTTATTATAAAAGGAACAATTTTGTTGGGGAAAATATTTAGAAAATAAGGAAATAATTAATCTCATTAATAATTCTGCCATATAAAGCTAACTGTATTCTGTTAACATTTTGGAATATAGTTGGAAATGACGTATGTGTATATACAAATGTCATTAAGTTTCAGATAAGTGTCTGAGAAGACATTGCAAATAGAATTGCATGATTCTATGAATTCTAATTCTAAAGTTTAAAATTATAATATAAATGATATATTAATTTATGAATAAAGGCATGAATAGGCTTACATAGGATGAAATGGATCATCATTATTTAAAACATCTGTTTATTTAGCTACACATTATAGTTTTTATGTTAATGGTTTATAAATATATCATTGTTAATAGGATAATTACACACAGTGTTTTTATTATAATTGCCTACTGATGGACCATGTGAATGTTTCCAGTTGCTGTGGGTTGCTTATTTTTACTATTTTCAAACTTTTCATTATAAATATCTCTACAGTCACTGTCACTGTTATCTTGTTACTCATCTATTTGCTCGAGGGCACCAGTAACGTCTCCATTGTGAGACTTGTTACTGTTTTTGGCATATTGAATACGCCACAGGTAGCTTGCCAGGCTTTGCTGTGCAGGCGAGATACTCTCAGTAGCTTACTGGGCTCTCTGAGGGGGCAGAAGAATCGAACCCGGGTCGGCCGCATACAAGACGAACGCCCTACCTGCTGCGCTATCGCTCCAGCCACTTTGTGAAATCTATATATATATACATATATATAATATGATTATACATATAATATGATTATAAATGCCAACACTTAAATCACTTAATCACGGTCAAAAATCAGGGATGCTGTCTCGTTTGCCAAGGCATCAAAAATCAGATGGGCCGGTCATGTAATGCAATTCAGAGACGACCATTGGACTAGAGCTGTTACAGACTGGATTCCACGGGATATCAGAAGACCTCGTGGCCACCCACCAACTAGATGGTCAGGTTTCTTCGTCAAATCTCTGAGTGAACAATTTGAGGTTCTTTCTGTTCCTGGAGCGAGCAGGTATCATTGGGCTGCACTAGCTCACGACAGGGACAAATGGAGATGTTACTGGTGCCCGCTCGAGCAAATCGAAGATCAATGGGACTACAAGTGATACAAGTGATTATAAATGCCAATACTTAATCACTGAAGTGTTAGGTTTACCTTTGTTACATCCAGAAACAAGTTAGCACTGTCAGCATCTAAAGTTAACAAAGATATAAATTTCATTCTCATAGGAAATTCAAAGTATGACCAATGACTCTTTGTTTTCCAGTAACAAAGTCTGAGACACATAGATTCCAAGGTTTCCATGGCAGGGAAGGAGAGAGATAGAGGAAGCACATGGAAGCTAAATGTATAGGCCCAGAAATTACATGCATCCCTTCTATTAACAGCCCGTAGAACTTAACTAACAGCATGATCCCAAACCAAGTGCTCAGGAGACTGGAAGCCATTGGAGCCCATTACTTATCTCTGCCTTAAATGGTTTCAATGTTTCAGGAATTTCACAAGCATAAACTTACATGTCTCTGTGATCTAGGTAATTATATTTAACTTACCCTTCCAAATAAAGAAAATAAGTCCAAGAAGTTAAACCAACTTCCTAGAATCACAAATGAATTGAAGGGCTGGGACTTAAACCCCGTCAGTAGGAGCCCCGTACTCTTAATTTAGTAAAAAGAATGAAGAGAAACTCCAATTTTAAAAACATGTGCGGCATATGAGGCCACAGAAATCTAACCCTACATGGATGTGTGATCTCTTCCCAACAGAAATGAAATGCCACACACTCTCTGTACGTACTCAGACAATGAGTGGCCAGGCCCATACCAGTCTGTGAATTTTAAAAAATAAATCACGACTCCCATTCTATTAGGAAACTGTGTATTCATCTCCTGATAGTAACTAAAGTGAAAATGGCTGAGAGCAATAAAAATCCATTTTGCTATTTAGTACAGTTTGTCAGACTAGAGAAATGGGATTGAATTTCAAAGCCACAGGCAAGCTGGCTGCAATCTGCGGCTACACAGTTGATGGGGTTTTTTTTCTTCTTTATTTACAACTCTTTTGATAAGCCTTCAGCAAGTTACATAGGTTGTTCTAGTTGTATCTCGTTTGACTGGATTAGAATACTTGATGACAGTTTGGATAAGTTTGAGGCAGATGGTTCTTGACATTTTTCATGGCATCAGTTACAAACCATGCAAGAAACTCTTTCATCCTTTGTTTATCCTTCACTTAGAAGCCACTATAGTAGATCGTTAAACTTTCATTTTTCACTGTGCTGATTAAGGCATACTACAAGGCAGATGTTATTCCGAACCATTTTTAACAATTTACATTTAGCACCAAAGCTGGCTTTGTACTTGTTCCAGTGGATCAATTCACTGTTTAAAAAAGAAAAAAAAAACTTCAAGGTCAATTTCTGAAATACTGTGACTCCTTTAACAATTAAATGTTTCGTAAACTTCTCCTGGTTACAGAAACCCTGCTACTATTCCAGCAACACACACACAATAAGTTAATAGCTCTCCTCAACAGGATAAAAGAACTATTTAAAAGGTTCATTAAACAAAGAAAAAAAATTAGAAAATTAAAATAATTAAAAAATAGAATCCAAAATTAGCCTACAGAATATCTTAATTTTTATTAAAGCTGTTTGAGAATAAGAAATGATTGACAGTCCTAAAGCGTAAGATTCATTGCACCTCTCAGCTGAGATGCAGAACAAAGAGCAAGAAATATTTCTCTTTTCTTTCCTATGTTTTAGTCATTTAGTAAATTACATACCATTTAGTTCAACTAAAGATAAATAAGAGTGCATGAAAGCATCTTTAGATACAATACAGTGTTGACAAATTGGCTCATTGAATGCAAATTGTAACACAATTTGATTGTACCTTCAGAAAATACAGCCTTTCACATTTTTGTTTCTGGAATAATTTCAAAATACACCCCCTTTCTAGACAAAAGATGACATCCTGCTCAGGAACACTAATATATGGGAAATCTGGAAGGCGGTCTATATAAAGTCTGCCCCGATGTACTGCCTGTGTCATTCAAAAGTGGGGGTTAAGACAAGATTGTGGGTAATGCAAGATGGAGTGCTTTTCCTGCAAAAGAAAGGAAACAATAGTACAAACGGCATAAGGACAAAATAAGCAAACAATCATATATATAGAAATATTTGACTATTTGTAAAAACTATCCGTAACAATGCAAACAACGTAAGGGCTAATTCAAACTTTGAAAGTTCAACTGAAGTAGTCCTAAGGCTAAGACGATCCATTCAGGGGGAAATACAAAAATGACATGGAAATTGAATGCTTTTATTTATTTTGTGTAGCACAGCAGGTAGGGCATTTGCCTTGCACACAGCCAACCCGGGTTCGATTCCTCACACCCTCTTGGAGAGCCTGGCAAGCTACCGAGAGTATCCTGCCCGCACAGCAGAGCCTGGCAAGCTAACTGTGGCGTATTCAATATACCAAAAACAGTAACAAGTCTCACAATAGAGACGTTACTGGTGCCCACTCAAGCAAATCGATGAACAACAGGATGACAGTGCCACAGTGCAGTGCTGCAGGCCTCCCAAATAAGACTGAGGAGGCCTGGGGGCTAATCCTGCCCATTCTTGTTCAACTAGGGCATTGGTTTAATTCAAGTACCAAGAATAAGGTGCTTCTCAGGACCTGATCTGGACCAGCAGGTCCACACAGTGATGCTCAGGGGACACTGTGGTACAGGAGATTAAAATGAGGGCTCATATATGCCTTGTCAACTAACCCCTAAACTATCCCTTGCATTTTTTCATCTCCAGAGCTTAAGAGCTGTCTTTGTGTCTGACAGACTCAGGGTAGCCACCACGGGGTAGTTAGCTGGTTTTTGATGAGCCTCGTTCTCAAATACACAGGGTCCTAAGGCAGATTCTCACAGTTTAAATCAAAGAGCACTGATTCCAATCTGCATCTTAATAGGCAAGGGAATCTGCCAAGATCAAATACTTAGAAAAGCGTTTCTCTTTGTTGCTATGTTTTTAGCTATTATGGATCTCTACAAAATAGTATTTGTCTCTGTTGCTGTGTAATCACAGCTTTTCACTTGTTCAAACAGTTCAATAAAGTATTGAGAGGGGTAGTATAGGCCAACAAGAATAGTGAAGGTATATGGTAACAGTAACACACCTTCTGGTAAAGGTACGTTAAGAACAATATAAACAGATTTCATGTGGGGAGAGGGCATTTTTCGGGGAAGGAACACACAATGGAGGTCAGGGTTAAAAAGAAGCAAGAGAACAGGGGGACTGTGGACAAGAGCTTTTGTGGTGGTTTCTGTGGGGAGAAATGGTTGAGACAGGATAAGCAGGATCAGGATTTGTTACGTTCAATGGTTTCCGTGGATTCTGGAGTTCAGGGGCTGTCCTAGTAGTCTGTTACCTGGACTTGTGGTCATTATGGGAAAAAAAAGGGAGACCTGGAGTGGATGAGCCCCTAGAAATGTATGTGACTGGCTGTGGCAGACTCTCAATAAATTAGTTTATATCAGAAAAGCACCCCATCCACAATCAACTTGTTTACTACTTCTAAAAACTGGATGAAAGATTTAGCTAATTCAAGGCAACAGTTCCTTCAAAGCGACCAAGGCCTTAGATATACAAGAAACAAGACGCAGACAAGACGATTCAAACTTTCCCCGTCCTCTTCTAGTTGATGCCATATGCATTAAGAGAGTCTGACCATGGGTAATGGAGAAGAGCCGCATGATGGAGCAAGGAGCAAAAGAGAGAGAGAAAGCACTACACTCACTATTAAGTGCTAATAAGCTGACTCCGAAGTCAGAATGATTGGTGGTTGCTGTGTAACCAATTCCCTCCTACCATAGTAGCTTATCACTGTATCACTGCCATCCCATTGTTCATCGATTTACTCAAGCAGGCACCAGTAACATTTCCATTCGTCCCAGCCCTGCGATTTTAGAAGCCTCTCCTTATTGTCTCTCCCAGTGATTGAAGGCTCTTTCAGGGTCAGGGGAATGAGACCTGTTACTATTTTTGACATATCAAATATGCCACAGGGAGCTTGCCAGGTTCTGCCATGCGGGCTGGAAACTCTCAGTAGCTTGTTGAGTTCTCCGAGAGGCATACACCTATATTTCCCTCTATGATTTGTTGCCTACTGTCTGAATCCCATCAAATATGGGGTGGTAATTATATAAACAGAATTTATTTTCTCACACTCATTCAGTTGCTCAGTGCCACACATCGGAGAACAACTTGGTTGGATGCTTCTGCTTCTGGGTCTGTCTATCCCATGGTTGCAATCAGATATTCGAGGTGGGGCTGCTGCCCTGTGCTGGCTGGCTGGGTCAGGCTCTGCCTTCCAGCTCCCCCAGAACCTGTAGTAGGTTCTAATTACTGGCATGTTGTTGACCAAAGACTTCAGTCTCTTGTTCCATGGTGCTTCTTATGACGTGGCAATTTGCTTGCCCCAGTTCATGGGCTCTAAGACAGAGATGTACAGTCAAGGGTGCACATAATAGAAGGTGCTCTTTTGTCATCTCATCTTAAAAAGTGGCATATTGTGACATTTGCTCTGTGTTATCTTTGGAGCTCAGTAAGTTAGTCCAGCTCACTCTCAAAGGGAGCTCATATAAAATATGAATATCAGAAAGTGGGGATTATGGATGACACTTTATAGGCTGCTTTCCACAAAAGTGAATTAAAAGCAAAAACAAATAAAACTAATCCCAAGACAAACACAAAACCATCTCTTTCCAATTACACTATGAAAGGAAATTATTGTAGTGGCTATGCTTTGGCTATAATTGCTCCCATCTTATGGATGCATCTCAGGAAAATCAGTAAATAAAAATTCTTCTGCTAATGTTAGGCAGTTCTACTGACTTCCAGATTTGTTTTATAATCTTTTAAAAAATAATAGAACCAAAATATAATAAATGGAAGTTCATAATCTCAAAAATCAAAATGTTCTATGCAAGAATAATGTGCAAACTTAATGATAAATTTAAACACAGAGAAAAGGACAAGTTTTTGTGCTAAGGTTATTTTAGCCATTCAGCTTGAAAAGATTAATTGGATTGATATTGGCCAATGTTAGGAAGCAAATGAAGAAGAGACACTCTCATACCGTACTAACAGGAGAATAATGGGTATAAAATTTTGGCAAGCAACTTGGCGAATCTATAAAAAAGTTATAATTGTGCAGACTCATTGATATGTCAATTCTGATTCAGAGAATTCAATGCAAGGAAATTATCAGACAGGCACATAGACAAAGAAATACATGAATAGTCATTACTATGTTATTGGAAACATAATGATTATGATGTTGATAAAGATAGGTAGATAAATAAATCACAGTGTATACAATGGTGAATAGGCTAGCTAAATAATAGATTAGATGAAATTCTGGCATACATTAAAATTGGTCATTTATGTCTATATTTGTCGACAAGGAACAATCACTAAAACTTATTGCTGGAGGGCTGGAGCAATAGCACAGTGGGTAGGGCGTTTGCCTTGCACGCGGCCGACCCGGATTCGATTCCCAGCATCCCATATGGTCCCCTGAGCACCGCCAGGAGTAATTCCTGAGTGTAGAGCCAGGAGTAACCCCTGTGCATCACCGGGTGTGACCCAAAAAGCAAAAAAAAATAAATAAATAAGTAAATAAAAAATAAAACGTTGCTGGAAGAAAACACCAGGAATATGAAAGGGAATAAATACACAGAGATCTCAAATACAACTAAAAATTATTATTATAGAATATTATTATTGTTCTCTGATAAAATGATTTCTTGTCCCTTAAATTATTTCTTATTTTTTCTGCATTTCCTAACACTTTCTAAGTACACATATACATTGGAACAAATATTAAACAGTAGGAGTTGACTATTTTTATGGTGTCTTCTTTTAGAAAATGATTTCTAAACCAAGGATGGAAGTTTTTTTTATTATGCTTTAACTTTTAAATAAGGATCAGTGCGAGAAACAGTCAGCCCCAGTGTATTAAACATCAAGGTGACACTATAATGAACAAGGGGCTTGAGGCTTCAGCAGGATAAGCTTCCTCTGCGCCAGAAGACTATCGATGCTACTACATGTAGAACAACTAAGGGCATTTTAGGAAGCTCAACTGCCAGTGAAAATCTTTTGCACACATATTTGCATCTGTCCGAATAGCACACTCCCAAACAATTATTCATGACATAAATATTGTAATAATTGTCTTGAAAAACAGCTCATTTAAACCTTCTACATGTGATTTTTCAGCCTTCTGAGATCTCTTCAATTCGATACTCAGCTACAAAAGTGGGCTTCTTCTTTCACTCTGAACCCAAGCCAAGAAGACATCTGTGCCCTCAGCCCTTCCAATATATTCCATCTGCTTGTTTCCCCAAGTCCAGAGCAATATGGAATTTACAATGCTGGCTTTTGTATATATTCTTAAGTCGTGGTGTATGTGCACGTGTGTGCATGCATGTGTGTGTGTGTGTGTGTGTCCACGTGCATGCACATGGGTATATGTTTTAATGTTATATTATAAGATGACAATTTTTATAAGGAAATCCCAACACTTCAGTGTTCCCATTGAGGCAGTTTTGGAACTATTGCATTAATCGTTATTGTCATCAAATCCTACCTTTACCACTAAGGCTTAGAAAAAATGCACCATGAGAAGAAAATTCAGTCGAGCAATTTCCTGCTGCTAAGTTAGCCAGCATCATCCTTACCTAAAGAGAATAAAATGGTGTCTTTGGAATGAAGGAGACATTTGTGTGGTGTTCAGTTTGCCAAGCAGAGAAGACATAGGTCAGGCTGTCATTTTGACAAATTGGCCCTTAGGAACAAATCTTAGAAACAATAAATATGTCATATGTGTTCCATAATGGAATAGAAAAATGACCCACTCACTGATCTTCTGGCTGCTTTGTAAATAGAAAAAAAGGAAAACCTCTTATTTATAGGAAAGAAAGAATTTAACTTAATTTTATCATTAGATAAAATTCTCTCATAATTTTTCAAGTTATCATGAGACAATGTGATGTGGGTTAATGTATGTCTGGTTTTTATCACCTAGATGAAAAAAAAAGTCAGTGCTAAGATGGGGAAAGGAGACATCTCATGATTTAATTATTCTAAACAATCTTAAGCCTTGGTACACAAAAGATAACAGCTAACATACTGCTAAACATTTACTGATACACAAGTTGAAACTGAGATAAAAGATTTAATTCCAAAGGAAAAATACACTTAGGAGAAAAACTGCTGTCAAAAGGTTTTGAAATAGAAGTTAAAGAAAGAAATATTAGCAGTGGACATGTGAAATGCTTATGTGGGTTTACAATGAGGGGCTGAATTTCTACTTCAATATTCCATATTCTCCCTTTTTTATATTCTCACAATGTAACTTCCTTCCCCTAGTAGATTCTTATAAGAAATCTACATTAGAATTCCACATGAATCTTATTTTTACCTTTGAAATAGGCCATAGGTCCATTATTTGATACATCCTCAGAAATCTCTCGCTTTTCAATGATGAAAATGTGCAGTTTCATACTGCCCAAAGTTCACTTGGGCAAACAGCCCCATTTTTTTTTTTTACCCTATGCTTGCTTGGGCTTGGAGAAGCTACACTGAGCCTATCCAAATTTCATTCTGAACCTATGCTTAGTAGGTAAGTGTGTCCCAAAGTGGATGATATCAGCCTTCCGTGGGTACTAAAATGACTGGGAGGAAAGGGAGTGTTAGTAACCGAGGTACAACTGGGGAGTATTTTCTGTTGTTTTCTTGAAGAAGGCAGATTTCTAGAAGGATGGTGAATGATATTTGATTTTTGAAAAAGAGAACAGTATCTCAAATATGAGAATTCTGTAATAATCAACGTAAGAGGTGCTGGTAGGGTTTGCCTTAGCTTTCCCTGTATACAGAGCTTCTGCTTGACACAGACCCTATTTACTAAGTGACTCTGATTTACCATTAGACACAGAGGCACAGTCTTCCAGAAATTTCTTTCTTAGATTCTTTTATGATTCTTCTTCCTTAGCTTTTCATAGTTCCCCATGTGTATGATCTAAGTCCTTGTGCCTCCAGAAAGTGACATCCTGTGACTCCTGAAAGCCCTCTGACCTCTGGAAGTGGGCTCCTGGCTTTCCTTTGGCCCCAGAACACCTCTGATTCTTACTCACCAGCGCTAACTCTTCAACTCCTCCACATTGTATAAAGTCTAATCCACAGTCAGCTCCACAGTCCAGAATACTCATGATATTCCCTGGCTGAACTCTAAGTGTTTCAACAACTACCTGCTTCAGACTATAATTAGTCCAACCAAGGAGACCAAAGGGAGTACATGAATCAAGTCTTGTTCAGAGCTGCTGAGGTCACAGGGAGTAGAATACTGGAGATGAGGCTCTTTGAGGGAGATATGGGGGCTTCTCCAGCAGTTATTATAATTAGGTGACTACTGCACACCCATCACCAACCTCCTCCCATTTTGACTATGTCACTCTCCCAGCTTGACTTGCAGTGAGGATCGTTCCTTTCACCCAGTCAGGCTAACAAAAGAGGAGCAAAAAGGCTGCCGGGAGATCTCAGGGAACACCATTTCACTTCCTGAAGAAAGAAAATGGAATCAAAGTGGATCTGTGGGAGCTCGAGCATGGCTGCACGACATGTGTGTTTTGTGCAGAGAACCACCTCCCCAGGACAGCCTGCCGACAGCAATGGGTGAACGAAGGAGTGAGGGAACAAGGGAAGGAAGGAAGGGGGCCACAGGCTGATTGATAATCAGTGACCATTTATTTCATCCTCCTCTCATATAGCGTAGTTACATAGAAATTGTAAAGGGTGGGAGTATGCACAGGTAGGGTTGAACATCATCATAACGATAAGCCGATGGAAAGCCCCTCCTTCAGAGGAAGTTCTGCTAGGAGATTAACTCAAAAACAGAATCTCCTCTGGGACTTCAGCACTCTAGATTAGTAGGAGATCTGCTCAAAGGCAGGATTCTATCTAAGGCTGTATCGCTTCCTCCTTTCCTTAGCTAGCAGCACCGTAGCACTGTCATCCAGTTGCTCATCAACTTGCCCGAGCGGGCACCAGGAACGTCTCCATTGTGAGACTTATTGTTAATGTTTTTTGCATATTGAATATGCCACGGGTAGCTTGCCAGGCTCTGCTGTGTGGGCAGGATACTCTCAGAAGCTTGCCAGTCCCTCTGAGAGGGACGGAGGAATCGAACCTGGGTCAGCCATGTGCAAGGCAAACGTCCTACCTGTTGTGCTATCATTCCAGTCCTTAGCTAGTAATTCACTTAAACAATCATGTTAAATTTACTTCTTACTAATGTTTTTACTAATATTCTTACTAATATTTCTAGTCATTTTGTGTGAACATAATAAGAGATATATTAAGCATAAAGGTTGGCTCTTCTTAGGGACATCTCCCTATATAGCCCAGACTACAGTTCTCAGTCCAGGTTAGTCTTTCCTAACCCCAGAAGGGTACATCACTTGTTTATTTCGGGACCATGTCAGAGTTTGTTCCATAACCGTGCTCTTAAATTATTATACTTCTTATGGTGTTTAGGCTGGAGAGAGAGCACAGCGGTAGGGCGTTCACCTTGCAAGCGGCCGACCCAGATTCTGTTCCTTCGCCCCTCTCAGAGAGTCCAGCAAGCTACCGAGAGTATCTCCCCGCACGGCAGAGCCTGGCAAGCTACCCGTGGTGTATTTGATATGCCAAAAACCAGTAACAACAAGTCTCAAAATAGAGACATTACTGGTGCCCCCTCAAACAAATCCATGAGCAACGGGATGACAGTGATTATGACAATGATTATGGTGTTTAGCTTGTCCGTTTCCAATGCCAGGGTTGCTTACAGCTTGACCTGGATCCTTCCAAGTACCTCATCAAGACTCTCCTTTTAGGGATGTTAAAAAGAGACAGCAACTGAGGCTTAAGTCAAGTAAATATGATGGATGCAGAGGAGTACATATTATTTGGAGTCAATTAACTCATTTGTTACAAAAGCATAGCATTAACTGTCTTCCTGAGTCTATACTAAAAGGACATTGCTAAACCATGCAAAGGACATAAAGGAAGAGAAAAGTAATATAGGATTATGAGTGCCTGATGAAATTGTGTGTGCCTCGGGAGCACTGTGATGGGTGCAACTCAATAAACCTAAGCTCCCAGCAGGAGGACCAAGGACAAACCAATGTTATCTAACAGACCTGTAAATGCCACTCTTCCCTTTTCATCCTGCCTTAAATTTATCCCTTGTTCCTGGAACTTTGGAAGTCATTTCACAGCTATAATATGGGAAATATGGAGGAATAAATAATGTAGCTATGAATTGTGGAGCAGAGACACACAGTTAGGAATCCTTGGGGAGACGGATAAACTCACACCAAGCCTAACAGTGTTTCTTCCTATTAAATAAGCAATATACATCCTTATAATAAAACCAATGTTGTTTTACTTTTCTGTTTCTTGCAGCCAAATGCATGTGTCAGCTATTCATATGTGTTTAGACTCTTTCCCTAATGATTAGGGGAAAAAAAGAGAGACAAAAAGGAAGTTTAGTGAGGACTTATTATGAGTTGGGCATGTGTAAGGCATTTTCATACACATTTGTCTTGTTTTATATTCACAATTGCACAGTGAAGTAAGTTATGATCTTCTATTTCAAGTTGGGGCTACACCCAGCAGTCTTGGGGAGGCCACCAGGGACTTTCAGGTGGCGGCTGGGCTATTTGTTCGGAAGTTCTGTGTTTTAAATCCAGAGCCTACTTGCTCTTACACTGGAACCACTTACCCAGCTTATTATCTATATTGTATTTTAAAAGGAACTTGAGGCACAGAAATTAAAAACTCAGCCAGGGGGCTGGAGTGAAAATACAGCAGGTAGGGCATTTGCCTTTCACACAGTCAGCTCAGCCTGCGTTCAATCCTGGCATCCCATCTGGTCTCCTGAGCACCACCCAGGGGTGATTGTTGAGCACAGAGGCAAGAGTAATTCCCGAGCATCGCTGAGTGTGGTCCCAAAACCAAAAAAAATAAAAAAAATAAAATTAGAAAAATTAAAAAATAAGAATTCAGCCACGCCCAGAGTGATAATAGGGTGGGTAGGGCATTTGCCTTCCACAGTCATCCCATATGTCCCTCCAGGCACCACCAGGTGTAATTCCTGAGTGCAAAACCGGAGTAACCCCTGAGTACTGTTGGGTGTGTTCCCCCCCAAAAAACAAAATAAGCAATCAAAAAATTTCACCTCACTCAAGAACAGCTAATCTGGGGAGTCATAATTTGCATCTTCTGACCCAATGCCCAATTTGGTCTTCATGAGGACATAGATAAGATATGCTCTTTACTTAGTGGGCACACTTAGAATTATGGGAAAGATGTTAGAAAGGTAGGCTTTATTTAATTAAAGTCTATGGTATAAAATGGTATAAAGAACTAATGCCTAATAGCCAGAGATAACTCAGAAACAGAATGGTATTCCTTTGAATGTGTCTTCAATGGAAGCATTCATGTGTAAATGAGGCATATGCTTATTCAAGGCGTTGTAAACAAACTCCAGCATTAAACAGGAGAGTGAGCTAAACAATTGCTAAGGTCTTATGACTTTCCAGAGATGGCAAGGTGCTTTCCATTTTATTTTCACCACCATATGTTTCTGATTCTGTCCCTGAAGGAAACAGCAAAAACTGTTTTCTGGTTTCTAGATAGGAAAATAAACCTTTCCATGCCTGAAGGTCATCCATAGGGAAAAAATCAAGATGACTGATAAGTCATTAATTTGGTAAAATAGGACCAACCCAGTTTAGAGGCATGGAAGGTGATTAGTGGCTAGATATATCACATAGTCTATTTTTTATACTGAAGAAAACAATTTCTGATTTACTAAACGTATCCTTCTGCCTACCACAAATAAAGGCCATAGACCCAAGAGTACACAGAAGAAAGTAATTCCTCCTTAACAGGACTTCATTAGTTGAGGGATGAGGGGTAGGGGCATTGGGTCACACTCAGGCCACACCCAGCAGTGCTCAAGGGTCTATTCCTGGCTCTGTGCTCAGGTGTGACCCCTTGTCATGCTACAGAGAACTATTCGTGGTGTGGGGATTCAAACCAGGTTTGTGGATGCCAGGTGATCACTTAAGACCTATATTATCTCTCCGACCCTTTAACAGAACTTTCAATGATTTGATTTTATTAATTATTTTAATTGTGTTTAACAATAGCAATAGTATTACTGTGTTCTATGTAGAGTGCTGCTATAATACTATGCCTACCACCAGACTGCCAACATCCCTCAACCTTTACCCTAAGGCCTTGAAATAGAATTATTTCTATTCAACCAGAGTCAGAGTCTGGTTTGTATATAACACTGCTCTTTTCTTTCCTTATTTCAAATAAAGATCTAACCAAAAAAATAGAGTTGGTAAAATAACATTTATATTATTTTATACAGCACAGCGGGTAGAATGTTTGCCTTGCAGGCAGCTGACCCAGGTTCCATTACTCCATTCCTCTCAGAGAGCCCGGCAAGCTACCACAGAGCAGAGCCTGGCAAGCTACCTGTGGCGTATTGGATATGCCAAACACAGTAACAACTCTCACAATGGAGACGTTACTAGTGCTCACTCGAGCAAATAGATGAACAACAAGATGACAGTGCTACAGTGCTATTATTTTATGTGTTTATATATTCATCATGAATGGATGTTGGATCTTGTCAAATGCTTTCTCTGCATCTATTAACATGGTCATATGACTTATATTTTTTCTTTTTTCTTTTATTGCTATTGTACATTATGTTGACAGGCTTGTGTATGTTAAACTATCCTTGTATCCCTGGGATAATAAATTCTACTTGGTCATGACATATGATCGTTTTGAATTGTTGTTGGATTCTATATGCTACTATTTTGTTCAGGATCTTTGCATCTGTGTTCATCACAGATATCAGCCTGTAATTCTTCTTCTTTTTCGTGTGTGATGTCTGTCTGCTTTTGGTATTGGAGTGATGGATATTTGCTTCATAGAAACTGTTTGAAAGGTATCCAGTCCTGGAGACAATTTTGGAAATAATTTATGCATCTTTAGGGATTATCTTGAGAATATTTCAGTATAATTTAAGATGTCTTTGAAATAACGTGAGGGATTTGTTCTTCCTGCCTGGATCCACAGATAATCCACTCAATGTTCACAACTAAAACATGCAAAATAAAAAAAAGTTTTAAAATAGATAATATGATCATATAAATGATATATACAATGAACCATGAGATATGCAAACATAGAGGAGTTTAGAAGCAGAAAAAATTGCATAATTTTTCACTTATGAATAAATCTATATAGTTCTGTCCCCACTTTAACCTTGTCTTTTTTTTTTTTTTGCTTTTTGGGTCACACTCGGTGATGCACAGGGTTCACTCCTGGCTCTGCACTCAAGAATCACCCCTGGCGATGCTCAGGGGACCATATGGGATGCTGGGAATCGAACCCGGGTAGGCCGCTTGCAAGGCAAATGCCCTCCCCGCTGTGCTATCGCTCCAGCCCTACTTTGTCTCTTTTTAAAAACTTAAAATATTTTTTTCTCTTTGGATAAATTTCATCTCTTATCATCCTGTATATTTGGGTATTGTTTCATTATTCACTATCACAACACTATTTTTATTTTTTGCCTTTATTAAAATTTCATATTTATTTAACTACTTAGCTATATGTTTTCTTCATTCTCTTTCAAAATATCTGTGTTGTCTAAGTTTCATATTATATTTGACATTCATCAGACAATAAATGATATGCATGTGTAATATATATATATATATATGGATGGATACATAGGTAGATGGACAGATGGATGGGTGGACAAATGGATAGATAAAATTCAATATGAAAAAATGAGAACAATCTTCATATATATGATTTAATCAAAATAGGAAAGGATGAGAACAATTTGATAACTGAAGACAGTGATGGCTGAGGAAGAATGAATTCTTGTTAACTTTGGACAGTTTGAAACTAGTGAAAATTTTGCATAAATATTTTTAGGAAAGTAGGTAGGTGATAAATAGAAAAACTGTATTTTTTACATGATGTGATTTGATCTCTCTTTTCATTCTTCTACCATACCAGTCATTTGGAACAAGTAAGAAATAAAATGGAGAAGAAAAGTAAACATCGACTTATCATAGGTTAATAACTCCATCTGACCATTGTCATATTTTTGCAATAAGCATGAACTAGATAAAAGTATATGTACATTAAAAGTAAAAGTATATAAAAAGTAAAAGTATATAAAAGTATTAACTAGATAAAGTTTGGTAGCCTGCCTCATGAGCTGGTGGAGAAGGCAACTGGAATATAGGAGGGATGACTAAGTCAATGATGGTTGGAGGTATAGTTCGGGATGGGAAATGTG
The DNA here is from genome assembly GCF_027595985.1 of Sorex araneus. Lineage (NCBI taxonomy): Eukaryota > Metazoa > Chordata > Mammalia > Eulipotyphla > Soricidae > Sorex > Sorex araneus. Next base: position 27,644,924 of record NC_073309.1, on the reverse strand, counting down.
TGCTAAAAGTCGATAAAGGACCAAACAGAATAGCCTCTCACTCTCTGTATTGCAAACCATAATGTCCAAAAGTAAAGAGAGTATGTGGGAAATTGTTTCCCATCGTGGCAGGGGGATGGTTTGGATGGGGGGAATACTGGGGACACTGGTGGTGGAAAATGTGCACTGGTGGAGGGATGGATGTTTGATCATTGCATGACTGAAGCTCAGACATGAAAGCTTTGTAACTGTATCTCACGATGATTTAATTAAAAAGTATATGGTTATAGTTTGGTAGCAAAAATGATACTAAAATTTTATAACTATATAATTCTAAAAACTAAAACCTGTTCCTCAAACTCTGTATTTTGCTGTGCCCTATTCTTCCTTCTCTTCCCAGACTTAAACTCCCAAACTTTCCCTACATATCCATACATACTCACAATGACACATATATTCACTCATACACACATCCTTACATATATGTCCTTTCACATACATATATCCATTCATATTTTTCATTCCCTACTCAGAGTAGATCTTTCCTCATGAACTTCAAAAGCGCTTAGCTTTCCTAAACACTGGGCGAAAACGTGAGTTAAGGGCAATACATTTAGCAGATTCTGTGAAATACATTCAGCACATTCATGCATATGTGTTTTCAGCACATACACATTTCCTATTCCATTTCACGGAATATGGATTCAGCACATTCATGTGTATATGCTGAAAACACATGCACATAAATGTGCTGAGTCTATTTCACATACACATCAAAACTTTACTATA